>NW_008335281.1:1955704-1959709 GCF_000622305.1 Nannospalax galili
TGTCAATATTACTTTGGATAAGATTGGGGTCTGCTATTCATTTTCCCAGTTCTATGCTAGGTTACTATCTGGGAGTCCCTTTGGCCACCCTGGCCAACAACTCAAAAGAAGATATCTCCTATCTGGCATTGTTGCTTGTTATGTAGCCTTTAGCTAAACATGTGGACTCTTATGAAATTATGTTAGTCTCTTTAATCTTTGGTTATACTTTCCATTTGAGTTTTTAAGGCCATACAGTTGGCCCAGATAAACCAATTTATTTTTACTCTTAAGGTCATTTGAGGATCTGTTCCTCAGGGTTCACATGGGCTTTGGAGGAGAGCCTGGCTCCTTCTTTTTACCAGTTCTACCTATGTGAAGATAAGTCAAAGGTCCTGCTTGACCAAGGTTGGCTTCGCTTGGAAGCATGGAAGAAATGATTCCTCTGTGTTGACCCTCCTCTTTGTAGATTGGACACTGGTTCAAGTCCATCTGGTGGGGTCTCCTCGGCCTTCTTGATCAAGAGGTCAGGCGACCCACCACAGTTACAGGACATTTTGAGAGATGCTCATAGGGTCCTGGAACTAGTCGACCTAGGAGGGCAAGGAACCAAAACTGTCCTTTAAGTCCTTCTGACCAAATTATTATAGGCCTCAAAGTATGTCTATTAAACATCCAAAAAGGTTAGTTCCACCAGTCTGGTACTTTTAATTACTGTGTGTCATGTAGATAAATCTTGGGCAAAGATCAATTGTTCTCAGATAAACCTTACCTAGACATATATTTCTTGATTGGCTATGTATAATTTGTCTGTAGGTTGTAGGAGTAATATGGTTCCCTCTGGTTTTCAAAACTAGCTAGGCATTATTTATCTCTTTGTTTATCTTTCACATTGTGTCACCCCTCCCTCATGGATTTCACACAGGGAGCCCCCATTTCCCACTTATCTACCTTACTAATACCCTTCTCCTACAGTCCTACCTCTCTTGAACTCCTTCTTTCCCTTTATCTGCTAGGTTCCATTTCAGGTTTTTTAAAATAGCATATAAGATATTCAATATCATTGTGGGATTTCATCAAGTATTTTATTACTTTTTTATTTTACCAATTTTGAGAAATATTTTATTTTTTCAGATAAAACAATTTTCAAGCATATTTTTATTGATTTGAGAATTTCATACAATGTATTTTGATCATAGCCCGATCCCCTCTCCTGCCTCCATCCCCACCTTACTACCCCCTGACTTCATGTCCTCTATTATCATTCTTTTTTTTAAATTTTAATTTTTAATTTTTGGTTCTTTAAGTTTTTTTTTTTAATTCCAAAGAGAAGTATTTTTAACACATTTTTCCAGAAATAACTTGAAACAGGTTACATAAAAAAATATATACAATGAACTTTAAAGGGGGGACTAGGAATAGAAATTAAAGATCAAAGGATTTACCAACATGGGGCCAACTTTGGTTGAATAATGAAGGTTTCCACTAGCTCTTTTTTAATCCTAATGAGTTTATTGGGCTTGCTCACAGAGTATAGGGTGGGGATTTATTTACAGAAGATTGGGCGTCCCTCCCCATTTACAGCCGTGCTGGAAAAGGCAGACTCAAATATAGATCCTGTGACTTCCTGACAGTCCCACAAAACGGTGAAAGAAGTACCTGATGCCTAAGGTCGACTGAATGGGTGAGAGGGGTAACTGATTCCCCTATTGACTCCTTGACAAACGCCAGTAGATGTGACTGTAGCTTGCTGGCATAGTGGTTGGAGAACACTTCCAATTAACACGTCACCCCTTCCTCTAGCGCTTACATTCTGTCAACCTCTTCCACAAAAGTCCCTGACTCTTAGAGAGAGTGATAGGTGTGGGATCATCTTCCTCCCATTGTAGCAAGGCACTGAACTTTTGGGTCCCCTCCCCCCAAATTTTAATATATGCATATTTCACCTATGGTGCATATGCACACAGATTCAAGTATAAGAATATTAATGTGACTCCTGTTAAGAAATTACTTCATGTCCAAACAATACAGTATTTATATAACTATTATTGATATTTGTGTAAATATAGGACAGCCAATGAATAAAGTGTTTCACAATTATTACGATTCAGATTGCAAAAGTTCATAGGAGAAATTTCACAGTCAATATAAGAAAGAACTTTTACAAAGAAAGATGATTATTAAACATATAAACTCCTGTTAAGAAATTACTTCATGTCCAAACAATACAGTATTTATATAACTATTATTGATATTTGTGTAAATATAGGACAGCCAATGAATAAAGTGTTTCACAATTATTACGATTCAGATTGCAAAAGTTCATAGGAGAAATTTCACAGTCAATATAAGAAAGAACTTTTACAAAGAAAGATGATTATTAAACATATAACATATAAAAACTCTACTATAAAAAAATAGAACATGTAAAAAAATAACTAGCATCATGAAAGAGAAATTAGTATTACAATTTTGGTTAGTAAGACCCTTCAAATTTCTGCTTATATGAATACTTTTTGTATTATTTTGGGACACTGATTAGTCACAATGATTCAACAGAAGACACCTTTACAATGAAAAATAATGAGTATGTTAGTTATTTGTCCCATTACTGTGATAAAATACCCTGACCTAAGCAACTGAAGGAGAGAAGGGTATTTTGGCTCATAGTTCAAAGGTACATCCTTGATGGTGGGAAAATTGTGGTGGCAGGAGCTTGTGAGGATGTTCGCATTGCATCCACAGCCATGAAGCAGAGTGACAGATGCTCTTGTTCGGCTAAACTGCTCCTTTTGGTGCAGTTCAGAACCCCAGGCCATGCAATGGTGTCACCTCATCCACGGCAGTTCTTCCCAACACATTTAACCTAATCTAGATCATCTTTCACAGGCAGATTCAGAGGCTTATCTCCTAGGTGATTCTAGAGCCTATCAAGTTGACAATCCCTGTTAACTATCACATCAGGTCTACACATGTAGAATCTGAAAAACTGAACTCATAGGAGCAGAGAGTAGAAAGGTGGTTACCGGGGTCCATGTCCACACATGTAGAATCTAAAAAATTGAACTCATAGGAGCAGAGAGTAGAAGGGTCCATGTATGAGAGAAAGGGGGAGCTTGGGTAGATGCTGACCAAGGAATACAAAATTTCAGTTAGGAATTTTGTGTACAGAATATTGCTGTCCTGATCCCGAAGAGCAATGTATTATATTCTTTAAAATCACTGAAAGAGTAGCTATTACATGTTCTCATTCAAAAATTGATAAGTATGGGAAGTAACGCAAACATTCATTAGCTCTATTCAGCCTTTCCACAATATATACATAGTTCAATATATTGTATGAACATATTAAATGTATATAATGTTTATTCATCAGTTTAAATTAATTTAAAAATGAGAAGAGACTATAAAAAATTAGCTATTTCAGAAAATACTTGTTTTTAAAACAATGTTTCCTTTTCCTAATCATATCCCTAGTCATTTCTCCCACAAGCTGCCCACAGCTCAAAGGACAAAACTGGTATGCTGAAGAGTAATAAGAGGATTTCTCAGGAATCTAAGAAAGGTTCAAAATTCAATAAAAACTCTCTATTCACCCACGCACCCTAGTGTACACGTGAGGACCCAGTAGGCCAAACAAAAAAGCACATTCCAGACAAATGGAAAAGGAACAGCATGAAATAAATATGTATATTACAGCACTAGAAAAACTGCTTTTTCAGGAGGGAAAAAGGCACATTGAACAAGCAGGGACCACCTTGGTGGATGAAAGAAAGTGGGCATGTCCCAGGGCTCTGCTTACACAGGAACCAGACAGGGATTTCTCCATCCTTACTCCAAGCCATTCCTACATTTCTTAAAATGTAAAAAAGGTGGGCCAGCAAGATATCTCAGTAGGTAAAGGCACTTGCTGTATAGTGTGGTGACTTGAGTTCTAGCTTCAGAACTCACATAAAAGGGGAAAGGAATGAAGCAACTCCATAAAGTTGCCACCACACAATGATAATAAATAAATTATATATACAT
>NW_008335281.1:1959720-1964232 GCF_000622305.1 Nannospalax galili
CCAAAATACTGATTGCTGTGTGTAACAGTTGAGTTGGTAAACATTGATGACAAACTTTAAAGTCTAGAAAGTTATGAGAAAATATTTAATATAGCTTTCCATTATATTTAGCTTTATATTCTTTCAAAGTATTACTTTATATTTTTCTGATTGATTCCTTTCCTTTTGCTTTACTTCTTTGTTGGTTTTTATTCATTTTATTTTTTATTTATTCTTTTAAAATGTCACATATGTATCTTGATCATATCCATCCCTCCATCCTCAACTTCTACTGCATCAGGACACCCCCCCCAAAGAAACCTCTCTCTCAACTTTATATCCTCTAAATTTTTTAACCCATTGAGTCCAATTAGTGAGACCCATATGAACATGGACTCAAGGTCATGAACAGAGACATAGGGAACCTACGAGTGGCCACTAAAAAAAGTGACTCTTCTTCCCTCAGTAGCTATCAACTGTCATTAGCGCCTTATCTAAGGGTGGGGCTTCAAGAGTCCCTCCCCCATGCTGGTGCTTTTAACGGGTTAGACATTATGCAGGTCTTATGTAGGTAACCACAGCTGCTGTTAGTGAGTTTATGTACACAATAGCCATGTAATGTCTGGAAACCACATTTCACAGCACTCCTGCCCATCCTCTGGCTCCTACATTTTTCCACCCCCTTTTCTGCATGTTGTCTGAGCCTTGGTGGTTGGGGGCAAGTTAATATAGATGTCCCATCCGCAACTGAACACTCATAGTCACATTTGGCACTTTGAACAGTAATGCATCTCTCCATTAACTACTACCCAGTGCAGTAGGAAGCTCCTCTGGGGGGTTGGAGAGACAGCTCAGTGAATAAGAGCATTGGGTGCTCTTGCAGAGGACCTAGATTTGGTTCCCAGCACCCACCATGGTAGCTAACAACCATCAGTAACTCCAGTTCCAGGGGACCCAATGCCTTTTTCTGGCCTCCACAGGCATTGCATGTATGTGGTGCACTTATATACATCTAGGCAAAAGACTCATACACATAAAAATTAAAAGTAAATAATTTTTTAAAAAATAGAAGCTTTTCTGGGGGGCTGAAGAAATGGCTCAGCAGTAAAGAGCACTGACTGCTCTTGCAGAGGACCTGGGTTCGATTCCCAGCACCCACATGACAGCTAACAACCATCTGTAACTACAGTTCCAGAGGATTCGACACCCTCTTCTGACCTCCACAGACATTGCATGACACGGGCACACCTACCTACATGCAGGAAATGCACTCACACACATAAAAAAATAAAAATAATTTTACAAAAGAAAAAAAAAACTTTCTGACCAAAGTTGAAAGCAGCACAAATCTGTGGATACAAACATAACTATTTAGAAGGCAATTTGACATCATGAATGTTTAGAAAAACATCAATAGGTTCTCCCTTAAGGTCTATAACTGCCTTAGCCATGCCCCCCCCACATGGGGATTTGATACTATAATAATAGTCTTTATTGCTAGCATTGATCACTCCACCCTTCACACCATTCCTGAGGCTCATATGTTTAGAACAATTTGATAAGCATATGGGGAGTAAGAGGAGAACTCAGGGAAAGGGACATTGTGTTTTCTCTCATGTATAGAATCTAGACTTTTTTAAACCTTTTTTTTATTTTTAAAAAATTTTTATTGAATTTTTTGTATTTCATACAGAGCATCTCAATCAGCCTTAATCATCTTTATACCCCATTCCCCACCAGCACCCTCTCATAGCCTCCCCATTGGAATTCATGCATTCTATCATTTGTGTTAAGGCCTGTTGTGTCAAGTTAGTCTCCCCAGATGTTCCTCAGTGCAAGTTCATCTACTGAGGTCTAGTCAGCCTGTCTAGAGTCCTTCACTTTAGGAAGATCAGTTCTTCCTCACCCAGAAGTAATCCGTTGCCAATATTTCTTTAGCTAAGATAGGGGTCTGCTGTATGTTTCCCCAGTTCTATGCTGGGGTTTTGTCTGACTGAGTTTGCATGGGTAGGGTGCATATTGACACCATTGCTGTAGGTTCATATGAGCAGTCTCAGGAGCTTGTAGGACTCTATTTCCTTATGGTCATGCACCTCCTCCCTGGCTCTTGCAATTTTTCTGCCCCCTCTTCCACAATGCTCCCTGAGCCGTGGGTAGGTGAAGTTTAATTTAGGAGTCCTGTCTAAGGACCAGCATTCTTTAGACTCTTAAACTCTACTTTGGCCATTTGTGACCTTTTGTGTCCTGGTCCTCTGTTGCTTGAGGGCGCTTCATTAATGAGAATTGAGAGATTCACTAGTGTCCTCTTTACCCCTTGTTCTATGTTCCCTGAGCCTTAGGTGTAGAGGTTGCATTGTAAATGTGCCACTTAGACTTGGGTAATTTACAGACAATGTCTGTGTATGACCAGTTGTCATAGTCTCTGTCATAGTCTCTGTCTGGTGCAAAAGAAGTTTCTTTGATGAGTGGTGACTGGGATATTTGTCTGTAAATATAAGGATAGATATTTTGCACATAGTAAGAAATTACATTAATCTAGGAATGTGACAGTTTTGGGATTTTCTCTAAGATCTATGACCTCTCTAGCCATGTGTATTTGACTATCTTTACAGTACCACACATAAGTTTCTTCCCACTGAGTGAATTTTTAGTCCAATTAGGTAGCTGTTGATTGTCCCCAAGACAAAAGTATCACTACTGCACCAATGCCCTATGCTATGCTGGTCATTGATGTGGTTATTTGGTCTTGAAGCTGGTGCTGGATCATTCATTGATATTCTCAAGGTGCCAAAAATTCCACCAGAAAACTCCTAGAAATGATTAGTACTTTCAGAAAAGTGGCAGGTTATAAAACTAATCTACAGCCTGCCCTCAGGCCTCTCTTGGGGTAAGTCTATCGCGCACCCCTCCACGCCTTGACTCCCCCAACCGCGTTCACCCTTCCATCTCCCCCGCTGTTCTCTACTCCTAGTTTGGGCCCTGTGCCATTCCCAGTCTTGGGGCCCCAGACACCTGGGGAGCCAGTGCTGCTTCCTGACCCTTTTCACCCAGACCGGCTTGGTGCCTTCCTTGGGCCCCAGGAGCACTGCTTCTGGACCTGGCCCCACCCTCACCTCTTTCTGCTTCCCTGGACCTGCACCACCGGCTAACTCTCCTGGCCTGCTCTCTTATCCTCAGGCCGCTTGGGGTGGATCTATTGTGGAGCCCTCCGCGCCTTGACTCCTCCGGCCTCATTCGCCTTCCATCTCACCCTGCTGTTCTCTGCTCCTGGTTTGGGCCCTGAACCATTCCTGGTCTTGGGTCCCCAGACACCTGGGGAACCGGTGCTGCTTCCTGATCCTTTTCGCCCAGGCCAGCTTGGTGCCTTCCTTGAGCTCCAGGAGCACCGCTTCTGGATCTGGCCCCACCCTCACCTCTCTCTACTTCCCTGGTCCTGCAACACCCACCAGACTCTTTCTGGGGCTGACAGCCTCTTTCTGGAGCTCTGAGGCGTACCTTGCCTCTCCCTGATCCTTTGCATCCAGTAAAACCCAGCTACTCAATCCACTCCCTGGGAAATCTTGGGGCTTCTTCCCACCCCATCTGCCTTTGGATCCCTGTGTGACATGGCCACGGCCAGGATCTCAGGTCAGTCCAACACCCAAGTTTCTGAGGCCAAAATCATTCTTAGAAGATTCCAGACCTAAGGAGAAAGTCTGAAAACTTCTGACCCACATTGAATTGGGCCACCGCGGAACTCCCGAAGACAAAATCAATCTGGCCATGACAATATAAAATCAAAAGAGAGAACCAGAAGCTTAGAAAAACCAGCTCTTCATACCCAAAAACTAAACCACAAAGATACATAAAGTTCAAAAAAAGAAGCAGAACTAAACTTGAAGGCCGGAGTATCACACAAGAGTCAGAAACTACAAAAGAAATTCACATGTCAAAATGTTTAGAGGAAATGATGAGAAACAATGAAATAGAAAAAGAAATAGCCAGGTAAGACTTTTATTTTTCAAATCAACAATCTGTGAACAAGCTGTACCAGATGAGCCAAGGTTATATAGTGGGACACTGTCAAAAAAGCAAACACAAAGAAAACTTAAAATGCCTGTAATTTTGCTGAAACCTCAATAAAAATTAATCCTAGATCTGGATTTTTATAATAAATTATACAATTTAAAATTTTACATTACAAACTCACAACTCAGTTTTATTTATTTATTTATATTTTACTCTTTTATTGAACTTTTAAAAACTTGTAACATTTTCCAGTCAAATCCAGATCCTCTTCCCATCCATGGCTGCCCCATCCCCGCACTGAACCCTATGCATACTGCCAGGCACTGAGTCCTATTCAGTCATGTGTTTGTATCCAAATGTCCTTCAGTGTAAATGCGTCCACTGGAGTCTAGTCAACCCATCCATTGGTCACATATAAGTCATACTCTACCTCACCCAGCAGCAATAAGTCTCAAATAGTTCTCAATCTAGTGCTGGCCGGCCACCTATTTATCACCTCCCCTTTTGGCCCTTGTTTAACTGAGC
>NW_008335281.1:1968005-1968762 GCF_000622305.1 Nannospalax galili
AGGAGACCCCACCAGATGGACTTGAACCAGTGTCCAGTCTATAAAGAGGAGGGTCAACACAGAGGAATCATTTCCTCCATGCTTCCAAGAGAAGCCAACAATGGTCTAGAAGGACCTTTGACATATCTTCACATAAATGGAACTGGTAAAAGAAAGGAGCCAGGGGCTCCTCCCAAGCCCATGGGACCCCTGAGGAACAGATCCTCAAATGATCTCAAGAGTAAAACAAAATCAGTTTATCTGGTCCAATTGTATACCCTTAAATACCCAAAAGGGAAGGATAACCAAAGATTAAAGGGGCCAATATAATTTCATAAGAGCATACATATATATAGCTAAAAGTTACTTGACAAACAGCAAAGCCAGTCACACGATACCTTCAGTCGAGTTGTTGGCCTAGATGGATAAAGGCCCTTCCAGATTGTAACCCAACATACTACTGGAAACCAATTCTAGCCAAAGGAATACTGACAATGGATTGCCGTAGATGAGGAAGATCTGATCCTCCTGGAACAGGGACCTCTGGCTGACTAGATTTACCAGAAGGGCAGATGGGGGGAATAGATGGGGGTGCTGACAGCACAGTGGACAGTGGCAGGGATGGCAGAGTATGGAGGCTCTAGTGGGAGAGGAAGGCTGTCTATCTGACGAGTTTATATTCATGCCCAGATGCCAAGGAACTCAGAAAGTAAGTGACTGTGTCCAGTAATAGTCATATATAGAGAGATTAGAAATGCATGTGAAAACGTCTCAATGT
>NW_008335281.1:1968932-1974213 GCF_000622305.1 Nannospalax galili
TTATTTTTTAAAGTAAAAAAAAAACTAATCTACAAAAATCAGTAACATTTCTATATGCCAATAACAAGCAATTGTAGAAAGAGTACATGGAAACCCTCCCATTCACAATAGCCTCAAAAAAAAAAAATCTCAGAATAAACCTGACCAAAGACATTAAATATCTCTTCAATGAAAATTTTAAATCTTTAAAGAAAGAGATTGAGGAAGACATCAGAAATGGAAGGACCTCCCATGCTCATGGATTGGAAGAATTAATATTGTGAAAAATGACCATTGTACCAAAAGCCATTTATCGATTCAATGCAATGCCAATCAAAAACCCCATTCTTCACAGAATTAGGGAAAAAGCCATCCTAAAATTCACATGGAAGCACAAAAGACCCCAGATAGCCAACTCAACTCTGAGCTCAAAGTGCAATGCTAGGGGGAATTCTATACCAGATTTCAAACTGTATTACAGAGCTATAGTCACAAAAACAGCATGGTACTGACACAAGAATAGACTCCTAGATCAATGGAACATAATTGAAGACCCAAACATGAGTACATGCAATTTCAGTCGCATGATATTTGACAAAGGGGCCAAGAACACTGACTGGATGAAAGACAGCATCTTCACAAATGATGCTGGCACAACTGGATCTCTACCTGTAAAAGAATGAAACTAGACCCTTATCTTTAACCTTGCACAAAAGTCAACTCCAAATGGATCAAAGACCTCAATGTGAAACCTGAAACTCTGAAACTGTTAGATGAAAACACTAGCAGTAACCTACAAGATATAGGTGTAGGAGAGGATTTTCTAAATCAGACATCAGTTGCTCAGGAATTAAGGTCAATAATCAAGTGGCACCTCATTAAACTAAAAAGCTTCTGCACCACAAAAGAAATAACCAAGGAAGTACAGAGAAAACCCACAGAGTGGGAGAAAATCTTTGCCACCAACACATCTGACAGAGGTTTAATATCCAGAATATATAAAGAACTCAAAAAACAAATGACCCAATTAAAAGATGGGCTAAAGATCTAAACAAAGAGTTCTCAGAAGAAGTAGCCAGGTGTGATGGTGCACGCCTTTAATCCCAGCACTCGGGAGGCAGAGGCAGGCAGATCTCTGTGAGTTCAAGGCCAGCCTGGTCTACATAGTGAGTTCCTGGATTACAGCCAGGGCTTACGGGGAGACCCTGCTTCAAAAAGACAAAAAAAAAAAAAAAAAAGAAGTAAAGATGGATAAGAAACACCTTTAAAAGTGTTCAATATCGTTAGTATTTAGGGAAATACAAATTAAAACCACTTTATGATCTTACCCCAGTCAAGAGAACTGAGATAAAAAGAACAAAAAGAACAATGATAACAAATGCTGGCGAAGATGTGGGGAAAGGGGAATGCTCATTCACTGCTGGTGGAATTGCAAACTCATACAACCACTATGGAAAGCAGTGTGAAGAACTCTCAAAAAACTAAAAATGAACCATGGGTTTTGGGGTTTTTTTTTTTTGTCTTTTTTTGAGACAGGGTCTCCTTGTAGCCCCAGCTGTCCTGGAACTCACCATGTAGACCAGGCTGGCCTTGAACTCACAAAGATCCACCTGCCTCTGCCCCCCAAGTGCTGGGATTAAAAGCATGTGCCACCACGCCCCACATTGAACCATGGGTTTTTAAAAAATATTTTATACTTTATTTTATGTGCACGTGTGTAAGTGAACCCATGTCATACAATGCCTGTGGAGGTCAGAAGAAGTCGTCGTCAGATTTCCTAGAACTGGAGTTATAGACAATTGTTAGCCATTGTGTAGGTGCTGGGAATTGAACCCAGCTCCTCTGCAAGAGCAATCAGAGCTCTTAACAGCTGAGCCATCTCTCCAGCCCTTAGCCATGGGTTTGTTTTTTTGTTTGTTTGTTTGGTTTTTTTTTTTATAGTTTTTACCAGGCATGAATTCCCTCCCATGGAGCAGGTCTCAGAGCCAATCATGAGAGTGGTTGTTTATCCCAGCCTTGCCACTGCCACATCAGCGGGCACATCTTGCCTGGCAAGTCAGTATACTATAGTATGTACGTCCAGTGCTGGGTAAGACCTTGATGTTTTTTTCTCCCCCAGCAGTCCACATAACATCTTCCTAGCCAGTTCAAGATTCATTTCTTTCTGTCCTATAATGAAAATAGTGGTGTCTTTAGCAATAGAATCTTCTAGTCACATGAGCGACCAAGAGCCTACATTGTGTGAGGTACCTCTGGTGCCTCTCTGATCAATAACCCACAGGGAAATATTGGTTGGTTTTTGAGACAAGGGTTCAGTATGTAGTCTAGGCTTGCCATGAGTTCATGATCCTCCAGCTTTAGCCTCCTGAGTTCTGGGTTACCGGTATAATGTCACCATGCCTGGCATATTTCATATGTTTTCCAAAAGTACTTTAAAATCACAGATGGGGCAGATGGGGACCTCAGTACTATGATAAACCAGTAAAAAGTTCTTTATATTTCTTAATGTTTAAAAACGTGAAAGGGCCGGGCATGGTGGCATGGTGGCACACACCTTTAATCCCAGCACTTGGGAGGCAGAGGCAGGCAGATCTCTGTGAGTTCAAGGCCAGCCTGGTCTACACAGTGAGTTCCAGGACAGCTGGGGCTACAGGGAGTCTCTGTCTCAAAAAAAAAGACCAAAAGAAAAAGAAAAAGAAAAAAAAAACAAACCATGAAAAGACTCAGTTATGATAAGGAGATTTGTATCTGCATATAGGAATACATGAAGCATATGTCCTTCCAGTTCTAGGAGTGGAGCACAACATTACCTGATTTTGCACTAAAAGCACTAGGGAAATTTACTTTTCCTTCAATATTGACTATCACAATCTTCCTGTACTGTGATCATAAATCCTCAGAATCAGGCACAATTAACACCTGAGTGAAGAGGCAGATGGGCTTTGGCCGGAGCAAGAACACTCACAATAGTCCTTTCTGTTGATGAACTTTTCCTATGAGACACAAACAGACATCCATTCATCTTAGAGTGAGTTTATCATCACAAGGCAGGAAAGCAAACAGGTACAAGTTAAGGAAGGAGTTTTGGAGAGGATCCCAGGCCTGCTTCCCATGAAAGAAGGAACATTTCAAGATCTTGAGAGAGTATCATGACCACTAACTAGCTTGTGTACACTTGAGCAAAGCAGTTAATGCATTTGAACTTCAGGTTCTGCTTGTGAAATTTATGCAAAGGAATCCCTATAATGCTAAGACATCTACAATGCAAATACTAGTCTACACAGTAAAGGCAAACAATACAGTTCTCAAGCATGACTGAAAGGGGCGTGTATGGATTCGCCATGTTTCCACATCAGAATTCAAGGTGACAGGCATAAGTCACTGGGTTATATGTGATTCTAAGATGAATAAGACAGTTTGTCTTCTTAAGATGAGATTTATTGAGAATAATATCAAGTGTTTATTAGCTCTTTTATTCCAGGTATTGACTTCATTACATCCTGCAGTAACCCACTGTTGAAGTTACTATTCTTGCAATGAAAAATAAACCACTGAGAAATGTCAATTACAATGACTACGGTTGAACCTTTAATGTATAACCAGTGTGTTGTAAAGCAGCAACTCTGGACCCTGAATGCTGTGTTACTGCAGCAGTGTCTGCTTCTTAGGCAGGGTAAAGTTGAAGGCAGAAGGTGGATGGAATAAGAGGCTCCTTCAGCAAAATGATCAGGAGGTCATGAAGGAAGGAATGACTTTGGTCCTTAACTGGCATTTAATTTAATGTAGTAAGGTGAAGTCAGAATAGTCTCAAATGAAAACAGCTGGTCAAAGAGTATCAGAAGCACAAGATGAAGAAGTAAAGCTCTGGTAGACTAAGAGAGATGATCCCTGGAGCGCCTGGGATGAGTGCTTAATACACAAGGGACATGATGTGAAATCTTTAAGATTTTAGATGTTGGGATTGCCACCCAAGTCCTGAGTCTTACAAATAAATGGCTCTAAACCTTGTTTGACATGTTCTGGTTTGCCAAGACTGTGCCTCCTTTGCCTTTCAAAACATTTTTACGTCTTCTTGGAGTGCCTTTCCTTCTGAGGACAACAAACGTGTAATTAAAACAAGCTCTACTTGCTCTGTGGAATTTTTCTCATTTTAGTTTTCCTCTCCCAGGTCTTCTAAACCATACTGTGTTAAATTCTGGAAGTTCCATCTAATATTTTGGGATAGCATTTGATAGTAGTTGGTAACTGAAACTGTAGCTGGGGGCAAAGTAACTCCATTCATTCAGTCATTTTTCTGACAGGTGTCAGGCACTATCCCACTAAGCTGTAGGTAGAGAACACATAGCAAAGGAAAAAAATGAGGCTCATGCTCTCTCACACTCTCAATTATTTATTTGAACAATAGGAAGTAGAAAAATAAATAGTGGCCAGAAAGAAAAAGAAAATTTCAGATCAGCACAATGAAGAAAATGAGGTAACGTGAGAAAACAAGGCAGGGCCACTCTGTGAAGACAGCATTTGAGTTGAGCTGTGAAGACTGATGTTAGACCCTTCCTAGTAGAATAAACAGCAAGTGCAAATATCAGGTAAAATAAAATGACTTAGAAGGTTGTGGGAAAACAAATAAGACCAGCACAGCTGGAGTGTAGTGGGGAAGCATAGTGGAGCTGAATCAGTAAGACAGGCTGCAGCCGGTCTGACCAAGGCTTTGCATACCGTGGAAGGGTGTTTGTATTTTATTCTAAGAATAATGACATTGCGATCCAAAGGAAAACTCTGAGTTTACTGAAGCTTCACAACTTACATTGAACATTTAGTTGGAATGGAAAATGGAATGGATGGGACAAACCATAACACTAGCTAACATCTAACCAGAATCAATCTCAACTGGTGATCATAGCACTATTTCTCTGCCTTCAAGAGAGTTTAGTCCCAGCTGACTCTATCTTAACCCCTGTATCAGAGCAATCAGAATCCCTGGAATGATTTTTTGTAGCTGTGGTGTCAGCATTAGTAATGAAATTGCTTTGGGGGCTACTATTAACTTTATGAACACTGGCAAACAGAGGATCAATGCGTAGTTCTTGGATTGGTGCATCAAAGTAGCTAGCTAACCTCAGGAAAGTGAATTGCATTTTCTACTGCTAAGAGGTTGGAACATACTGTAGAAGTTGAAATCACATGTCTCGAGTTTCTATATTGAACTAGTGGCAGGACACACATGCAGAGAGAGAGACAGAGAGAGAGAGAGAGAGACAGAGAGAGAGAGAGAGAGAGAGAGAGAGAGAGAGAGAGGGAGAGG
>NW_008335281.1:1974299-1977605 GCF_000622305.1 Nannospalax galili
GGGAGAGAGAATTATTCTAGAAACCTTAAATGCCAAGCCGGACATGGTACACATTTGAATTCTGACTGCAAAGAAACCCAGAAGGCAAATCTGTGTGGCACAATTTTTTGCTGCCACTTTGGAAATGCTGCTTCAAGTTGCCCAGATTTCAATATTCCAATTTTCTCCTCAGTTTGAATTTATCATTAGGATTCTATCGGCAGCAGAGTTTTTGCAAATTATGCTACCGAATGGTGTGGTTTAAAAAACAAAACAAAATAATTGCAGATGGAAATATATTTGGCAAATCTTTTCTATAAAAATAAAATAATTCTTTACATTGATCTGCTGGTCTACAGACAAACAAAGCAAACGAGTGTAGATCTCTTTCTGCTCTTCTAAGCCTTGGTCAGTTGTGCAAACTTGGCAGAAGAGGCTCAGTACTTTCCGTTTTGAGAAGATTGCCAAGTAGAGTTCATTTACTTCCAGAGTAACCTTGAAAATGTTCTTCTGATTTTCAGTAAAGAAAGCATTGTTGAAAAATAAATGTTGCTCTTAATTAGGGACTTTAGAAAATATTCTTACTTCTTTTTAGAGAATTTTTACTAGAGTGGCGCAAATCTTGGTTTCTACCACAGATCTGTATAGGCAGTTACTTCTTTCTATAAAGGATCTGACTCAGCAGGAAAGTTAAACATCTGATCCTTGTCTGGAATGCCCATTTGAAACATCATCCTCTCATGTCCATAAGTTGCTCCAAGGATTCATAAAGGGGAGAAGGACAAATGTCCTGAGAGGGACGTACAGGAGGGCACAGCATGTGTGGGCCATGGAGAAGTAGAAGGGTAGAATACATTCAGACTTAACAATAGCATCTTGAAAGTTGATACACGTGCAGACACGCATGCACTTAGGAGCACTCAAATGCTTCAGTGTCGTGCATTTGTCAATTCTCAGTCCTAAAGTGCAGAACGCTTCGAGGAGAAAAATCCTTCCTTGGTCACCCAAATGTAGAAAAATAGAACCGTCCTTGAGATGACGCACGTATCGTCTTACGAACTCAGTTTGCTAAACTTCACTTATTGGATACTTTGAATTTTAACACTAAGCAAATTTAAAATGACTTATGTGCTAATCTCCACATTGCATTTAATGATCTGACTGATCACAGGTAATCCATCCCTCCCTGAGCTCTCCACGTCAATATGGTATGTTTTAATAATTACCCTTAGAGGCTTCCAGTCACTAATTCTGTGTTGTGTGAAAAGTCACTTTTCACATTGAGGTTTCTAGTAGGAACATAAAATCTTAAATGAATACCAAACACAGTTTTAACAAAAAAGCTAAACTAAAGTGAGTGGAAGAAAAATAAGTCAGCATTTAATGGATGGAACAGAGAGTGGAAACATCTGACGGAACAGTAGGACTCTGCTCTGTTCTGAATGGCTCACCACTCCTCACACCATCTGTCATGCAGTTCTCATGAAATAAACAATTTCAGAAATGTTTTGGCCAGGGAAGAGACATTTGCATTTTATCCATCTATGTATCCTGTACGGACGGAAGGAAATGGCCTTGAAGAAAATCTCTTGTGAAGGAGACACTTTGGCCCTAATAGCCAGTAGCTCTTTTATTTGGAGGTGCTTGTGAAGGAGATGAGCTGGGGTGCATATTAGAACGGCTGGATGGAATGGGAAACCCTGGGGGGGGGGCTCACAGGGAAGTGCAGTGCTGCCAAGAGCAAACGCTGAATTTCCTGCTGTTTTTATTTCCCGAAATCAGAGTGACTGAGAAAGGATTGGCTGGAGAAGGAGTTGGGGGAAGGGAGAAGAAAGATGACTTTTGTTGGGGGTGTAGGGGTCTTCTTCATACAATTTTTGAATTATTGCCCCAATCTGGCAAAATTTTTATGCCAGAGAAAAGATGACATTCTCTTCATTATTCACAGTTTTCATGCACTGTCTCAGTTGACTGTCCAAGTCTCTTCTAAACGTTTCTTATGTGAAAGTCGGCTTTACTTAGTTATCTTTCCCTTAATACTCTGAGGCTATTTCTCATAACAGTACAGTAACACCTTTGATTTTTGACTGTTGGTGGCTTGTGTAATTTTTTAACACCACATTTGAGAACGATTTCTTTTTTAATATTTTTTTAATTTTTATGTGTGTGAGTATATCGCCTGCATGTATGTAAGTGCGCCTGTGTTGTGCAATGCCCATGGAGGTTATAAAAGGGCATTGGATCACCTGGAACTGGAGTTATGTGCATATGGTTGTTAGTGTCTTGTGGGTGCTGGGAACAGAACCCGGGTCCTCTGCAAGAGCTGTCAGTGCCCTTAATCACTGAGCCATCTCTCCAGCCCTGAATGTTTTCCTATACAATGAATCGCATTCAGTTCTTGTGTCTGCTATCCTGGAAATGCAATCTTTTTCTCACAGTGAGAAGACTATTCTTGCAGTAGATCTGGAATACAGCCTCAGCTGCAATTGAGCTCTGTGTTCATGGGCAAGTTGCTTCACCCCCTGCCCCTTTAATTGTACATTGCTCCTCAGGGCTGTGGTGAAGAGGGAATGAGATAATGTATGTGGCATCTGGTTTGTGTTAAGAGACAAACATTTGTTCCCTCCCTGTACTACCTTCCTTCTTGTTCCCATTACTCTCTGTCTGTCTTTTCTGCCGTGGTTCTCCTTCCTGGGCTTCTTTCCCTCCTTTTCATTTTCTTTGCATTCACAAGGTCCTCTGCAAAAGCAGCCAGTGCTCGTAACCGCTGAGACACCTCTACAGTTCCTCCTTTTTTTTTTGAAACAGGGTCTCTCTGTGGCCCCATCTGGCCTAGAACTCACTGTGTAGACCAGGCTGGCCTCAATCTCACCTGCCTCTGCCTCCCAAATGCTGGGATTAAAGTCTTGTGTCACTATACCCAGCTGATGATGTCTTTTTATAAAAAAACACTTTTGTAATCTTTTTTTCGAATTTTTTTCTAGATACTTAAAAACTCCCAAACTCGTTTGTTTTCCATTTAACTTTCAAAAAGGTCTTGGAAGTTCCTATTGGTCCTTCTAGTCTTTCCCCTCCCTCATTTAGCAGACAACAACTGTAATAGAACATTAAAATAGAACATTAAAATTTTAAATATTGCTACATTGCTCAGAAACTTGCTTTTTAGTAACTTGCTTCTGTTTCTTCAAGTGATGTCTGTTTTCAAATCTTCCCAGCCAGTAGAGATACATGTTCTTTAAAAAAAAATTGCAAGAACAACCAGTGTTCTTAACTGCTTTGCATGACACGGGTGCACTTACCCACATGCAGGCAATACACTCATACACA
>NW_008335281.1:1977715-1982538 GCF_000622305.1 Nannospalax galili
TAAATAAATATTTTAAAATTGAATTTTTGAGGATTTCATACAATAACTTTTGATCATATTCAGACCCCCTTCTCTATCTGTACTACTCCCCACCCAATTGTGTGTACTCTATTATATGCTGTCTCTATATATATTATAAGGCCTATTGAATTGTCCCCAAATGCTCTTCAGTGTAGGTCCATTCATTAGAGCCTGGTTAACCTACCCAGCTTAAACAGTTTAACAGTCTTAAAGAAAACTGAATCTCGGGCTGGAGAGATGGCTCAGCGGTTAAGAACACTGGTTGTTCTTGCAGAAGACCCGAGTTCGAATCTCAGCACCCACATGACAGCTAACAACTGTCTGTAACTCCAGTTCCAGGGGATCCGACAGCCTCTTCTGACCAATGTGGGCATAGCACCACACAGGTGCACTTACCTACATGCAGGCAATACATGCATATACATAAAATAAAAATAATAAATTTAAAAAAAAAGAAAAAAGAAAACTGACTCTCTGTCTCCCAGCAGTTATCAGTTATCAGCTAGGGTTGAGACTTCTTACCTACTTCCCAACTTCTATACTGGGATTTTGTCTGGCCTGGGATTTTGTCTGGCTTGAGCTTACATAGGTCTTGTGCATACTGTCACCATTGCTAAGAGTTCATATGAGTAACTGCCCAGCTGTCTGGAAAACTCTGTTTCTTTGTGGTCATTCATCTCCTCTGCTTCTTACAATCTTTCTCTGCCCTTTTCCACAATGATCCCTGAGCCTTGGGAGACAGAGGTTTGATGAGGGTGTTCTATTCTAAGCACTCTGCAGTCTTTTATCTCTGCACATTGACCAGTTGTGGGTCTCTGTGCTAATAATCATTTGCTGTATGAGGAAGCCTCTCTGGTGAGTATCGAGAGCCACATTACTCTATGGATATAACAATAAGCAATTACTGTCCATTTAACAGAATAATAGTAGTAGGTTCTTCCTTAGGGCCTGTGACTTGTCTAATCATGGTTTCCTAGACCTGGTATCAGTGTCAGGTGTGAGCTCCATCTTGTGAAGACGACCTTAAATTCAATCATAAAGTGGTTGGTTACTTATACTATATTCATGCTGTTATGGCACCAGTGGGCGTATCTTGCCAGGTCAGTTGTTACTGTAGCTTGCAGGATTCACAGCTGGGCAAGGTTGACGATTACTTTTCTCTACTGGCAGCATGTATAGCACCTTCTAGCACTATGAAATCTAGCCATTAGGAAGCTTTGAGGTTAGTACCAGCGTGATTTCTCCTTGTTTGTTCTATGACTTATGTCTGTAGTGTCTTCGGCAATAAGGTCTTATCAAGTTCTGGTAGGTAACCAAGAACAGGAAGAATGGCTAGTACTGTTTGAGGGTCTATGTGACCCAAACACTTTATCTTTATTCGCGTCTGTATGCTCTTCAACAGAGATGCATGCTTGGAATTCTGCCTGGCCAACAAGTAAAAGGTGGGGGAACATGTGTAGCATTACTAGAAGCCATAAAAGAGAAAGTAGAGAATGCAGATGTGTTTGTGGCTCCAAGTATTAATTTCCATCAAAACACCGACGTGCCTGTCTTTATGTGAGCTCACTAGCTTTTCTTAAAGCTGGAGATTTGCTTAGGGCTATTTTAAAACATTAAGATATGTAAACTATTACTTCATACAAGCAAGATAAACCAGGCCCTGGCCAAATGACAGTAACCCAGCTCTCTAGCTCTGTTTTATAACAGTACTAAAGCCAAGTACTCTAAACTATGTTTCTCCCAATGACTTTCCCAAGTCCATCTAATGTAGTCCATGCTATTTGGTGTGTGTGTGCGTGTGTGTGTGTGTGTGTGTGTGTGTGTGTGTATGACAAGTGATGGTGACTTTAGAACAGACATTTAGAAGCGAATATGTTGATATTTACCCTGGTGTGCCGCAATCCCCACAGTTTCTGCATTAGGATAAGGCTAATTGGCTCATGTCCAGCCAGCTTTTAGTATTAAGTATTAAGATGTTCTCTCTTATTTTTTTAATCTTTTTTGGCAACCCTTTTTGAGACAGGGTCTCACTATATAGCACTGGCTGGCCTGACACTCTCTATGTAGATCAGACTGATTTTGAATTTGTAGCAATCCTCCTACATCTGCCTCTCAAGGGCTGAGATGTTAGGCATGCACCATCATTCCCAGTATGTGTCCTATTGCCCCACAATCTCTCCACTGCCCTTACCTTTCAGTACCATATTTCTGCCTTTTTCCAGTCATGTTTGGCCTGTGGAAGGCAGGTTTCTCTCCCTGTCACCAGGCCTGTAAAACCTCATTCTATCCCTCCTGCCGTGGGAAGATTGGCACTCCTGGAACAGAACTTGCTGACCTGTTCCCAGACTTGAATGCTCTCCATCCTGGATGCTGTTACTGATCATGGTAGTGGTTCTGCACTGGTCCAATATTATGCCCACAGTTCCCAAAAGCACCTCAGGCTTTATATTTAAGGCATCTTTGGCCTCTCTGTTTTCAAGAGATTCTTCCATCTGCTACATACAACTTTCGTCTCACCTTTTTTAAAAAAATATTTTATTTTTATTTTATGTGTACTTGTGTATTGCCTGCATGTATGTGAGTGCACCTGTGTCATGCAATGCCACGGAGGTCAGAAGAGAGCTTCGGATTCCCCTGGAACTGGAGTTAAGGATGGTTCATAGCTGCCATGTGGGTGCTGGGAATCAAACCCGGGTCCTCTGCAAGAGCAGTCGGTGCTCTTAACCGCTGAGCCATCTCTCCAGCCCCCTCACCTTACTTCTTAAGCCCCATTTATTGAACTCCTGTCTGTTCTTTAAAAAGAAAAATCCAAGTTGGGCATGGCAGCACATGCCTTCAATCCCAGAAACTGGGAGGCAGAGACAAGCCTGACCTATACAGACTGTTTCAGGCCATCTAGGGCTATAGGAAGTTCCTGTCTCAAAGGAAAAAAAAATCCAGACAAAATTCCACTGTCTCTTGAAGATGTCTCATCTTATTGCCTGTTGCTTTGATTTCTAATGATTTGTCCTACAAGATTCTTTAAATCTGTTAGAGAAGCTAGTATCTTATCTTACATTTAACATCATTTTCTCATTGTTTCAAGAGCCTCCATATATTACAATCTTGCTTTCTCATCTACAGCACTTCATTCATTCTTTCCTAATGCTAATCAGAATAGTTTAAAGTAGAATGATACATTGGGTTCTCCTTGACCAGTTAAAATCTGGGAGTAAAGAAGCAGGAAACATCAGTGAACCAGATATGATGACTGAAGAGATGAATATTAAAGTAACATGTTTAACTATGTGCCCTTCCAGGCATGGCTAACTCCCAGTCATGGGTCACATGCAATCAAGAATAGTTATGAATCAGCTTAATGTAAAATTATAAACCTCCTTAAAACATTATGAGATTTTTTGGGGGTTGCAGGTTATTGTTTTTTGGTTTTGGTTTTAGTTTTCTTTTTTGTTTGTTAATTTTTTGGTATCTCAGCTGCACAGGTCTCAGGTGTGAGCTTTACAGATGACAACATCTGTAAAGACAACATCATGTCTATCATGCCACAATGTCAAGAAGGTTGGTCCCCCTGTAGGGTGGAATCCATTGTATACACTGCAGCCTGCATGAGCATTTGCAGGCTCATATTGCTCCCTTATTCCAGAACTTGAAAGTCTCCTCATTGATTTCAGAATGTGTAAACCCTTAATGAATCCTGCAGGACCTGGTTCCCACTTGCTTCCATGGCCTCCACTATGCTCATCTCCTTTCACTGAACTTCTTTGAAGAGTTTCTGCTCTCTTTGGGCCTTTCTGATGGTTACTCTTGCCCCTGCAGCGTGTAATATTCCAGTCCTTTGCCGTTCTTGCTCCCTGGATAATGTCAACCCATTCTTCGACTCTCAGTTCAGACCTCATTTCCCCTGGGAAGCCTGTCCTGAATGTGCAGGATGAGAATCAGAGTCCTTCCAGGGTGCTCTTATACTTTCACCCAGAATGGGTTTGTACTGTTATTGCCTCCTTGTAGCATAATTCCCTCAGTAGATTAGCTTTGGGAGGGCAGACCTGTATCTGTCTTGTGCACTAACTATAAATTCTAGCATATCCTAGGTCAACAAGACTTAATTTCATACAAATGAATGAATAAATGTATTTACCTATGTCTATCAACCATATCCAAATATGTTTCATAAAAATATATACTTAGTTGCTGGGCGTGGTGGTGCACGCCTTTAATCCCAGCACTTAGGAGGCAGAGGCAGGTAGATCTCTGTGAGTTCAAGGCCAGCCTGGTCTACATAGTGAGTTCCAGAGCAGCTGGGGCTACAGGGAGACCCTATCTCAAAAAGACATAACCAGCCTCATGACGTTGACACTGTGCTTGGTCCTCATAACTACAAGAAGGGTAATAGGGTAATGGAAGCATCCACCAAAATGGGTCTTAGATTAAGTTTCTGGAAGATACTTCACATCCATCCGTCTATCCATCCAGTCATATGATTTTCATCTTTGATGAATTTTCATGTATCTGTATAAAATGTCTTTTTTTTACTACTCTGCTCCAGTTATAGTTCCTTACTTTAACAGGAGGAGAACATTAGTCTTAGGAAACAGGGCACCCATTTACATATCATCCCAAGCTAATCTTGCTTTCAAACCTGTTTTAATTTAAAGTAAACTAGACTACGGATGAATGTTTTCCGTTCCATTTTCTGTTGTTGCTTTACTTTTGCAAGCTCTCAGTAGCCAGAAGTTCATCAGGAAGTCTGTGTAATTGTTTATCCATAATTGGGAGGGTGTAGTGCCTGGATGAAGGTTACCTCA
>NW_008335281.1:1983659-1993755 GCF_000622305.1 Nannospalax galili
GTGTGTATTGCCTGCATGTAGGTAAGTGCACCCATGTCGTGCAATGGCCACAGAGGACAGAAAAGGCTGTTGGATCTCCTGGAACTGTAGTTACAGATAGTTGTTAGCTGCCATGTGGGTGCTGGGATTCGAACCCAGGTCTTCCGCAAGAACAGTCAGTGTTCTTAACCACTGAGCCATCTCTCCAGCCCCAGAATATGATTTTTTTTAAAGTCGTGAAAAACCAAAATGCAGTCTTAAATGGGAAAGTTAGGAAGTTTAGTGTTGCTATATACAGTGGAAGCCACGTCTAGGCTTAAATAACATAAACCAGGTTTGAACTTAGACAACCTGTGGAACACTGAAAACTTACGTGGGAAGCAAGACAGTCTTTTATTGTCTGGCCGTTTCTTGGGAATTTCAGGACATCTGGCATTCCTAGAGTCAGTGCACGGATGTAACCAAAGTCAGTCATTTCCTTACCATGGTAGCAACCAAAAAAAATCCTCTACCAATTTCTAAAATGTTACCCAGAGGATGACAGAGCCCTCCTTGCTGACCATGGCCAACTGTCAAGTAGGAAATGTGGACAGGGTTGGAGAAGAGGTAGTGAGTTGATGGGGGTGTGATTTGACATTTGTTGAGACCTATTGTGTTGCAGTGTTGAAGGAATTGAATGTGGGTTTTTTGGTTTTTTTTTTTTTTTTCGTCTTTTTGAGACAGGGTCTCCCTGCAGCCCCAGCTGTCCTGAACTCACTATGTAGACCAGGCTGGCCTTGAACTCACAGAAATCCGCCTACTTCTGCCTCCCGAGTGCTGGGATTAAAGGTGTGTTCCTGAATGTGTTTTGAACTTCATTTCTAAACCTGACCTTTGAGTTGGGTAGCCTGGAGAGGCTAAATAACCTACTGAAGGTCATACAGCAGGGATGGAACAAGATGTGAGGCACTTGATTCCTTAGCAGAAGCATTCTTGGCTCTGTCTGCCCAGAAAATGAAGAAATGGTCAGTACCACACACACAGCCAAGAGGCCCCTTCATGGAAATTTTAAGGGGGTTCCCAGCTGAGCCATGCCAGATGCATGAAAGCTCAGGCTGGGCAGAGAATGTCAATCAAGCTGTTCACAGGCTCCAGCTGAGGGAGGTCCTGTCCACCGCTGTGCAGCAGAGTCGGAATCTTGGCCCAAGACCCAGCCTGGAACAATGCCACTCTCTGTGGGATTTTTCATTCTCTTTCTTTCTTTCTTTCTTTCTTTCTTTCTTTCTTTCTTTCTTTCTTTCTTTCTTTCTTTCTTTCTTTCTTTTTAAAAGAACTCATTGTTTTCACTTTTATAACAGAAATAATAGATGCTTGTTATAAAATGTTGTTCCTACAATCTAGAAATGTATAAAACAAGAAAAGAAAATTCTATAATCCCATCCCTCAAAAATAATTGCTGCTTACATCATTTGGCTTTTGTTTTTTTTTCCTGTGTGCATAAAAACACTAATTTTAAATGACATCAGATTATAAGTATTGTTCTTAATGTGCTATGTTTATCTTGCTATAGATTACGACTTCTCATCTTTGCTAATCTAGAACAAGCTGTATAGAGTCCTTATTTTAAGTGGTTACATGACATAAAGTTGTGTCTACTGTTATACTAAGTCCATAATTTATAAAAGGGTGAAAAATTCACATTTTAAGAACTACTGATAAAAGTGTCATTTGGAGGAGCCTTTCAGAGGGTGATTTGACAACTTAACTACAAACAATTTTCATTGATGCACAAAGATTCATTCTCTATTTTAGCATTGTTTGTGATGGCAAAAATGTAAAAAATAATCGTTCTGAGAGCTGTTTGCTTCTTATGGCTTTGGGGGAAATAATGTGCATTGATTATTTTAAAATATATTAAAGTATGTGAAAAAGAAATCTTTTTTTATTTTTTGGTCTTTTTGAGACAGGGTCATAGCCCCAGCTGTCCTGGTACTCACTATGTAGACCAGGCTGGCCTTGAACTCACAAAGATCTGCCTGCCTCTGCCTCCCATGTGCTGAGATTAAAGGCATGCACCACCACGCTGGGCATCTTTTGAAATCGTGTCTGTCAAAAAATCTATTGAAAAAATTTTTACTTCAGATCTATAGTGTAATGGATAGTGCTCCACAAATCTTGTGTGCTGGAGGTCTTTGAGTGGGACTTGCCTAGAAAAAGAACGTTCACAGATCTAACTAGGGTAAAGATGCCAAAGGGGAGCATCCTGGGTCATTGGGGGGGGCTACTTCCAATGGTGCTTGACAGACAAAGAGATGACACAAAGATGGAGTGATGCAGATAGAAACAGGGTTGGAGGGATGTAGCCATGTGCCAAAGAATGCCGGGGAATGTGTAGTACTGCAAGCACATTCGCACAATTGTGTGTGTGTGTGTGTGTGTGTGCACGTTTTCAGTTCTTTTTTGAGTGTATACCTGAGTGGAATTTCAAAGTCATATGATTTGAAGAAATATTTTTTTAATATTTTATGTATTATTTTTATTTTATGTGTATGAGTGTTATGCCTGCATGTAGGTAAATGCACTCGTGTTGCACAATGCCCACAGAGGACAGAAAAGGCTGTTGGATCCTCTGGAACTGGAGTTACAGACAGTTGTTAGCTGCCATGTGGGTGCTGAGATTCGAACTGGGTCTTCTGCAAGAACAGTCAGTGTTCCTAACCATTGAGCCATCTCTCCAGCCCTGAAGAAATCTTTTTGAAGAAACTCCAAACTATTTCCATCCTTTTACATTCCCACCAACAAAATAGGAGGATTCTTCACTTGATTTCCTTTTTTCCTTTTTTTTTTTGAATTATAGTTGTCTTGGTAGAAGAGAGGCATGCAATTGGTTCCTCCTCAGAGCTTCTAGCGGGAGCTAGCTCATTTGATATCTTGATTTTGAACTTCTGGCCTCTAGATCTGTGAGAGGATGATGATGTTCTTTCATGCCATGAAATCAGGGGCAGTTTGTTTTGGCACACTGAGAAACTGACATTCTCTAAGCCTTTGTGTCTTTCTACTCAGGCATAGAACACACCTTAATGTCAGCAGGATCTGTGTGAACCTGCTCCTTTGCATATTGCTTTCGTTCATCTAATAATATATCCACTGTATCTATGTTAGTTCAAAGAAAGCTGCGTGATATCTTTTAAACATTCAGATGAAATTTTCTAATGAGATAGAATTTACAGACCATAAAATTAATCGTTTGGAAGTGTGTGATCAGTGACTTTTATATACTCTCAGGTTGTACAACTGTCAGCTTTTAATTCTAAAACATATTTTGGATGCGTGTGTATGGTGGTGTATGTGGAGTGTGTGTGTGTGTGTGTGTGTGTGTGTGTGTGTGTGTGTGGTGTGCTTTACATGTACACATTTCTGTGTATATGTGCACCTGTGTGGGAGAGCAAATGCCAAAGGAGGACACTGAGTGTCCTATTCTGTCATATGTTGCCTCATTATCTTAAAATAGGGTCTCTCGCTGAACCTGGAGTTAGGTTCACAGCCAACAAGCTCCCGAGTGATCCTCCTGTCTCAGTTTCCCACAGGTTTGCTTCGGGCGGCTACACCTAGAGAGGTTTTTTTTTTTTTTTTCGTCATTTTGAGATAGGGGCTTCCTGTAGTCACAGCTGACCTGGAACTTGCTATGTAGACCAGACCAGGCTGGCCTTGATCTCCCAGAGATCCGCCTGCCTCTGTCTCCCTACTGAATGGATTAATGAGTGAAGGGATTAAAGGCGTGAGCCACCACATTCTAGTATACTTGGGTTTTGTGTGAGTTCTGGGGATTTAAACTCAGGTCTTCAAGCTCTCTCAGCAAGTATTTGTACCCACTGAGCCATCTTCCCAGCCCAACTTCCAGAGTATTTTTGTCAGCTTCTCCTTACATTTAAAAAACAAAACCCTGTACGTAGCAGTCACTCCTTATTTCCTTCTCCTTCCAGCTTCTAGCTTCCACCGGTCTAATTTCTGTCCTTATGGATTTACCTGGTAGCCAACATTTGGTAAGCATGAAATCATATATTATGTGACCTGTGGTACCTGGCTTCTTTATTTTAGCCCAATATTCCCAAGACTAGCCCCAATTATAATTTTTATAAATATTCTGTTCCTTGTTGTGGATGAATAATAGTCCATTATACCAATATAACTCAAATCCCCACTGATGGGTATTTTTATGATTTCTACTGTGGGCTACACAAATAGTACTGTTATAAACATGAGTGTACAATTTTGTGTTTGTGCATGCTTTCATATACCTAAGACTAGAATTGCAAAGTCACATGATAATTTTGCTTAACTTTTAGAAGAAATGTCATTTCCATTGTAGCTGTATCATTTTACATTCCCACCACCAACTTATAAGATTTCAAATTTCTCTTTTTTTCTAATCTTTTTATACTCATTTTGTTTGTTTGAGACAGGGTCTCCCTGTAGGCTCAGCTGACCTGGAACTCACTGTGTAGAACAGGTTGACCTTGATCTCATAGAGATCTTCCTGATTCTGCCTCATGAGTGCTGGAATTAAAGGCATGCATGACCACACCAAGTTATTTTAACTTTTTGAAGGATTAATTTTTTTCTTTATGCATATGTATATGTATGTCTATATGAAGGTATGCCACTTGTATGTAGGTGCTAGTGGAGGCCAGAAGAGGGCTTTGGATCCCCTGGAGTTGGAGTTACAGACACTTGTGGGTGCTGGGAACTAAACTTGAGTTCTTTGGAAAAATAGGAAGTTCTCTTAACTGCTGAGCCATTTTTCAGCCCCCCCCCCATTTGAAAAATAATATTGTAGGCATCTAGGAAGGTATTGGTGCATTTTATTGTCATTTTTTATTTGCATTTCCTTAATGACTAATGATTTTGACCACAAAATTCGCTTTTAATCTTTTCGATTATTCCATTGTATATGTACCATGATTTATTCCATAATTTATTTAAACAGTTCCCCGTCAATATTCATATAAGAACTACCAAAATATTTTTGCCACTATGAGCAATTTTTAGTGTCTCTGTTTTCTTCGCTCAGTAAGGAAGCCTTCTCAGTGTAGAGTCAGGATTAACATCAGTAGTGAAAAGCCACCCTCACTCTTCAGACATAGTTCTCCTGAATAACTGAATTTATTTTCTGGTGACTGTTTCTCTCCATGGTGATTAATAGTACAACAACTGAGCAACTCTAAATTTAAGTTTTAAGACATGCCATCTTTCCTTACTAAAAATCCAATTACTTGTTTTGAGATGGTGCTTTGCAAGGTAACCCAGGCTGGCCTGGAACTTGAGATCTTCCTGACCTCACCTGCCAAGTACTGGGATTACAAGCATGTGCCTCCAACTCCCGCTCTTAAAATCAATTTAAATGAGCTGTATTGAGGTAGTCTGTTCACGTTGAGGAGGAGATTTAATTACAACTCTGTGCCATGGTTTGAAGGTGTTGCCCCAAAGTCTATGAGTTGGGGATATAATCCCCAAACTCCTATGCTGTATTTGGAGGTGATTTTATGAAGGTGGGTCTTCCATGATAAGTTTGGTGGCTTTAGAGGAAGAGGAAAACGGACTCAAGCTAGCACACATGCTCACTCTGTCCCATCATGAGATAGCCTCTACCACGTGATGGTACAGCAGGAAGGTCCTCTCTTCACCAAATGTCCAACTGTACTCTTGGACTTTACAGTCTTTGGAAACACACACCAAATAAATTTGTACTTTATAAATAATCTGGTCTTGTTTGTTTTGTCAGAGCAAAAGGAAACTAAAATACCCTAAATGGGAATTTTCACAAAACCTATGCTCCACTCCAAGCCCCTAAATCTTACAAAGTCCCCAGGGATTCTTAAAACAAGTCATGCAGCAGAGTGCTCCCTCCCGTCTGTTCACAATGTGACCACAGAGGGAAGCCCTTTGGATTCTGATGATTATGCTGTTTCTGATTTATATTGGACAATCTCTTAAAGGTTAGGAACCTAGGGCAGAATTTCCACTCTCCAGGGAGCCCCCCCCCCTCGCCAAGCAGGTGCAGGCCCTGGGAGTTTCTGCTCCCTCACAACCCTCTGGACCTGAGCCCCCTTCCTGTCCTCTATAAATCAGTCCCTCTTTTTCTTCACCTCTCTCTTTCCACCCACTCCCATCTCTCTGTGAAGTCAGACATAAATTTAGTTGTATAGATAGGACAGGAAAAGTCAAGTAGACTCTCTCCAGAACGTAGAAAAACTCATGAAAAAGGAAAATAGAAAGGCTAGGGTCAGAGTAGAGCAGTGCTCTTAACCACTGAGCCATCTCTCCAGCCCCCATTTCATTTTCTAAACAAGTGTTTGACTTTATGTGTAGGCTCTTTATAAAAAAAGATAGCCAACCCTTCATATATATAACAATGATTTCTCTTAGTCATTTACTGGCAACCCTTTCTATGGTTCTTTAAGTTCCTAGATTTTTACAATCAACAGTATGTTTTAGTCAGTCGGTTTTTTTCTTTTTAGTGTTTGTATTTCTTATTACGTGGGGCGAAGGTCAAAATATTCTTCTTCCATTCTAGGAAATAGTCTTCTAAATTTTGTTTTACTGGTAACATACTTTATTCTCTATATTCTTTGGTGTTTTCACTCTCTGTACTATTTGTGTGTGTGTGTTTGTGTGTATGTGTGTGTGTATGTGTGTGTGTTTGTGTGTGTGTGTGTTTGTGTGTGCCTGTGTGTGTTGTGTAAGGAACAAACACAGTTTTATCCCTTTGTCTTTCAAATTTTCTACAAGCCATGCAATTTTATGGGCCGACTTAAATTGCTGTTTTTTTACCCTATTGTATTTTCTAGTTAGTATTGCCTGTATTGATTCCTTTTTTAATATTTAAAAAATATTTTATTTATTATTTTTATTTTATGGGTATATGTGTATTGCTTGCATGCAGGTAAATGCACTTGTGTCACGCAATGCCCGTGGAGGACAGAAGAGGCTGTCAGATTCCCAGGAACTGGAGTTAAGGGTAGTTGTTAGCTGCCATGTGGGTGCTGGGATTCAAACCCAGGTCTTCTTCAAGAACAGTGTTCTTAACCACTGAGCCATCGCTCCAGCTCCTGGTGCTGATTCTTAATTCTATGTATTTCCTTTATTCCTAGGTATATTACTAACCTCTAGTTATAAATAAGCTATCACTAATTTCTCTTCACTCCCTAGATATAAGAATAATAACATCACCAAAAAAGATAGTTTCAGCTTTCCTATAAACTTCAATCAAATTTTATGGTTTCTCTTATATGGCTACACAGACTCCTTCATAAACTTATACTAAATATTTCTCCATCCTTATTATTATTTGGACTAGAATAGACATATGAATCTGGATCTGTCATAGGCTTAAGTAAGAACTCTTGTCAATAATAAAGACAGATATTTCCAGTATTTCTGCTGAAGCTTCACCCCTTAAATAAATATCTTTCACTGAGTATGGTGGCACACACCTTTAATCCCAGGACTCAGGAGACAGAGGCAAGATTTTCTCTGTGAGTTCTAGGCCAATCTGGTCTACATAGTATGCTCCAGGCTAGTCAGGGCTACACAGTGAGACCTAGTCTTAAAAAAAAAATTCTTTCAATTGAGCATCCTTTAAAACTCCATATGGGGATTGTTCAATTGTTCTCCTTGAGTTTCTAGTGATTTATATTCATACAAGTGTATGAGTGTCTGTTCCCTACACCCTTGTTTGAAAAAGGTCATAATATTTCCAAGTCTATATGAGCCTTTAAAAGAGTAAATCAGATCCCTTTGTCTTGCGTTCACTGTGCACCAAATAGAGGTCAAAATATTGGTGATGCCTGTTTGGTCTTAGCCTTGGCTCTATTCTAGCCATTTCCCTTCCTTGGATTCACTAATATATTCCTACTTGTTCATGATGGAGCTGGCCTGACCAGTCAGATTCTGAGCAAGTGGAGAAGAAATACAGCAAAGAAGGGGTTCCCCAGAACCAGAGGTAGAACTAACACAAAGTCTATAGCCTGAAGTAGAGAAGATTCTGTATATGAACAACAGGAAAACCCTGGGAAATACTGAATGCAAGCTCTGAAACCCAAGTGCAGCCAGCTATGAGGTGCCTTTATCAGACTCTTGACTTGCATGTAAGCACAAGTCTAGCACTCATGTAGTGAGTTGGTTTCACAAAGCCTTCGGGGGCCCAAGGTTCCTTGTGGCCTTCTAGCTGACCATGCCAAGAGTAACTTCATCTCCAAGAACCAAGATGGGACTCCTCAGTCATCACATTATATTGCATGGAACAGCTGGGAAAAGAAAACAAGAGGCAAAGAGCCCATGGCTGATGACTGCCTCAGACAGAAGACTCTTGGAATCAAATACAGTAAACGTCTGCTTAAACCCAGTTGATCAAAACCTGGTCATCTGGTCAATTCAGCTTGCAAGAAGGCTGAGAATGTAGCTTTTTTTTTCTGGGTGGCTATGTATCTGGCTATAAATTTCATTATTGTGCAAGAAGCATAGAATTAAGAGTTAATTAATTATTGCCACAGAGTCTACTAAATTAGGTAACAAAGAAGGCTTTCTTTTAACAGATGGAAACAGATATGTGGATGCACAAACAAAATAAGTTTTTGGAGTATGACTGTTCTTGGGTGAAATATGCAGTGGGGGTGGCAAAGAAAAAGCTCATAATTCTATGGGAAAGGTGAAAGTGGGGACGTTTCAAAGGCAAGAAGCTTCAAGCTTCAACTAAGTTTTGAAAGTTGAGCTGCTTCTGCCAGGTGCTTTATAAGGGAGAACGTGAAGTTGTAGGAGCAGTGAAGGCATAGCAGAATAAAAGATGGTTATTTTTTCAGAATGTGGATACATTTTGCAGGACTGGTAGGTAGAAGGACATGGGTAGTATATCAAGAAATGAATCTGGAGAAGCAAGCAGGGAAAATGAATAGCAATGTGTATCCTATTTAGGTATTTGAGCTTTAATTTCTATGCAGGGACCAGACATTCCTTACTGAATTACAAAATCAGATCTGATGTTTATCTTTAAGAATAATTTGAAAATGGTATGACTGGAAGTCATACATAAGAGAAAGAGTGGACGTGGTCTTGGACAGTTTGGATGTCTGAATGGATGGGGTAGAAGTTAGGTTCTTTACAGAAACAGAAGCAATAGATTATTAAAGATAAGTTTTTAGTCTATTGATTATAGATGCTAACCACACCTCATCTATAGAATGCTTTCACAGCAAAATCTGAATTAGCCTCTTTTTAAAAAAAATCTATAGGTCCTAAGACTAGCCAAAAGGATGTCTAAAATTAACCATTATTGATGAACACATCTTTGCTCTTTAGGGACTACTGATGAATAAAAATCAGCACTGATGAGAAAAAATAAAGTGCTTAATTTGAGACATGTTGAGCCATCTAGGGGAAGCTGAGACATGGCATGACGCTTAGTAATGTGTTCTGGATTAGGAATTCAGAATATGACAGATCAAATCACAAGCAAGGTAAGATTACACAGGCTATAAATGAGTAATTTGAGGGTCAGGGATCCAATGCAGTGATCCCTGCAGTAGTGAGAACTATGGCAACAGGAGGGGAAATGTTCTGGGTCTGTAGAACAACAACTGCTTGGGTTCAACTAATTATTGCTTGCATAAATGTTGGATTAGTGGAGGGGTGTCAGGTCTTTCTACTTTTCAGTGAACATGGGCAATCCAAATAAATAAATGAAAAATATTTGTTTTAAATAGCGGCCTTTAAATTTTATTGGTCTATTGCCTAGCTCAAATTGAATACATTGATTCCATCTAGTCTGTGGCCCTTCGTTTTGAGAACTTTGAAGAATAAAAGTAAAATATGGTGTATAGACCCCTGGGAAGCCCCACATTTTAGGATATATAAGCAAATATATCAATCAGGCTACACTCTATTCTTTTTTAGATAAATTTTTATTTATTGTATGTGTATTAGTGTATTGCCTGCCTGTGTGTAAGTGCACCCGTGTTAGGCAATGCCCATGGAGGTCAGAAGAGGGCGCCAGATTCCCTGGAACTGGAGTTATGGATGGTTGTTAGCTACCATGTGGGTGCTGGGATTTAAACTCAGGGGTGTTCTGCAAGAACAGCCAGTG
>NW_008335281.1:1994271-2028188 GCF_000622305.1 Nannospalax galili
TTGTTTGGCCATCAGGACCTAGACCTAAACCTACCATTTCCTGGTAGAAGGTAGATTGTTTGGCCATCAGGACCTAGACCTAAACCTACCATTTCCTGGTAGTAGACCAGTTCAGCCTTCACCTCTGTGCTGGTCGGAGTTTTATCAATGTGATACAAACTAGAGACACCTAGGAAGAAAGAACCTCAGTTGAAGAATTTCGTCTATCAGATTAGCCTATGGACCTGTCTGTGGGCCATTTTGTTGATTGTACTGGTTGATGTAAGAGGGCCCAGCCCAGTGTGAGTGGCACCATCCCTGAGCAGGTGGCCCTGGGGTATATATGAAAAGTATCTGAAGTGTTTTATTACAGTGATAGAAAGTAACTAACACAACTCTCAGCTAAGCTCTGCAGCTTTGCTTTCAAACCCTGATCCAGCAGCTCTCGAAGCAGTCCAATCCGATACTGGTCTGGTTTATCATCCTATCAATACAGATCCTCTTGGCTTCTGAGCAGGTGGCCCTGGGTTATATATGAAAAGTATCTGAAGTGTTTTATTACAGTGATAGAAAGTAACTAACACAACTCTCAGCTAAACTCTGCAGCTTTGCTTTCAAACCCTGATCCAGCAGCTCTCGAAGCAGTCCCATCCGATACTGGTCTGGTTTATCATCCTATCAATACAGATCCTCTTGGCTTACTTCTGAACCTTGGAACTCTGCTGCAGCCTCTTTAACCCATATTCTTTCTATGAGCCATGTATCTATGTGTATAGATATACAGATATATTTACTGTGTGATGTGTGATATGAGAGTTTACTATTAGTAATTAAGATTGGCAAAGTTGAGGCTGGAGAGATGGCTCAGTAGTTAAGATCTGGCTGCTCTTGCAGAGGACCCAGGTTCAATTCCCATCACCCACATGGTGGCTAACAACCATCCATAACTCCAGTTCAAGGGGATCCGATGCCCTCTTCTGACCTCTGTGGGCATTGTACAACATGGGTACATATATACACAAGCAAACAATGCACCCATACACATAAAATTAAAATAATAAATACAATTTTTTTTAAAAGATTGGCAGAGTTACAGGCAGGCAGCAGTTCATTATTAGATAAACCACTGTCAGTGAAACTATTAAACCTTGTAAATTTATTGTTATTCTATAAATTCCAACATTATGAAAAGATGCAAACATTATGTTTCTGGCCTAGTATGCTCATGACACAACTGCGTAATATAAATAATTGAGACTTTCAAATACATAAGACATACAGGAGAACAGTGGTTTGGGTATTGTCCCCTTAGGATCCATGCACTCACAGGTTTGATTACCAGCCTATGGCTCTTCTGGGAGGTGGTGGAACCTTTAAGAGGTGAGCCCTAATGGGAGGAAGCTGAAGTAAAGGTTACTTTACTGGGAATATACCCTGAAAAGGGAAAATTAATCTCCAACTTTTCTCCCTGTCTCCTGCTTGCCTGCCCTGAGGAGTACAGGCGTCTTTTATCACACCTTCAAGGCGATTATTAGGGCTGTAGCACCTATAAAGCTTCAAGGCATGATATGCCTCACTACACAGGCCCAAAACAACAAGACCAAGTTACCGTAGGCTGAAATCACTGAAGCCATGAGACAAACTCAAGTTGACTCTTTCAGGACATTTTCAGAAGATGGAAAGCTGTAACACAAAAAGCTAACTGGCCATCAGTCTGTGGATTAACTTGGTAGTCTCATGGAGGCAGAGGTGAATTACACATGTTGAAGAAAGGTAAAACTGTTTTTCAAGACTAGCCTCAAGAATAATGTTTTTATAGAAGTACTTTAGCAACATGCTCCTAACTTTTAGCGCTTGAGAACACAACGTACATGTTTTTCCTCTTTTCATGGGTCTCTGCTCAGATTGACAGAATATGTAATTCTATATTCCTATAACACATTGGTCTCGGTTCCTAGAAGTTAATGTGTACAAATAAAAATCTCAAACCATAGGGCCTGGAGAGATTGCTCAGCGGTTAAGAACACTGACTGTCTTGCAGAAGACCCAGGTTCGAATCCCAGCACCCACATGGCAGCTAACAACTGTCCATGATTCCAGTTCTAGGGGATCTGACAGCCTCTTCTGTCCTCCACAGGCACTGCACGACATGGGTGCACTTACCTACATGCAGGCAATACACGCATACACACAAAATAAAAATAATAAATAAAATATTTTTTAAGAAGATGAAACCATAAATAGCATTTATAAACTATATGCAAATTTATACAAAGCAAACGAATAAAATTAATATATTGCAATGATTTGTTATCTTTCCCTAGAAAGAGTCTTCAGCTTCACATACTTAGTAAAAGGGGTTAGATTGACTCATAGCACTTATTCTTCTGAAGTTACTCAGATATCTACAACATCACAGCTAGTAGAAGGTCAAGAACCTTGACTTGCAGGTGCATCTGTTATCGCCATTCATCACTTGACACAGATGAATGAGGCCTCAGTCTCATGTAATCTATATTCTAAAAACAGGACAAACAATATCCCATACAGTGCATGTTGTGCTTGCCCATGAATGAACAAGAAGTGCTACTTTTTATTGTGTATATGGGTATGTGTACCTACATGAATGAAAAAAAAATTTCCTCATGAGTTTAGAGTGATCAGCAGGATTCTGCAAACAGTTTTCATGCTCTATGAACATGTCTATATCTTTGGCCAAGTCTGCAATGGTGGGCAAAAGTGGCTGCTAATCTCTTAACAATGATCCTTCTCTGGAAATGAGCATAAAGTCTAGAACTGGCCTTATCCAAAGGGAGTGGTAAATTGAAAGTTAAAGGAGTAAAGACATGCATGGCCCATAAATATCCCTGCCTGGTAGCCTCAGTGCTCTAATAAGTCCCATTGGCTTTCACTAGTTGTAAATGAATGCGAATTATACAAAATTTCAAAGGGAGAGGGGGAAATTATTATTCAGATGCTTAATTAGTGATTCTATTGATACCTTGCTGAGATCAGCAGGCCTGAGGTCAGAGGAGGTAGAGGGAGTGGTTAGCTGAGCTGCTACTATAGTTTGGATCCTGAATGACCTCAAAGCTTGGTCGATGTGTTGAAAGTTTGGACACCAGCTTGGTAGAACCTTTAAGAGGTAAGGCCTTGTATGAAGAAGTTAGGTCTTTAGAAGCATGCTTTTGAAGTAGCTATTTGCCTCCATAACCTCCAGCCCCCAAAAGTCTCATGTAGTACTACCTTGAACTGCTGAGTCTCTTGCCTCCACCTCCTGAGTGCCGGAATTACAAGTTTATACCACCATGCCTGGTTACATGAGTCTAATCCAAGGTTTTGTGCATACTAGATAAACACTCTATCAACTGTGCTACTTCTCCGACCTCACTATTACCTTTAAAGGAATGAAGTAGAGCATTTGGAATCTTTAAGACTTAGCTAGACTCATGTCTCTGTAGTACCTATGGCTGGATCCAAGCAAAACTCTTCGTGCTGCTTTGAAAGAAAATCCTCATCACTCCCTTAAGGTTCTCTATGTTTTCTTTGCTTTTCTGTTTTGTTTTGGTTTTGTTTGTTTGCTTTTCTGCTGCTGGGGATTAAATTCAGGGACTCATAAATACTCTATACTAAACTATTCCCCAGCTCTTCTTCACTTTCTGTTTTGGAAGTGTCTCATTAAGTGACTCAGGTTAGCCTTGAACTCATCCTGTACCCCAGGCAAGCCTTGAACTTGAACACCTCCTCTCTCCATCTCCCAAGTAGCTGGAATTACAGGCTTCAGCAACCAGGTCTGGCTTAGGTCTCTGTTTTATTCTGAAGGCTATAGTAAAGTCAAAGGAAAGAAAGCAGAGGACAAGTAGGATAGATTAAAAACAAAAGAACTTGAGGCTGGAGAGATGCCTCGGCAGTTAAGAGCACTGATTTAGTCTTCCAGAGGACCTGGATTTGGTTCCCAGCACCCACATGGCAGCTAACAGCTGCCTGTAACTCAAGTTCTAAGGGATCCAACATCCTTTTCTGGTCTCTACAGGCACTGCATAGCACAGGTGCACTTACATACATACAGACAAAACACTCACACACAAATAAATAAATTAAAATGAAAAAATAACAAAACACACTAGAACTCTGTGTCATATCTCTGCTATTTCTACATTACTGTCTCTCGTATGCTTCCCAGGGTATGCTGAATTTTTGCAAAAAGTCAGGAGGTTTAGAAACCACACAGAGAAACATTCCTTGGAAAGGGGAACTCTTCAATGGTCTAAGATTACAGGTCCTTGAAATGGAATGGTATGCAGTTGAGTTTTCCATTCACAGTTCCAGGAAAAAATGGGATTTTTTCCCCATTAAGAATACTGTTATTTAGTTATTTTGAAGTATACAGTACATACATGCTTTTTTTTCTAAAACCACTAGATTTCATAAGTAGCACACATTTGAGTAATTCAAGTCTTTATTGATTTTAGAACAGATCTGAAGCTCAACTGTAGAAAATTTTCATTTCAAATATAGCCGAAGCTAAAGCACTCATCCTTTGGTTCATAGAGTACTTAAACCTACCAATAATTTCTTGAGAATGATTCAATCACTCATATTTATAATAACAAAATCTATATAACTGCCAGTAACTACTAGAGGGCTGAATATTCTAGATATAGCATATTAGTTTTCTTTTCTGAAGAAAAAGTTTCTTGTGTTTGAAAAGAAAAAGTGCTTTAAAACTTAAGAATTGCAATTAAATAAAATATAACTAAGGCACCATGCATTATCACTCTTTCTTCCTTTTTGCCCAACTAAGGGGAAAGCAAGCTGTGTCTATATAACAAGTTGCATAAGTTCCCTAAAACCAGTTTAACCTAGTTAGTTTCCTTTAAAAATAAGGAAAATAGTAAAAGCCCAATCAAAAACACAGGACTCCTGCAAATGAAGGACACTAAACTTAAAATGTCTGAAAAAAGGAAAATCCAGAATGTACCATCTCACTGAAGAGGAAAAGTTCAGGAACTTGGCTTTAGAAGAGCAGATCGCTGGTTCAAACAATACGACCAGGACTCAGTCATTCTGTGTGCATGACTCTGCTCTTTTGGGGTGGACCACAATTTCCAGCAGGCTCTCCTATGGGACAAGGTAGCCTCCAACAACTCCAGGCTTGCATCCAAGTAACTCAAGTAGCTTCAAAAGCAAGGCCTCTCTCAGTTGTGACCACAGCAGTACAATGATTGGTTGGGAATAACCCTGATTAGCATGACTTGAATTTTGTGCCTATCTTTGAATCACAGCAGATGTGAAATTTTATTGACCAGGTCTAGGCCTTAGGCCAGCTTTCTAAGTCGGAGGTGAAATCAACTCCACCCCAGGAATTTGAAAGCAGGTGAGGAGTGTCCCCCCATAGAAAATCTGAGCATCATTATTTGTAAATAAAAGGTATATTGTTTTCTATAATATTTATATTTAGTCATTCTAATCAAATAATATGTATATAAAATATGGTGTGACTATAAGGATTCTTATTCATTTTATGCAAGATTTAAGATTCATTTTATTTAAGATTTATGTCATTTAATTGGAATATTTCTTTTAAAAAATTTTTCTTGGGGCTGGAGAGATGGCTCAGCGGTCAAGAACACTAACTGTTCTTGCAGAAGACCCGGTTCAAATCCCAGCACCCACATGGCAGCTAACACCTGTCCATAACTCCAGTTCCAGAGGATCCAACAGCCTCTTCTGTCTTCCTCGGGCATTGCACGACACGGGTGCACTTACCTACATGCAGGCAATACACGTATACACATAAAATAAAAATAATAAATAAAATAAAATTTATTTCTCTATAATGGTATTATTTTATGTCTTGAAACATGTTAGGCATCTCTTGGAGGTGTTCATTTCACTTCATCTAATTTTCCTCTGTAGTCAAGGTGGCAAATTCTAGCACTGCTATTTGCAGAAGGTAATAATCCCAAAGTATTATCTTTAGTGGAAGAGTTTGAATTCCTCTAAAAGAATTAAGCAAATCTTTGGCATCCAAATAACAAATGCATTAACTGAGCAGGAGAATGGAATGAATTTGTTTTGCAATTACAGAATACAATACTCGATTTTTTTTTATACAAGTCAGCAATTGGTATACAAATGATTGCTTGTATTATGTATTTGTTATCTAAGTACTTACCTGAAAACGGGCTCTCTGTTTTTTAAGTGACTGAATGGTCAGCAATCTAAGGTCCTATTTGTGGGCACATGTGAAGTCTTAGATTTATCAATCCTAAATTTTAGATTGGATTGTGGCCATGTCTTCTCAATGGAGAGAGGCAATATAAACCACTTCTGGACTGTATTCTCAAAATACCTTGCAAAGTCTTCAGCTCTGTCATCAAATGTGACATCCTCACTCTTTTTTTAAAAATATTTTGTTATTTTTATTTTACATGTATGAGTGTATTGCCTGCATGTATGTGAGTGCGCCTGTATTGCGCAATGCCGTGGAGATCAGAAGAGGGTTCAGATTCCCCTGGAACTGGAGTTAAGGACGGTTTGTAGCCACCATGTGGGTGCTGGGAATTGAACCTGGGTCCTCTGCAAGAGCAGTCAGTGCTCTTAACTGCTGAGCCATCTCTCCAGCCCTGACATCCTCAGCCTTAACAGTGGATGTGACATCGCTGCTCAGATGGTAGAATTATAAGATTTAGGGGCCTAAATCTCTAAGATAGCAAAAAATCTTTCCAAAGAAACCACTGGAACTTCTTGGAAATGTTACAAAAAAGAGAAAATGTATTGTGCTAGGCTCTGACTTTGGAATTGTTTATTATGACCTGCCTAATACAATGAGCAAATCTGGAATTTATTATTATTATTTTTTTTAATAATGATAGTTTTGCTTCGTGTCCTGATAAATCTTCATAGCAGTAAATGAGTTTTATGACAGCAGCACTTGGGTCAGGCTTTCTTACACCCTAGAGGAAGTTCTGTTAATCTTTTCCAACTTCAAGGAAAAAAAATAGTTGAAATACTAATTAATAAGTTTGATTTCTTCATTTATTCCTTTTTATTTATAGTGTGCAGTTACTATGTGCCAAGTTTGTGTTACAAGCTTACTATGTTCCTATAGAAACACAACATACCCAACTGAATCTATGCTCTTCCCATATATAGCCCTTGTAATGGTTGATCTTTATTGTTAACTTGACAAAACTTATTCTCCCAGGAGATACCCCTCTGGACATGACAGTGAGGATATTTCCAGAACGGTTTAACTAAGAAGGGAAGACCCACTATAAATCTGTATGGTACCATTCCATGGGTAGGCTGGGGTCCTGGACCAAGTGAAAAAGGAATACAACGGAGCACCATAATTAAGTCATGGCAAAAAGAAAAGCAACTAATATAGCCCCAATCTTCTACTTTTATTTTTTGCCTTACTGGATAGATCACCTTGTAGCAACTTCCTGGCCCCAACCAGCAATCATTCTTACTCAGATCTCTCCTTAAGTACAACCTGTAGCCTCTACCTTCATCACCCCAATTCTAACAATTCAAACAATCGCTGTTTTTTTATCTAAATTACTAAAATAGACCCGTTATTTCTCTTTATCGCAGGCTTGTCTTTTAGCCTGAATTCAGTCTAAAAACAGAGTAATCTTTCCAAAATGCCAGTCTGACTATGTCAGCTTCTTATTGAAAGTCCTTCAGTATTTCCCGTTACACTTGGGACAGCTCAGAATCCATCGTATGCCTTACAACTTGGCACCTTTTCCTAATCGCAGCTCATCTCTTGTCATTGCCCCCAACATAAAGAGTCCAGTTGGTCAATATTGTGAATAATCTTCATGTCTTTCCCCCAGCCAAGCTGGTATTTTTAGTAAATTCATAGACACTAGGACATGGAAAATGAATTATATCTTCCTGTGTGAGGCTCCCTACCAGGCTGGTAGCAGTTGTACGGCCTAGGGGGGAAGTCCCAGATACTCTATGTGTAAATAGCTAAAAGTTACCAACTGACTATTAAATAAAATATATTCCACCATGCCATCTTATCAACATGTGAAATAGGGCTTGTTTTGAATCCACAGGCTCTTCAACTACATAGGAGTGTGGCCATCCTGTGAGGAGGGGTGGCCCAGGCAGCCTGTCCCTTGAGTGTGCACAAGGACACTTTGCCCAAAATTCAGTCTGCGTCCTTGCACTATAGCTGGTCTTCTCGGCCACTCTGTACCTGTGAAAGTGTGAAAGTACACAGGTATGTTCTGCCCTCAGGACGAATCCAGACCAGAGACTCTATGCTGTTTAGACAGGGAATCCCTGTGGTCTGAGGGTTCTGAGGATAATTTAGAATAGATGAGAAACACAACCTTAGTGCTATAGACCTGGTGCTATAGGGGAGAGGCACAGCTGGAAGAGGACAAGATTGGGAACAGCAAACAGGAGCTCACACACCTAAGAGCAGTGTCTGTGACTACTTAAGACAAGTAGTATCCTGATTCATAGTAATATTTTTCCCTTTGCGTTTAGGCAGTTTTATGTCATCTCTATATAGATCTGAGATATATAATTTGGTTCTATTTTTGTTTTTTGTAAAATTTTTATTGAATGCCTGTGTATCTCATACAGAATATCTTAATCATCTTTATACCCCCTTCCCCACTGGCACACTCCCATCCCCCCCAATGGAATTTATGCATTCTGTAATTTGTGTTAAGGCCTACAGAGTCAAGTTAGTGTCCACTAGACATCCCTCAGTGCAAGTTCATCCACTGAGGTCTAGTCAGCCTATCTAGAGTACCTCCTTTTAAGATGATCAGGTCTTTCTCGCCCAGCAGTAATTAGCTGCCAATAGTTTTTCAGCTAAGACTGAGACCCGCTGCCCATTTCCACAGTTCTATACGGGGATTTTGTCGGCTTGAGTTTGTATGGGTCTTGTGCATACTGACACCACTGCTGTAAGTTCATATGTGTAAGGTCCCAGGAGCCTGTAGGACTCTATTTTCACATGGTCATGCACCTCTGTCCTGGCTCTTACAGTCTTTTTACCCCCTCTTCCCCAATGACCCTTGAGTCTTAGACTCCTGTCCAAGGACCCACACTCTGCAGACTCTTATTCTCAACATTTTGGCCATTTGTTCCCTTTTGTGTTCATGGTCTTCTGTTGCATGAGGAAGCTTTGTTGATGAGAGTTGAGAGATGCATTAGTGTTTTCTTTACCCCTTGTTCCACTATGTTCCACAAGCCTTAGGTGTAGAGGTTGCATTGTAGATGTGTCACTTAGGCTTGGGAAATTCACAGACAATCTTTGTGTATGATCAGTTGTGGAACTCTGTAATAATCTCTCATTAAAAGAAGCTTCTTCAATGAGTGGTGACTGATAACATTTGTCTATAAATATAAGGATCTATATTTTGCACATAGTAAGAAATTACGTTAGTCTAGGGATGTGACAGCCTTGGGGTTCTTGCTAAGTTCTATGACCTCTCCAGCCATGTGCATTTGGCTGTTTACAGTACCATACATGAGTTTCCTCTCATTGAGTAGGCTTTAAGTCCAATTAAGTAGCTACTGATTACCCCCCGGATAAAAGTGCCACTGTTACCCCAGTATAGTTTAGTTTGCTGTGCTGATCACTGTTATGTGTTTATTAAGCCTTAAAGCTGTGGTTGGGCCATTGATTGATGTTCTTACTTAGAAGCTTGGGTAGTGCTCTCCAAAACTATGAGAGCTAGCCTTCAGGGAGGTGGTTTCCAGGTCAGCTCCAGCTCCATTGCTCCAAATACTGTGTCTGAAGTATGTCCTGTCTTCCACAATAGAGTCTTACCTTCAAGTTCTGGGAGGCAATCAAGGCTTTGGCAATAGCCTGTGCAATTCTGGGAGTCTCTTGGACTACCCTGGCCAACAACTCAAAGGGAGGTTTATCCTGTCTGGCACTGTTTCTTGCTATACAGCCTTTAGCTATACACAAGGTCTCATGTAGAGATATTGTATGTGTAATATTTCAGTAGGTGTTTTGGACTAATAAGATTCCCTCTGGTTTTTTACACTAGCTAGGCATTATTTCTCCCCTCTCTCCCTATCCAAGCCTCCCTCCTTGCCCTCCCCAGTTAAAGTATCCCCATTATCCTCATTTCTCCCTTGATAATACCAGTCTCCTATGGTCCATCTCTTGCACTCCTTCTTCACCTTTACCGCCATAGTTCTTTGTATAACCCTCCCTCTGCTTCTTCCATTTAAATACCCCCATTTTACCCATTTCTTCCTTAGTAACACCTGTCTCCTACTGTTATTCTTTCTCAGGTTCTTTCTTTCCCTTTAACTTCCTGGTTTCTTTCTTACCTGGCTCTTGCAGTTACATTAGGATATATACTCACATATAAGGATTTGGTGCTAGGATCCACAAATGAGGGAGATCATACACTGTTTGTTTTTCTGAGTCTATATTACTTCACTTAGTATAACAGTTTCTAGTTCCATCAATTTACTGCAAATTTCATGGTTTTGTCTTTCTTTACGGCTAAGAACTCCATTGTATAAATATACCACATTTTTGTTAACCACTCATCAGTTGATGGGCACTTAGGTTGCTTCCATCTCTTAGCTATTGCAAAAAGAGCAGCAACAAACATGGTTGTACAAGTTTATCTACAATAGGATGAGTCCTTTGGGTATATGCCAAGGACTGGTATAACTGGGCCATATGGTAATTTCATGGTTCAGTTTTTTGAGTTCTCCACACTGCTTTCCATAGGGGTTGCATGAGTTTGCAATCCCACAAGCAGTGAATGAGAGTTCCCCTTTCCCCAGATCCTCTCCAGCATTTGGTATCATTTGTTTTCTTGATCTATAATTTAGTTTTAATATTTTAAACTTTATAAAAGATATCTATCTTGTTTAATATAGGCTTTGGGACTTATTTTATCTACCTAGCTTGCTGTATCTGTTTAGTTAATATTCTTACTTTCTATACTTACAGCAGTTATTCATTCCTATTGCAGTATAAAACCCAAGGTTATTCATCCCCAATGCTGTATGCATTTCTACTGCTTGACAGATCCCTGTTTATCTATACACTGTCGTGACTATAGATATTTATGTTGTTCATACAATATTGCTATTTCTTAATAGCATTGCTATAACTATTCTTATCTGTTCCTCGTGTATGTGTGACACTTCTTTCATATTTCCCTAGGAGTGGTTAGCATTGATACGTCTCACAAGTTCTGATACGTTGTGTTTCCATTGTCATGTTTTCTAATTTCCATTATTATTTCTTTATCTGAAAACATATTTTTCTCAGTTGTATATTCTCTGTGTGTGACCAGTTGTGGAACTAGGTGACATATCTACAGTGGAACCTCTACACCTAAGGCTCATGGAACAGTGCAACAGGGGGTGGAGAGAATACCAGTGCATCCCTCAACTCTTACCAGTGAAGTTTCCTTATACAACAGAGTGTGATGCACACAGAAGGCCACAAATGGCTAACCTTTACAGAATAAGGAACTGTAGGATGTGTGCCCCTGGATAGGACTCCTATATTAAACCCCACCCACCCATGGCTCAGGGACCATGGTGGAAGAGGGTATGGAAACATTGTTAGAGCTGGGGTTGGTCCATGAACAGAGGCTTTCAGGTCAGTAGAAGCTTGCTCATGTGAACTTGCAGCAGTGGTGGTATCAAGCACAAGATCCATGCCAACTCAGTCAGACAGGACCTAGAGTGGAACAAAGGAATTGGATGTCCAGCCAGCCCTAGCCTAGGAACTGTTGGCAACTGATTACTACTGGATGAGAGAGAGTAGACCTTCCTTAAGATCTCTAGATAGGCTGACTAGACTCCAGTGGATGAACTTGCATCGAAGGACATCTGGGTACAAATGCTTGACTGAATAGGACTTAACATGTATGATAGAATGCATGAAGTCCGGTGGGAGGGGAGGTGTGGGGGCATGGATGGGGGAGGGGTTCTAGACTAGATTAAAAACTATTGTATGAAATGTACAAAAGTTCAATAAAAGTATTTGTAAAAACCCATATTTTAAAAGTTCTAGCTATGTGGGTAATTTTTTTTTGATACTTGGTAGAGATTGAACCCAGGGTTTTCCATATGTTAAGTTCTATATCCTCGTTCCATTTTGAATTTTATTTTGTGATAGAGTCTTGCTAAGTTTCCCAGGCTGACCTTGAACTTGCACTCTTTCTGCCTTAGCCATTTGAATAGCTAATGTAGGTCATAGTTACCATGCATCAGCATACCTGGACTAGGATTTATTTCTTTTTTAATATTTTATTTATTATTTTTATTTTATGTGTACGAGTGTATTGTCTGCATGTATGTGAGTACGCCTGTGTTGGGCAATGCTGCAGAGGTCAGAAGAGGTCCAGGGGGCTTCAGATTCCCCTGGAACTGATGTTAAGGACAGTTCGTAGCCGCCATGCGGGTGCTGGGAATTGAACCTGGGCCCTCTGCAAGAGCAGTCAGTGCTCTTAAACCTCTGAGCCATCCCTCCAGCCCCTGGATTTATCTTTTTTATATTATCTTTTAATTGAGTTGTAGTTAAGAGAATGTGGTCCAATACTTACTCTTAGGAACAGGCTTACTTGTTTAAATATGAGATCAGTGTGTGTAAATATTCCATGTGTACTAGATTACAAAAGCCATCTTTGTTTGTGATCTGTGACAAAATACTTTAGGCTACCTAATTTATAAACAATGTAAATTTATTTAGCATCGATAGAGGGCCTGTCCCTCATTAATAATGTTTTGTTTGTGCCCTCTCTTAATGGAAAGGATGGAAGGCAAAAAGCACCAAAGCTAATCTTCCTCAGGCTTTTAACAAGGTGCTAATGAGTCCTCATGACTTAATCACTCCCTGTAAAGTCCCAGTGCTTAACAACACCACTATGGGGATTAAATTTCAACATGAATTCTGGAGGGGACACATTCACATATCCTCTGATATATGCAATATTAAGCATGCTCATTAGGTTAAATTTATTAACTGTATTGATAAAAATCTTCTGTCTTTGCATAAAATAATGAACTACCATTTTATTTTAATTATAATAGTTTGATGAAATCATTCATTATTATGATAGAGTTCCATTATTCCCTTTGTATGTGTTGAGGCTATTAAATTAGGCACATGTTGTTTAGAATTACCATAAAATATAGAAGGTAGATAGATGGATAGTTAGGTAGATGGCATTCTGCAGCTCTGATGGTACTTGTTAATCTTGTGCCTGTTTGGTCTGACATATACAGTTACACATACTTGCTTTTTTGCTGCAATTTGTTTTATTTTGCTCCATAGTCTTACTTTCAACAGTGTGGTAGATTTCATTACTCTTCCTATTGTTCTTGGTTTCCTTGTATCTTGTGAACCCTCACCATGTAATTTGGTTTAGGCAACAGAACACTGGGTGGGATGATGCAGACCATGGTTTAAAGCATGCTTGACAGGTTAGACACATTCCTGACTTTTATCACGATAAGAAACTGCCTTGGGTACCACTGGTTCAAGGAAGAGGAGATATTTGGAGCAGATCTAAGCCCAACCTACATTTAGAAACAAAGCCCAGCAAGATAAAAACAATTGTACCTTAGCTGACCCATAGACACATGAGCAAAAAGTTATTATTGAGTACCACTGGGGTTTCTGTACAGTAAAATGTGCCTGACATAATGCCTTAAGTATTAGGTGTTTCTCCTACAAAAATACATAGCTGGAATTTAAAGAATCCAATCAGAAAAATTTATTCATTTAAATGTATTGGGATTGTTAAAATACATTGATATTTTGATATCTACTAATAAACATCACTGAAATAAACTGATTACCCTATTTGTATGGATTTCGCCTCAAGAAAAACTTGAAATAAGGATTTGGGTACAAGTTGTATACCTGGAAGGATCAAAAGAAATGAAGAATCAAGAAAATGACATTAGACAGAAAGGAAAGTCAAAAATCAGAAGAAAGTTGAGCTGGAGAGATGGCTCAGTGGTTAAGAGCACTGACAGCACTTGTAAAGGACCAGGGTTGGGTACCCAGCAACCACATGGCAGCTAACTCCCTAACTCTAGTTTCAATGAGTCCAATGCCCTTTTTCAGCCTCCATGGGCATTGCATGCATGAGTGCACTTCCATACACACAGGCAAAACATTCATACACATAAAATAAAAATAAACCTCCAATTTTTTTTTAAATACGAGAAAGTAAAATAAATACATGGCCATCACTCCAGGTGAACTTAGCCTATTATGAATCATCTTTCCTAATGGAGCTTTAAAAGGCATTTGCCAGATCAATAGCTGCGTATCAAGTGTCAGTGGTCATAATAACCTGTTTAAGAAAGCTATCAGATACAGCAGAGCATTTATGATTGAGACTGCCTCTTGGTCATATTTACAATGGTTTACTGCAATCCACCATGCTCCACTTTGAGCTATCATTTTGTAGCAGTCATAACGTGAACTAAGTAGGACTAGGAGGGTAAACATTACCCCTGCATCCTTTCATCCTTTGAGGGCATTTATGTTAATATCTATCACCCAGGATGTAGTGTTGCTTCTAGTTTACTGCTTTTATCAGTGGGGAAGAAGGCAGCAGTATTAGTGGTTTCCATGCAGCCTTTTTGCCCATGACATCATTTATTCTGTGAGTCAGGGAACTCATAAGAGGGTTCTGCCAAGAGCTAAGAATATCCATCTTGCTTGTACACTCTTAGCCTGGGGTCATATATATACAGGCTGATTCTGTAGACCCACTGTGAGATGGATTTGGTCTAGGACTCAGTTGCCTGTTCTCTGCTCTCAATCTGACTGAGAAACTATGCTGGCATTTTAAGCTCTCTTGTACATGAGGAAGTTGTGGAGTTTCTCTATAAACTTCTACTTTCTAGAAGTATTCCTGGAACGATCTCAGATTAGGTCTTTCCTAAAAACAGACTCTGAGATAAGGATTTGAGTACAAGTGGTCCCAAGAAGAGCAATAAAGGAAAAAGTAAGGTAGAGGTGCAAATAAAAGATGTGTTGATGAGTATGTTAATACATGAAAAACTGGAGTTTAATTTTACTGGGGACATTCTGAGAGTGGGTCTACGTTATACCTTAAAGTAACCCAACAGAGGAATCAGAAAGCTGAGAAATTACTTTCTATCTCTAATCTCCCAGTAGTTAAAAGTTGCTTTAGGGAATAAACTCCCAGGCATTTTGGCCTGTCAGACAAAGAAAACCTTCAATTGGAGAGGGCCAGTTACATAAGGTAGTAGACACTTAAAATTGTTATCAGGTAGAAAGTGACAAAATGATTCTAAAATTCATCCATAAATATAAAAGATCTAGAACATTCATAAGAGCTTCAAAAAAGAATCAAGTTAGAAAACCATCTTCCTAAGGCTAGAATGATGGCTCAGCAGTTAAGAGCACTAACTGCTCTTGCAGAGGACCCAGGTTTGATTTCCAGCACCCACATGGTGTCTAACAACCATCCGTTACTCTCCAGTTCCAGGGGATCTGACGCCTTTTTTCTGATGCCTTCTTCTGACCCAGGTGCACTTACAAACAGGCAGGCAATACACTCATATACATTAAAAAATAAATAAATAAAATATTTTAAAAAAAAGAAAACCACATTCCAATTTCAAGATTTGTAGTAACAAAATATTACAGTATAAGCATCATGGGCAAGAAATCACTAGAACAGAATAGAGTCTAGAACAGACTAAACAAGCTCGGGGCAAATTTGACATCCTAAAACATGCCTAAAACAAAGTGAACTTGGAGCTTTATCTTCCACTTTAAGAATTAGCTAGGGGGCTGGAGAGATGGCTCAGCAGTTAAGAACACCAGTTGTTCTTGCAGAAGATTCAGAACCCACATGGAAGCTAAAAACTGTCCGTAACTCTAGTTCCAGGGGATCCAACAGCCTCTTCTGACCTCCATGGGCATTGCACGACACGGGTGTACTTACCTACATGCAGGCAATACACGCATACACATAAAATAAAAATAAATAAATAAAGAATTAGGTAAAGTTGGGTCATAGACTTAAATGCAAAAGTTCAAACACATATATACACATAAATATTCATTTCCTTATAAAAGAAAATGGAACTTGGATTTGAGAATTCTTAGATGAGAAAATGGAAGCATTGGAATTAATAAAAAAAATTAAAAGTTATTTAAAAAGATAACCCACACACTGGAAGAAAGTTTTCATAAATTGCATTCCTGATACAGTGATGGTGTCTCACTCCATAATCCTACTGCTAGGGAGTTTGACACATATTAGAAATACCTTCAGCTACATAATGAGGTCAAGGCTAGCCTGGAGCACATGGGAAACTATCTCAATGCAACAATAAGGAAAATGTTGATTGTTTAAAGTGGACATATCTCAACAGTCACTTTAACAGAGAAGTATATGGGTAATAGTCAGTCTCATTGGTCCTTAGGAAAATGCAAGTTAAACCACCATAGGACACCACATGCCTAGTATAGTAGACATTTAAAGGACTCATTGTAGTAGGTGTTGGCAAACATGTAATGGAACATGAATTCTCATTTAGGCTAGCGAGGACATTTGGAAAACATCTTGACAGTTTCTTAAAAAGTTAAGTATTCACTAACCATGTGGTCCAGCTTTTGTTGCCTTCATAATTACCGAATGAAAATAAAAATATATATATATATCCTTTGAAACATAAATGTTCACAGTAACTTCATTTGTAATAATAAGACACTGCAGATAAATATTCGTCCACAGGTGAATGGATTAAAAACTAGACTATCATCAGCAGGAAGGGAGAATAAAGAAGAGCACAAAACAATGCTTTCGGTGAAAATGCTTTGAAACTCGCTAATATTTTATGCTTCCTACTGCACAGAAAGAGTAATCTCATGATTACTCTCATTTTAGAATGCTTACACGGTCTATACCAGGAGTTGGCAAAATTTTAATATAAGGGGCCAGATGGTAAATATTTTAGACTTTGTAAGCCAGATGGTCTTAGTCACAAACTAGTCAACTGTGAACCTGTAGCACAAAAGCAGCCATAGTCAATACAGAAATGAATGGGTGTAACAGTTCCAACAAAACTTTAGTTACAAAAACAGGTAAGAAGTGGATTTGACTGATCTACATATGTGCTTCAGACCATTAGAGCTGGTGTTGGTTTTCAACCCTCCATTTGATGTGCTAGATCTAGGTCTCCTTAGCTATTTGCCTAGCCTGTTGATCTTGACTGTCAGGGAAGACGTAAGCAGATGCAGTCTTATCTGTGGTGGCAGAACTCTTGGATATTTAGAGATTCCTGGGGACTTTCCCAGTGCTTGGGAGCAGATTCTTTATTTCCTGGGACACTAAATATTATGGGAGGTATGATAGATTGGATATAACTGCAAATTCTTGGTCACCTCTCCTCCTGCTTCATGGAAATTTCATGCTTTATTTCTGTTCCTGAATCTGGGCTGAACCTTTAACTAACAATGTGTGATGGAAAGAATGTTGTATCCTAATCTGGGACTAAACCTTAAGGCCTAAAGAAGCCTCCTTCTGATTTAGCACTTTTGTGTGCTGTAAGGCAGAGATCATACAGTAAAGATAACGAAAGGGTTAGAAGTCCTAAGACCAGACACAGAGAGGCCTGGCCACGTCACCATCCAAAGTTAAACTCAGTTTTTCAGCTATCCCTACCCAAGGCATAAGTCAAACCCCAGATAACTGTAGATTTAGCTACTTTATATGGGACCGCAGAATTTCCCAGATGATCCCAGTCAACCAAAATAGTAAAATTGTTTTGTGTTATTAAGTTTAAATGGAAAAAGAAACGTTGAACCCTGAATGTGGGAATGGTCATAGACTAGCATCTCATGTGATTGTCTCCCTTCTGCCACATCTGCCAATATGGCTTAAACCCTTCTCCAGCTACCTTCCCCAGTATGGCATAATCCCAAGCACAGGGCACTCCCTGAAGGAAAATCATAAAATCCCCGAGTCTATAAGAGAGGTTCTTCTCCTCCAGACCCAGAGCCCTGAGAATAACCCAGGGTTCTTCTCTACATTATAAATTTGCTGGTTCTATTGAGGTCAGCTCCTTTGTCTCTTTTCTTGCTTCTTATTTCCTTACATTTGGTGCCAAAACCTGGGAGAGAGTTCTTGGCAGAAGTGGTTCCCTGGCTAATCTCTCTCTCTCTCTCTCTCTCTCTCTCTCTCTCTTCCCACCCCCTACCATTTACATTTCTGGCATTCAGCACGTGGACAATCCCTCATGCCTACTTTGGCTAAATGGCATCTGGGAAGCCATTCTTGGCAGAGGTGGTTCCCTGGCTAACCTCTCTCTCTCTCTCTCTCTCTCTCTCTCTCTCTCTCTCTCTCCCCACCCCCTACCATTTACATTTCTGGCATTCAGCACATCGATAATCCCTCATGCCTCCTTTGGCTAAATGGCATCTGGGAAGCAACCCAGAGCTTAGTTGCCCAACAAGGGAACAGCTCTCGTCACCTCATTGCTCCATAGGCGAGGCCCAACGTCATGGAGGTTCTTAGTGACTGGTCCAGGATATCTGCTGCCAACCCCACATGTTTCCTATAGCTGATTCTCCCTTTCTGCCTTTCTGCCTTTCTGACCTCCAGAACAGGGATCATTACCATGGTGGCAGCCCACTGCACCCAACACTAGCCATTCTATCCTCAATCCAACTACAAGGTAAGTTCCCCACTTACGCCTACATCTGCCTTGGTGGCACCCCTCGGATGGACACTGTGCATTCCAGATCTCAGACAGATCCCTCAGAGCTCCTCTTTGGGAGATGACCCAAGGGATGGCCTGAGATCTCTTCAGGCGGGACTTTTGTCTTAGAGCATGCTCTGACCCAAATCCATCTCTCTGTGATCCTTGCCAGGCATTCTTGCCCTTAGGCATGGGCTCCCAAATATCCATGGTCCCTGGTGATACCCCTTGGCATGTCTCTAAAACAACCTCTCAGCCTTGGGACCCCAGTTTGATTTAAAATGGAAAAAAATCCCAAAACTTTATTGCCTGTCAACCTTAGTCTGGTCACAATACAAACTAGATAATGATAATTGGTAGCCAGAATTGGCACACTCAATCCAAATGTTCTATCATATCTTGATAATTTCTTACAAAGGAATGGCAAATGGTCTGAAGCTCCCTACATCCCAGCTTCCTTTCTCCTCCAGTCTCATCCCACGCTTTGTAAGAGCTGCTCTCCCATTCAAATCCTCTTGGCAGCTTCTTTCCTGATGGAGGCTCAGAAACCTCTCTCATACTCAACCAAATCCTCCCCAGCCTTGAAACACCCAATTGATTCTGAACCTGACCCCACAGATGAATCCCCTCCCTATCAATGCACCCCTGGAAATTCAGTCCCAGCTCCCTAAATCTTCCTCTCTCTCCTGTCCCCTCCCTCACCACCCTATCCATTTGCTGTCACTGGACTCTGAGGCCCCCATACCTGTCGCACTCCTCTTTCGGCACCACTCTCTTCTCTCCTCTTTTCTTCAGCACATACTTGATCTGGTAGTATGGTACCTCCCCAATTGCTAAGTCTCACGTTTCCCATCCAAGACGTGGTGGGATGGAAGATCCTGTTAGAGTCCATGTCCCCTTCTCCCAGTCGGCGTGTCCTAAGTAGAAGATAAACTTGGCAGCTTTTCAGAAAACCCCTCCAAATATAGAAAGGAAGTTCTCCAGCTCACCCAGACCTATAACCTCTCTTAGGGCAACCTTTATTATGTTCTCATGTCCACTCTCACCCAAGATGCAAAGTCCCACATTTGTCAATTGGCAGCACAGCATGCTAACTGGCTTCACAAGTTGGACAGGGGCAACTTCCTAGTGGCAGATGAAACCATAACCAAGCCTAACTGGCAATACGAAATTGGTAATCCAGTTATCCAGAGACAGACCATATGGTTACCTGGTAGAGATGGAGAAAAACTCCCATAAGCAGGTCAATTATGGAAAAATAAGGGAAATAACCCAAGGGGCATATGAAAATCCACCTCTTTTCACGGTTTGCCTCATGGAAGCCTTTATTAAATTTACTAGGCTGGATCCCAATACCCCAGAGGGACAATTATTCGTACATATTCAGTTCATTAGCCAGTTGGACCCCAACATCTGGAAAAAAACTCCCAAAACTTGAACTTGGCCTCCAAACTGCACAAGAGCTCCTGAACCTAGCCTTTAAGGTCTTTCATAACTGAGAGGAGGAGACAAAAAGAGTGACACCTCAATGTTAAATGCCAACTGCTAGCCTCTGCTATGCAACCTCATGCAAGCCAAAACAAAACTAAACCCACAAGACCCCAAACCCCACCTGGTTCCTGTTTCCACTGTGGTAGGAGCTGGCACTGACAGAAGCACGCCCTAACCCATGGCCTCCCACCAAGCCTTGCCTCTCTTGTGGTCAATGGGGACAATGGAAGATGGACTGCCCTAAAGGTAGATGCCCTCCCCTCCTTGGTTCAGTGCCCTTTGCTCCCATAGGAGACCTTTCCCTTATACCTACTGAAATGAGAGGGCCTGGGTTCTTTAGCCCCTGCCCAGAAAGGGTGAGTCCCCAGAACCCAGGGTTATTGGGACGGTGTCCAGCCATCCTGTTTCTTTTATGGTTGACAACTGGGGCTATTCTATCTCTCTTGATCTTAATCAAATTTGCCAGCCCTCTTCTCCAGACCTTCACCACCATGATGGGGATCAGAAGCTCCAAATAATCCCCAAATGAACTCTCCCAGTTTTCTGTAGTTTTGGTTTTATAACTTTAGTTTATTCATTTTCAGTTTTTCTCTTCTCTCTCCCTTCTGGGATATGACCTCCTACAAAGACTAAGGCTAACCCTCTTCAGTTCTCATATCTAAAGTAGACTATACTTCACCTCTAGGACCCTCCCAGCCCTAAACCTCCCATGTCAGGTTTCTCCAATTTGCTCAGTCTCCCTGAGAAACCCCTTAGTATGGAATACAGACCATTAGATCATCACAACCTACCACTCCTATGTCTTCGTGGGACCCCTGTATTAGTACTTTTCTTTTGCTGTGATAAGATGCCATGAATAGAATAAGAGTTTATTTGGCTTATGGTTCCAGAAGAATAAGAATCCATTATTCCTGGAGATCTGAGGGGAGGCACAGAGGCAGGAGGTGGCCGGGGCAGAAAGCTGAGCACTCACATTTTCAAGCATGCACAGGAAACAGAGAGAAACTGGGAATCAAGCAAGGCTTAAGAACTCTCAAAGCCTGCCCCAATGATGTACTTCCTCTAGCATGGACATACCTCCTAAAGGTTCCATGACCCTGCCCAAACAATGCCTCAAACTGGGACCAAGTGTCCCAATACTCGGAGCCTATGGGGGAGATTCATTTAAATCACCACAACCCCCTTGTAACATTGTAGTCCCCCAATACCCTCTCAACCCTATGGGACTTTATGGCTTCAGACCCATCATACACCAACTATTCTGATCCCATCTACTTGTCTCAACCCACTCATAATATCCCCATTCTCCCTGTAAAGAAATCAAATTGCCACTTCCACTTGGTTCAAAACCTACAAAAAATTAACATGGCCATTAAACCCACCTATCCTGTCACCCCAACCCTTACACATTCTCTCTTTTATTCACCTAATGCCACATACTTAACAGTAATCAATTTTAAGGAAACCTTTACTATTTCTCTCCCTAGACACCTTCAAGCTTTTTTTTTTACATCACTTGCAGAAGACATGGCCTGGTAACCCTTCGGGCGGCCCCTTCTTTCCACTTATGACCTTTGATCTTTAGTGGAGGAACTTTGGTTCCAGGGAATCTTCCCTTTACCTGGATGTGCTTCTTCTCCTGAAGTCTCGTTTTTGTACTCTGGGGATCTCCTCCACATCTTGGGGAAAATGATCTTCTGAAACCGGTCCTTACTTAGTCTGCTCATCCCTTTTCTGGAGAGCCTCCAAAACCCCTGCTCTATGCTCCCTCTCATTAATACCTCAGCTTCCGTTCTCTTTATTGTCAATTCTAATTGGACCTTCTGTTAGGTCTGTGCTGCATCAGTGGCCACAAACAGCCTCTTTACTACCAGCTCCCTGAACATTTGGATACAAATTGAGGTCACTTTATGCATGTCATATTATAAAAACGGGACCCATACTTTATGGGAAAAGATCTCAACCCAACACTTCAAACCCAGCTCTAAAGGCATAGGAGAAATTACAGGCCCAGCTATGGAAGCTTTTCCCTTGTTTTTCTTTGGAACCTTCATCACAGGCCCCATATCCCAGGGCTCCTCACAGGATGAACACCGCTGGCCTTTCCTTCGCTGTCAGCCGTGCCCTGGGAACACAGTCCCATTGCCCACTCACTATCCAAATCTCCATATCCATCATTAAAAACTCTAACAGACCCAGGGAAGAGCTGCCACCTGGCTCACTGTGTGGCCCCAACTTAACCCTGTCAGGTACTCCTTACTTCCTGGCCTCACCTCCCCTACGCCACTAGCATGACCTTGGCCTTCTGCCCAGAATTCTCCCCTCTTGTTTCACTTCCACTATTCAGAATAACACCTACCTCTATGAGCCTGACAAAATATTGGTGTGGAACAATTCTTCCCATCTGATTCTTCAGTCCTCCTTCAGTCTCTAACCATAGGCTTCTTAGCCACTGCCTTTAAACCCTACAAATGGGAGCTCCAGGTGGATAAAGACCAACCACTCATTGGTGGAGACTGCTGGGAGTGCCTGGAATCTAGACAGGGAGTTTTCTTTACCTGTGAAAGCAATGCCTACATATGCCCTCTGACCAACTGGATGGGCACTTGTACCTTAGCTTTCCTATTATTTCCATTCTCTATCACCCCCATCCCAGTTACCCATGTAAAAAGTAAAAGAGAGCTTGGTCAGTCCCTTGGGTGGAAGGATTGAGCATCCCAACCAGGGCCGTTACAAGGTCAGCAGGTCTGGAGATTTCCGTTGACAGATTTCAGAACTCCAGGGCCCTTAAAGACTCCCTGGAGGATCTGGCACTCCAGCGCACTGCTATTCAAGACCAAATAGACTCTCTGGCTGTCATGGTACTTCAAACCAGATAGGGCTTAGATCACTTGACCATGGAAAAGAGAGGATCATGTCTCTTTCTAGCAGAGGATTGCTGTTTTCTCACCAACTTAAAAAACTAGCATCCTCACTGGGGATACCTCACAAGGGATTTTCTCTCACCTGCCCCCTTGGCTCCTCCCTGCTCTTACCCAATGATTATGGTTACCCTTTTACCCTTCTGCCATGTTTTTTGAGTCTATTCCAGAGGTGCTTGATTAATTAGGTCACAGCAATTTCTCAAGCCACCATTTGGGATCACATATAAACCCTCCTCCTCAAAAGAGATAAGACTGATTCCCCTCTCCACCCCTCTGCCGGCAGGAAGCAGCCAGATAGGATGGCAAAGGGCACTCCCATTTATATCCCTTTAAAGTCAGGAATGAAGGAGAAATGTTGGGCTCTGAATGTGAAAGTGGTCAGAGACCAGTGTCTCACGGGATTGCTATCCTCTGGCTACCTCCCTTGATTTGGCAGAAACTCCCCTCCAGCTACCTTTCCCAGTAGGACATGATCCCAATCACAGGGCGCTTCCTCAAAGAAAAAGCATAAAGACCCTGAATCTGTAAGAGAGGCTGTCCTCCTCTAGGCCTCAGGCCATAAGGAGGCACTCTTTCAGGTTTACTCTCTGCCCAGTAAACCTGGTTGCTCTGTTGAGGTCGGTTCCTGTGTCTCTTTTCTCACTTCCTAGTTCCTTGCATAAATAGCTGAAACAAGAAAGCAAAAGCCTTGGTTGTGACACTGTAGATGAGTATGTGGTACTTCTCAAAGCAGGTTCTTCTATAAAACAAGAGTGTAATGGTTTTCATGTTCAAAGATCAAAAATGGTGTTATAACTCAAAATTAAGTGAGTCTACTTCTGTAGAACTTTCCAGGCACTTTTACATAACCTTCAGTAATAAGCATGAAAACTTTAAGAGGAGGAAGAATTGTTGGTGGCTTTTTGATAAAGTGAATTTATTCACTTCTTAAGTGTTTGTCATTCACAGAAGAGATAATATCTACACTGTGTGTTCACCAACAAATAAAGTCTTAAAGATGTTGGATGGGGTGTTTTTAAAGCTGATTTATAGTATCATGATGTTGTCAGAACCCAAGAAATGGGTTTAAATCTTCAATACAAGATGAGGAGAAGGTGGGTGTGGCACAGCACACACCTTTAATCCCTGCACTTAGAAGGTCTACCTAGCAAGTTCCAGGATAGCCAGGGCTACACAGTGAGATCTGTCTCTAACAACAACAACAATAATAATTAATAATTAATAATAAATTAATTAAAAATAAAAACAGCAAAAATATCAACAAAAAAGATGAGAAGATGTGAAATTTCTGGTATATTCAAGCTTCTTTTTTATTATTATTTATTATTTTTATTTTATGCGTATGAGTGCTTTGCCTGCATATATGTACGTACATCACATGAGTGCTTGGTGCCCACAAAAGCTAGAAGAGGGCATTGGATACCCTGGAACTGGAGTTATGGATAGCTGTTAGCCTTCATGTGGGTTCTGGGAGCTGAACCCAGGTTCTCTGGAAGAATGCTCAGTGCTCTTAATTGCTGAGCCGTCTCTCCAGCCCAGTTCCAAACTTCTAATGCAGCTTCCACTCTGTTCTACTCTCTGTGTAGAAAGACTTCAAGCTGCCTAAATTCTTTTGACTTCTGATCCTAATCAATGCCTTAAAATGAAAATATGATGTCTTTGAGACTGAAAAACAAAACAAACCCCTAATCATGACATAATGTACAAGACCTCAACAAAACCTTTTAATTAAACATGTGTTATTTGTATCCTTTTATATCTGCCACATAATGTCTTCTGTCCCATGACTCTTGTCCCTCAATTTGAAAATGGGCTTAATTATCTTTTCTTTCTTGGATCACTAAAAATAAAAGTGAAAGGAGCACAGCATCATCTAACTTCATCAGCCCTTAAGTGCTGCACCAACTCTTCCATTAACCACCTAAACAGTTCCCATTTCTCTGTGCTCTTTTCATCCCCTCCACAATCAGCTGCATGTGGCCTCCTCTCATCCCCTCTCAAATGCTTTTAAAACTGGCACCTTTCCCCAAATGTTCTCACTGAATCCCGGCTTCTCAAGTTACAAATAGACTATGGGACTTGAGAGTAAGGGGAACTCTCCATCTAAGCCTCTAACCCATTTCCTGCCAATAAGCCCAGCATCTGACCTCTGGACTTGTACTGAGATTGGTATTTTTATCTGAATATCATGACTTCCCCTGTCCCTTAACAACAGCATCAAACCTGATTCGTTGATTTAACTGATATTTGTTGAGTACTTGCTCAGGGTCAAGAACTTTGCTGTGTATTAGCTTCTCACAGTGATAAGCACTCACCTATGGAAGCTTGCATTAGAGTCCACTGAAGAAGATGGACAAAAACCCAAACAGTACTAGGGGAAAAGTACAAGTTTCTATGGAAACACAGGTTAAGGACACTTAATTCAGGGTGATGGAGATCAGAGCAAGGTGGAATGAAAGTGCTCCCTCAGAGATCAATGATTGAGTCAACTGTTAAAACTGGGTGGGACAGGTGAAAGAAATGAACATCCAGTCAAAGGAAGAGCTTTATGGGGAGGCTGACAGGGGAGAGGCTGAGTATATGGTATACATTCAAGGAATAACAAGTCATTCTTCATGTTGGATCAGGAAGGATGGTGGGCAAGAAGTCCTGGATGGGCAGTGCAGGTAGAGAAGGTGTCTTTTTGTGTTGTATGATGCTGGAGGTTAAACCCAGGACCTTGTCCAGGCCATGCAAAGGCTCTATCATTGAGCTACATTACCAGTCCAATAAAGTTGTTTTTACAAAACTCTAATTCACTGCCCACTTTCAGTATGATTTAATAATTGATGTTTTGGTCTTATGTTTTCCTTGTAGATGGAGTATTTAAAATACAAATTCCATGCTTCTAATAAAGTTAAACATGTGTCTATTCTATAATGGGGCAAGTCTATTTTCAGGTATTTACCCAAGAGAAATGAAAACACATGTCCACAGAGCTTTACACAGGAATGTTCCAAGTAGCCTTATTCATAATAGTCCCAAATGGAAAGAACCCAAATGTCCATCAATAGAAGAATGAATAAACAAACTGTGGTATGTTTATATAATGCAATTTACACTCAGTAATAAAGCAGAGCAAACGACCAATGCATATAACAACATGGCTTAGCTTCCAAATCATGCTAAGCAAAGTCGGACACACAAATGGTTACTTACTGTAGAAATTCATTTATGTGAAGTATAAAAAGAAGCAAAATATACTATAGTGACAGAGACAAAAGTGATTGTTCTAGATGTGGGGCAGGTGAGGAAGGAACTCTAGATGGGAATTGGGCAAAGCAAAGTTAAGTGAAAATGCACCCCTTCTTGTTTTAAGGGATAGTTACACAGGATTTCTTTTCAAAACTCATCAAGCAGAACACTGTGATGTATGCATTTCATTGAGTGTAAGTTATACTTCAATTTCTTAGTGCTGACAAGAATATTTTGTCAGATAATCTAAAGCTAACAACATTGTTTGGTTTTGCCCTTACTGATATGATAGATGTTTTAAAACTATACTTCAATTTTGTGATTCTTAAATATATATTCAAAGGCATGGAAGCAAACAAAATGTAAAAGTGTTCTTTGAAAGGTTAATAAATCGTAACACTTCAACACTTCATTTTAAGTTGTCTAGATGGCTTAGAACTTTTTTTTAAGAAAATGAGAAATTGGGGCTGGAGAATTGGCTCAGCAGTTAGCTCTTTTAAAGTATGTGGAGTGGAAGAAAACAGTCTGATGCATATAGGGAAATTCTGGGGAGGTTGGGAGCAGTTCAAATACATTTTGATCTCAGAGTCAGTTTTCTACAAGGGAGTAAGGACCTGTTTACCTCTTGGGATACTGGAATGCAGACTCCAGTTTTTAATAAGGCTTATCCTGTAGCCTCCACCCAACTGGATCCACATTACTTAGCTAAAATAAAAACCTGAACACAATGGGATTAGAGATATAGCTCAGATTTAGAGTGCTTGCCTAGCGTGTAGGAAGTCTTATCCTGTAGCCTCCACCCAACTGGATCCACACTACTTAGCTAAAATAAAAACCTGAACACAACGGGATTAGAGATATAGCTCAGATTTAGAGTGCTTGCCTAGCGTGTAGGAAGCCCTGGGTTTGATTCCTCTGTATCACATAAAACCAGGCATGGAGGTAGAGGCAGGAGGATCAGAAGTTCAGGGCATTCTCAGCTGAGAGATATGAGTCCGTGTCAAAAGAAAAGAAAGAACACAAAATTCTCCACATTGCCTTATTTTTAACTTTTTTACAAGGATATAAACCTGGTACCTTTCTGGTTTCATAATATCTGGGGAAAAATATGGCAAATGGATAAGTAAGGTTTGAGCTTTTGGTGCATATTTAAGTCCATGTATCCTGAATGATGAAATTACCTACCTTAGTACTGCAAAGAACAATGAGAATAGTTTTATGATACAGTGAAAGCGTTGAGTATCGAGAGGCTCAGTTTCCAGGTGATCTGATTTGTGTTGTTCACAATCTGAAATAGAAAAGGAGAATCACCAGGGGACAGGTTTCCTTAAGAAACTGCCTAATCAGGCCTTCCCATTATTATCCCATCCAAACAAATGTGAACCTATTTTTAAAGACTTCTGGGAAAGAGAGATTCCCTATCTCCCTTAGCAACGTGCTCCTGTGTTTAACAACTTTTGCTGTAGAGATGACAGTTCTTAGAGCCTGGCTTGCGTTTTTATTTATTTATTTATTTATTTACTTCTTTATTTGCTTGCTTGCTTTTCTGAAACAGCGTTTCCTTGTAGCTCCAGCTGGCCTGGAACTTGCTATGTAAGACCAGGTTGGCCTTGATGTGCCCCTGCCTTGTGTTGGGATTAAAGGGGTATGCCAACATATTTGGCTAGCTTGAACATTTTTGTTTCTATGTATTGGTATGTTTTTTTTTTTAATATATATATTTTCTCTTTCTTCCTTTTAGTATTCATTGCCTTTCCCAATTAATTTTGTTTGTAGACCTTAAAAAATTTTTATTATTTTTATGTGTATGAGTGTATTGCCTGCATGTGTATCAGTGCATCCATATTGTTCAATGCCCACAGAGTACAGAAAAGGGCATCGGATCCCCTGGAACTGAAGTTATGGATGGTTATTAGCTGCCATGTGAGTGCTGGGATTCAAACCTGGCTCTTAGCCAGTGCTCTTAACTGCTGAGCCATTTCTCCAGCCCCAACATTTTTTTTTTTTTGCAAATGAAAGTCATATTTAAAATGATCAAAATTTGAAAATAAAACATGCAGAATATCATTTTACATAGTATATATTATCTGTGAGGGAAATGAATTTTATATGTGGTACAGAGGCATTTCATGTTCTGTCCCTGTAGCTCTGAATGTGTGAACTTGTGTGAATCAAAGATACATTATCTTATTAAAATATTACAGTAGTCTTTAAACTTTTTAAATATTTATAATTTTTTCTAGTTTTTTAAAATTTCTTCTGAATGCTCTAAAAATCATGTTTTTCTTTTAAAAATATTTATTTATTATTATTGTTTTGTGTGCATTTCATGCTCTGTCCCTGTAGCTCTGAATGTGTGAACTTGTGTGAATCAAAGATACATTATCTTATTAAAATATTACAGTAGTCTTTAAACTTTTTAAATATTTATAATTTTTTCTAGTTTTTTAAAATTTCTTCTGAATGCTCTAAAAATCATGTTTTTCTTTTAAAAATATTTATTTATTATTATTGTTTTGTGTGTATGAGTGTATTGCCTGCATGCATGCAAGTGCACTGATGTCATGCAATGTCTATGGAAGTCAGAAGAGAGCATAACAGTCCCTCGGAACTGGAGTTACAGATGGTTGTTAGCTGTCATGTGGGTGCTGGGAACTGAACCTGGATCCTCTTCAAGAGCAGTCAGTGTTCTTACCTTCCAGCCTCACATCTATATTTTTCATACATTGATAAGTTCTGAACAAGCTATGGGTCCAGATGAGGACTGAAGACTACGGACCATCTGGGGCAGAATATACCTGTGATTTCTGCCTTGCCACTTCAGAGTTCTTGCCTCTGAACCCGTCTGTGTACCTATGTTGCTGACTAATAATGTTTAAATATCTAGCCAGCCACATCTCACGTGAGAAGTGTGTTTTGTTAGTTCCAAGAAGGTAATGTTATTTTTGAATGCTTCTTTTTTTATTTTTTTATTATTTATTTATTTAATTTTATGTGTATGCGTGTATTGCCTGCATGTAGGTAAGTGCACCTGTGTCGTGCAGTGCCTGCATAGGTCAGAAGAGGCTGTCAGATCCCCTGGGACTGGAGTTATGGACAGTTGTTAGCGGCCATGTGGGTGCTGAGGTTCGAACCCAGGTCTTCTGCAAGAACAACCAGTGTTCTTAACCGCTGAGCCATCTCTCCAGCCCCGAATACTTCTTTTTTTAAATTGTGTATGTCATGTGTGTTGAGAGTGCATGTGCACATGTGCATGTGGAGGACAGAGGTCATTATCAAAGGCCAAAATATTTTTGAAACAGGGTCTCTCACTGAACGTGAATCCCAGTGATTTGGCTAGAGTGGCTGGCCAGCAAATTCTGGGAATCCTTCTACCTTTGCCCTACTCCACAACTGGGGATCTAGGTATTTGCTGGCACTCAGCTTTTTATGTGAGTGTTGAGGACCCAAACTCAAGTCCTCGTGCTTATGTACAAGCAGTCTGATTGAGTCATCTCTCTAGGCCCCTTGAAATACTTATTTTGAAGCACCTGACTACCTACAATTCTATTGTTAATGATTCATACACTGGACCTGTTTCCTTGTAGGCCCTGTTAAAATGGAAGGACTTTCTAGAATTATAAAACTTTAATCAATACATTCTAAGAAATGAGCCCAAAGTTTCCCAGATGAAGTGCTGAGTGACTGGGTGACTAGAAATGGAAATGTGTAGAGAGAAGATGACTGTATATCACAGTTGACCCTGGACTGTCACAGTTTATGTCAATGATTGAAATATATTTATTTGTACTTCCCCATTAACTCATAAGTCTCTGGTCACCTTAGCAGTGTTAACCACAGGGGGAAATTATTACTATGGGGCGTTGCAAGGAATCTAGGCATACCTTTCAATCCTTTAGATAGTTTACTTGTTGATTGAGTGATCACAGACAGCTTTAACTTCTGCTCTCAGCCTTCTCACTGATGAATATTCACTTTCAATTATCCTTTGTGGGGCTGGAGAGACTGTTTGCTCTTCCAGAGGACCCAAGGTTCAGCTCCTAGTACCGCATGGCAGCAAACAACTGCCTGACACCCTTTTCTGGCCTCTATGGCTTTTCATGACCCAGGTGTATTTATATACATGCAGGCAAAACACTCAAACACTTAAAATAAAAGAAGAGGTGATGAGGCTGAGACTAAGCCAAAAACCTCCATGCCACTGGATGGATGACGTTCATATTGCTAGAAGGCGCTATGCAAATGGTTTGGAAAGAAAGGATCCCCTATGATTCTACTCAACAATGGACCCCGGGTGCTGCACACTATGGAGATGCCAAGCAATGCCTGCAAGTGCAATAATGGCTTGACCAACATATATACAACTGACAAATTTCTAATTGTATATGGCCCATTCTTAAGGGTGGAACACACATCTGGTGCTGTAGACCAGGCCAACGCCTTGTGTCAAGAAAGGCTACAGGCCCTAAAGGGGAAGCCATCACAAGTATACTGTTTAATGAATATAGTACACCTACTAGGATATCTTCTAGACATTTGTATTTACATTCATGTTTGTTTAAATGTGCCTACTTCCTTCCATTTGTCTTTATAGTAGAGGAAACACCACTGAGATAGATCAATGGCCACGGCTTAAAGACAAATAATGGGGAGGCCCAAGAAGTCACTAGCTCGCCATGATACAAGAGAGATCGCCCTACATCTGTCACCCCCTCCAAGGCTCAGGGACCTTAGCAGAAGATTGGCAGGAAGATTTTAAGAGCAGAGGAAAGGGGTGGAGTGTCTCCCAAACCGCCTGTTTCCTCCAAAGGGCAGGGCCTGCTATGGAGAATTGACTCAGGATGGATTTTCTGCACCATCTTGGGACGGAAGCCACTAGCCACCACCAGGAATGCCTGCTGGCGGGCCAGGAGATAAAAATGACCCGGTGTCTCACCCGCATCAGGAGAGGGGACATTTACAGATCTGAAGCGAGATTGCAGGCCAAAGATGCGTGGGCAAAAATTAACTGAGACTGTGGGCAGGTGTGGAAGCCATCTGGAATGGCGGGGGCTGCCACGCAGAGCTGGGTGCTGGGTGCTGGCGTTAGTCTCTCGCAAAAGACCCTGAGTGAACTCTGGTGAAAAGATAGACCCCAGAGAACTTTGGCGACACCATCTTACTGATTGTCCTTTGGATGTTGACTCTGTCCTCTCTCACATAGTACAAGTTTTTTTTAAAGGAAGGCTCCTCTTGCCTTTTCCTAGAAACCTAGCACATACAAGAAACAATAAACAACTGTCAGATTCGTGCTGCTTTCCTGAGTTAAAACCCCAGGCCTGTATACACTCCCAGCTTCATTCTCAAATTACTGCACCTGAGGATGAAAGGTGCTAAAATTTTTGCCATCTTGGAAATGGTGCCAAACAACCCTAAAGAGATTCACACATTCCTGAAAAGAACAGGGACTGCATCCTTCAGGATGGAAGTCCAGAATAAAGAACCACTTTGATAGTGACAATTTCTTTGTGGTGCAAACTAAGAAAATGAGCCCGACTTGACCTAGAAGCTTCTTCAGAGCTGGAACTGTGTCTTTGTGGTTCATTTGGAGCTTAGCCTTCTTCCTGTCAATCAAGATGGGGAAGAGAGTGCTTTGTTGGCACTGCAGCTCTGACTGCTTGAAACGTGGCCGATATCACCCGGGTACTTCAAAGGCAAAACACAGATGGTAATAATATATTTCCACTGTTAGAAGTTTGGATCAAAAAGCTAAAGGTGAAGGTCTTATCTTATTTGTCAAATGATGTAAGTCATTATTAAATCAGGACAAACCAGTTAACATCTGAAGTATAATTTTCGTTGCTATTTATAATGCACTTACCAGTTCATTTGGCTTGCCTGGCTTATTTAATTGTATGTAGCATTTTGCATTTGTTAAAAGCTTAGAGAGAGCAAAGGAGAAGACCTGCACAAATCACAGTTCCAAGTAAGGCAAAACTTTTCTTCATGTGCCAATTAAATGGTAGCAAGTTTGAGGTACTTGATTAAATCATGTGTTAAACCAATGTGAAACAGGAGACCACAGGAAACTCTCCAGGTAAACTTAGTGAGTTTTGACAACATGTGTGGGATTTGGGGGGCTATATTTGTGTTCTAGAATGGAAATGAACTCATATATAGGCTCACAAAAAGAGAATGGGTCATGAGTTAATGAATCAACTAACTTGTTAAGACACTGATATCAAAAAGGGAATAAAAAGCTTACAAAAAATATGTACTGGGAAATCTATTTCTTACTGAGAAAAATGACTGAGACTAGTCCTGAAGTATCTCTAATGCGTAAAGTCTTGGTAACCGATAGTGACTGGAAAGAAGAGCTGATAGTCAATTTGATACTGATAATGCTTTCTAGTGACCCTGTCCTTAGCAAAAAAGATCCATCATCACCGTCATCATCATCAGGACTAATCACGTATTAAGTACTTCCTATGTTGTAGACACTGTTCCAAGAATTTTGCTTTATTGTGTGTGTGTGTGTGTTGTGGTGTATGTGCCTGTGCACTTGTGTTAGGGTGCAGGTGCCTATGGAGGCCAGAGGTTAACATTAAGATGTCTTCCCCAGTTATTTCTCCACTTTGCTTTTTGAGACAGGGTCTCAGACTGAACCTAGAGCTGACCTTTTCAGGTAGATTGGCTGGCCAGAGATCTGCTTGCCTCTGTCTTTTCCCAGCACTGGGATTACAGATGTGTACCACCACACTCAGCTTTTTTAAGTTGATGTTGGGGATCTGACAGAAGCCTTCATGTTTGCACAGTAAGTACTTTACCACTGAGCTATCTCCCCAGCCCTTCTGATACTCATTTTATCCTCTGAATGATTCTGTGAGATCATGTTCTTATTATGCTCATTATAAGGACGAGGAAGCAAGTGACATAGATAATAAGAATTATACAACTGGGTCCTCTAGAAGAGCAGTGAATGCTCTTAACTAGCCCCCTAGAATTTATGGTTTCTGATCATGTACTCTTACTGAGGTTTTTTTTCCCCCCAGAATAACATTATGGTTTATTTGATAAAGGATGAGTTTTAAAGGTGCCATTGAGCTTCTAGTAGATAACTTTTAATTTGTATGCATTTATATGATTAGGAATGCTTTTTTAAAAATTTAACTTATTATTCTTATTTTATGTGTATGAGTGTATTGCCTGCAAGTGTGTGAGTGCAATGCTGGAAGAGGTCGGAAGAGGGTGTCGGATTCCCCTGGAACTGGAGTTACAGACAGTTGTTAACTGCCATGTGGGTTCTGGGAATTGAACCCAGGTCCTCTGCGAGAGCAATCAGTGCTCTTAACCACTGAACCATCTCTCCAGCCCCTAGAAATGCTTTTTAATGTGAGAAATGCACACATATTTGCTAAGAATATATAAACTGATAAAGACATCTGAGCTCTAAAATTACATACCCATGAAACTGTTATGAGTCTAATTAAGACAAACAACCCAGTCAAATATCACATTTTTGTGAGTGAAGGCAAATTTTTTTTAAATTAGATTTTTAAGAGGGAAGTAAGTTTTTTAAGAGCAAAG
>NW_008335281.1:2028210-2041610 GCF_000622305.1 Nannospalax galili
GGGAGTTGCTTCATTAACACAGCAGTGTGATTTAAACTTGTATCTTTCCATAAGAGAAAGGTACCCTTTAGAGATAGCCAGAGAGCTATTATTTTTACTCATCTTCTCTGATAATACAATGGATGTTCCAAGACAAGCTGGGGGTGGTAACCAAGAGCTTCACTTATCTGAAATTAGAAGTGCCCATAATGGGTTGGCAGGGATGTGGGCAGCATTGTGTGTTTCCCAGCTCTCTCTAATTAGCCCTAGAAAAATGCAAAGAATAGCATCCGCGTTATCCAAAGTCTCTGTAGGACTTGCTACCTTAAGAACTATTTGCCTTTTGTTATCTTCAGTATGTATAATTATGTTTTCAGAAAGTCTTCTGCTTTCGAATTCTTCCCTTGCTGACCACCCCCCAGCCCCCACTCAGCTGCAAGTCATACCTAGCAGCCACTGTTTATCGAAGTACTGATGGTTATTTCTGGGAAAGGTTTGTTTAAAATTAATTAATAATATGTCAATAGAATATGTATATATGTGTATATATATTATATCATCATCATCATCGTCGTCATCATCCCCAATGTTTCCTCATCTTTGAAAATGGCCTACCCCATAAAAGAGTTTTCCTCTGGCCAACCGCCTCTCTCAGTCACTTCTCAGGACTTTCTCCTCCCTCTCCCATCTGCTAGGCCCAGCCACATTGACCTTTCAGTTCCTCCAGGCACCCAGCAGCTTCTGTCTTGGCCTTCTGTACTTTCAGTTCCCTTTTGCTGGGGTTTTCTCTCCCAGCTCCTCATCAGTCAGTTCTCAGACCAAGCATCAACTCTGTAGACACCCCTGCCCACATCCAGTCTTGCTCTACTTATTGATGACCTTGTTTTATTCCTACACTTTTCATCATTAGAAACCGTCTAATTTGTTGATGTTCAGTTTGTTCAGTTTCATGGATCCTACTGGCCTTGTTCTCCCCATGTCTCTAGTCACTAAACAGCACCTAGCACATGGACACTTTGAAAGAAGAATGCACGTTTCTTTACTCAAGAAAACAATCTATGGAGATAGAAGTTAGAATACTGATTACTTTGGGGGGTGTATTAATGGGAAGGGACAATAGGAGGTAATCTGGATTGTTAGAAATATTCTTCATTGTCATCAAAATAATGGTTATATAAACACACATAAAACACACATACATATGCAAACAGTGATTTAGTTGTACCCTTAGGACTTGCCAACTTTGGATACCTAAAGTTTTAAAAACTACCAACTATTTTGCCAGTTGATGAAGGGATGATCTCTCCACATGGTCTTTGGAGGTGCTTTCCACACCTGGTGCAGCATCTCTAAATGGTTTTCATAGAATCTTTGATGGAAAATAATTGCTGCCTTGAAGGACATATGTAATGACAAGAGCAAAACAGCTTGGCTCCCCAAGGCTGTGTATTGTTCCTTTAATGTGGGCCTGCTTTAAGGATAGCTCCATCTGTGTCATTAGGTAATGTCTTATTTAGCTGAGGAATCCTCAAACAGTTCAGTGGCAGTGCCCAGAAAAAGATCGGAAAGAAGGAGTAAAATACAAACATTTGTTTAACAGAGGATATCACTGGCACAGGCTCTGTTAGTTGAAGGTTTCACAGTCTCATTCAGGAGAAATTAATGGAGACCACTGACAGATAAAATTAGAGGACATTAGCGGGACATGTGCCATATTGCTTCACTGGAATGAAAGGTTTTTGACATATTCATCTATATATGCAAGAAAGCCAAGAGGAAAGGCACACTGAATAAGTTGTTTCTTTATAAAAAATATGCTTTTAAAAGATATAAAACAAATAATTCTAATACTGAGTTACTCTATAAAAATGATCAAGAGTGGTTTTAACTCTGTGACTCAGCTTTTTAAATACAATGAAATCTTAACTCAAGTTCAAAACATTTTAATTTTCTCTTGTGCAACCTTTCTAAACAAATCATGAATTTCCTCCCTCTCATTAAAAATGTGTTGCTGTGGAACATTGGTCTCTCTGAGGTTGGTTCATGATGTACACTGATGGGACTATCAGTAGATTGTGTGCTAATCATCCCAGTAAGAGCTAAGTGTGCTCCCCCGTCATCCTCCTCACATCAGCAGAACTTTAGGAATCCCTTCATTGTTAAGCATGCTCCTCTGGTCAGGCTAATGCCGCCACTAGCACATCCTCTCTTTGATGTGATGTTTTTCATGTGTTGTCATATTCTACATCACATTTGTAGCTAAGGGCATGCATTACTGCAAAGCTTAGTGGCGACTACACAACTATTTGATCCTTTTCTTTACCCCTAACTCAAGGCTCAAAGCTATATAAAGAAACCTCCAAATCCACCAGAAATCTGACCAATAGACAGCCTAGAAGTGAATCAAGCATTGTTATAAAAAAAAATCCTCAAAGACTAAGTACAAATAAAGGAGTTAATTGGTAAAATTAGAAAAGCACGTTCCCTCTCCCTCAAACTAATAGTGAGAAACTCTCATTTCTGAACATACAGCATATCAGATTCATATTACATAAATTTAAGCCCAAATCTCTATCTTCTGATCCTAACCTACTGTCACCCACTCCAGGATCCAGATGTACCAATTTCTTTGAAGCTGGATATTGATGTTTTGCCCTGAGAAGAGCTTGGAAGAATTTGAAGGCCCTGCAAGCCATTTCATTTCTTCCTGATTCCTTTTCCTGCTTCTGTTGTCAGCAGTTCAGAGTTTAGAATTTCCTAATTGGAAGGGAACCTCTGTATTATTTGAATGAGGAAGCAGAGGCTCAGAGAGGGGATCTAAGTGTAGCTCTGGGTCAGAGCTGGGGAACACTGGTCTGGGCTGACAGTACAGCTGCCTTGATCCTGCCTGTGAAGGCTGGATCATTACAATTGCCCTATCTAAAACCCCGAGCAGAAGCGTCCTGCATGACTGGATCTACCTATCTGTGTTTTTACCTTTCTACCTGTGTTGGGTGGGTGGAAGCTTTGGACCCTCTACTCACTCGCCTTAGAATCATCCTGTATTATCTCCATTCTATCGTTCATCAAGACAGATTGGTTTTCCATTCTAAGTCAGCTGTCATTCTGGAAAGGCAATCTAAGAAACTCTCATAGAAGTTTATGGCTAAGAAATTTTCTTTTCTGTACATGCAGCTTTCTTTTTACCTTTTATTTTGACAGAGTCTCACTAAGTTATGCAGGCTGGCCTGAACTCACTCTGCAGCCCAGGGGTAGTTTTGAACTTGTAATCCTTCTGTCTAGGCCTCCTAGGTAGCTAAGAGTATAGGGTTTGCCACCAAGCCCAGCTTCTAAGTAAGAGTTTTGAAAGAGATAGCATCATGGCACATGACTATGATTCCAGCACACAGAAGACTGAGGCAGATTACCCTAACTATGAGGCTAGCCTTGGCTATATAGGAAGACCAAAGTGCTGTCTTGGGAATAAAAGAAGTATAGTTATTAAGAGCTTACCACTTATAACTGGCTTGTAAGGGAAGACTGCTACAGATTAAAAGTGTTAACCTGACTTCTGAAGGCAGGAATTTTGGTATAATTGATTCTGGAGTTGGGGGAGGTTGAAAAGAGTTGAGTGTGTGTGTGTGTGTGTGTGTGTGTGTGTGTGTGCATTTCATACAATGCTTTTGATCCACCAATGTTTATCAAAGGCCTAAGTTTTCTTTTATGTAAAGTGGCAATTCAGGCATTAATAATTTTGGATGGAGTCTTAGTCCTTCTGTCTGTTTCTTTATCTGAATTTTGTTCTTTTTTTTTTTTTTTTTTTTTTTTTTTTTAAAAAGGGTCCCCCTGTAGCCCCACCCCCCCTGGAAACCAGTATGTAAACCAGGCTGGCCTTGAACTCACAAAGATCCACCTGCCTCTGCCTCCCAAGTGCTGGGATTAAAGGTGTGGGCCACCACGCCTGGCCAATTTCATTCTTTTTGAAATAATGTTTATTATTTTTATTTTATGTGTATGAACATATTGCCTGCATGTACGTAGGTGCACCCATGTCATGCAGTGCCAGTGGAGGTCAGAAGAGGGCATCAGATTCCCCAGAACTGGAGTCACGGATGATTGTTAGCTGCCATGTGGGTACAAGGACTCAAACCCAGGTTTGCAAGAGCAGTCAGTGCTCTTAACCTCTGAACCATCTTTCTAGCCCCATGAATTTCATTCTTTAGTCCTTAAGAAAGTTATCCATATCATAGATTTTCTTTTCTCAGCTAAAGACAAAATGTTAGCATCTCTCGGGCTCTCTCTAGAAAGCAGGACACTAGTTCCCTAGGACCCTCGACTGTGAAAGGTGTCTTTCCATATATTATGGCAGGATCAGTGCCGAGATATATCAGAACATCATCAAAATCTGTATCTGCTCTCATTACCAGCGTTTCCTCCCTCTCCCATCCCTCCTTTAAGCAGCCTTATATTCTGGGCTCCAGCACGCCTTTGTGTCCTATCCTAGTTAGTTTTAACTGGCAACTTGACACAGCCTAGAGTCATCTGAGAAGGGAGTCCCAATCAAGGGATTTCCCAGATCAGACTGGCCTGTGGGCTTGTCTGTGGGGGCTTATCTTGATTGTTAATTGATGCAGGAAGACCCAGTTCTAAGAGGCACCATCCCAACAGGTGGTCCTGAGCTGTTTAAGAAAGCTAGCTAACTATGAGTGGCCTCTGAGTGAGCCAACCAGCAAGCTGGTTCCTCCATAGTTCCTGATTAAATTCCTACCCTGACTGCCCTCAATGATAGGCTGTGTCCTGGAAGTGTAAGCCAAATAAATCCTTTCCTCCCCTAAATAGCTTTTGGTCAGTGTTTTATCACCACAGCAGAAAGGAAACTAGAACCTGCCCTTTCCACCCTTCCTGTCACCAAGGCTAGCTCAGGCTTTGAAAAAAAATTCACACGATATCTTTGCACAGATGAAGTCTAATTTTTAAAAAGCAACATAAAAATATCTTTTAAGCAGAAAAAGGACCAACTGGTCATAAAGCATTAAATAGGATCATAGAAAAATGTGCCCAAAAGGAGAGAATGGGATTCTCAGGTAGCCAGCCAACCCAGTTCCATCTTAGGGGCAAAATATAAAGCTTTGGTTTCAAACTTTAATGAGAGCTGGAGTCATCTGAAGATCTTATTCACCACGGGGCTTTTTGGTTCCTATTCCAGTGATTATGGCTTTACAAATCCAGGGGCAGCCTAGACTTTTAATTAAACATTCCATGAGCTGTTGCTGCAGGTAGTCTCTGAAAGACATTTAGAGAAATTCTAGAGTGTGAGATGATGACACGTGGTTAGTTGGATGTTGTACGCTGCCCATCTTCTGAAGCTGTGAGGGTAAGTACTTTATCTTTTAATCCTAACAGGTGTCATCTTGAATCACACTGTGGTTCTGCCTAATTGGCCCTTCATTACTACACTTGTCCCTCCACTTCCAAGCAAAGGATTTTACTAGTGGGGTAAAGATACTGGTCTATATTAGAAGGTTTAGATCTGTATCCCAGTAATGATTCAAAAGCAGACATATTCTCCTTTAAGATCCTGTACCTCAATTAGCATATGGAGATCTAGGTATTTTTCATACCACTAATTATGATTTTATTTATTTTTTTACCCTCCATATACTAATTAAAACAGAAGAATAAGAAGCAGCAGGTCCATCCAACAGGCAGTTCTAAATCTTTACTGAATCTGGAGGTTATATTCTATTTATTCTTCAGAGTTTTAGAGCAGGTAATCCTTTTAATGCTTTTTTATAGCTCTATAAATCTGAGGAAATGTCATGCCAGCTAATGCATTGTTCACAATTGTTTTGTGTATATGTATGTGTGCACAAGTGTGGGAGATCATGTGCACATGTGCAACATGTGTCATGTGGAAGTCAGAGGACAGTCTTGGGCATGGTCCCTCAAGTGTTTTCCACCTTTTCATGAGACAGAGTTTCTTACCGGCCTGAGATTCACCAAGTAGGTTAGCCTGGCTGGTAAGCAAGCCCTGGGCATCCTCCTGCCTCTGCCTCTCTAGGACTGGGATTAAAAATATACACTGTTGTGCCTGGCTTGTTTTGTTTTGTTTTGCTTTTGTTTTGTTCTAGAGACAGGGTCTGTAGCCCCTGCTGGCTTGGAACTCATGATATAGACCAGGCCATTCTTGTTCTCATAGAGATCTGCCTGCCTCTGCCTCTCAGGTGTTGGGATTAAAGATGTAACACATCATGCCCAGTTGGGTCTGGCTTTTTCATGTGGAATCTGGGGATTGAACTTGGGTTCTCATGCACTTTACTCACTGAGCTAACTCCCTCGGCACATTTTTTACAATTTTATGGGAGAATTTATAGTTATAAGACATCAGATACATCATTATGATCAACTCCTTAATTTAAACAAAGGATACAGTAAACATTCATTTCCCAAGTCTGTACAACTCCTCCGTATGAAAGGAATCTCTCTTGGAAAATGCCAGGAGGGGTTCCTCATTTTTCCAAGTGTAAACATGACAAATTAACCACCCACATCCAAGCCCAGTGGCTAGTTCAGGTGCAAGAACAGGACTAAAGCTGCCCACACACCTGGAAAGACCTTTCCCACTGGAGTTGCTAAGCTGGTAAACTGTAAGTCCTGACATCACACTACTCAAGGTCTGTCTACAAGGCAGGAGAAGCTGAGAGATAAGACGAGCTAGAACATAGGAAAGACCTAGCTAGTGTAACAGCATTTTCCCCCAGGATCTTGCTGAGTTGGAAGTTAGGTCCTGACTTAGAGCTAAGAGATCAATGAAATCCTTATGCTGTGGTTTGAATATGTAGCACCACCCACAGGTTTATGTATTGAACACTTAGTTCCCCAGCTGGTGGCACTCTACTGGGATGTGACAGAACTGTAAGGCAGGACCTGGTTGGAGAAAGCAGGTCACTGGGGGCATGCCCTCGGGCACTATATCTTCTGCTGGATCCTTCCTATTGTGGCTTCAGCTCTGCTTCAAGTCTGTCAGAAGGTGAACAGCATCCTTCATATATTTTTGTCCCAAGTTCTGCTTCAACATGAGTCCAGAAACATGGAGCTAAGTGACCATGGGCTTGACCCTCTGAAACCATGAGCCCCATACAAACCTTCCTTCACTGGTTTGTTTTGTCCAGTATTTTGTCAGTGATGAGAAAAATAATTAATATAGAAAATCAGTAGACAAATGGGGCAGATCTGTGACAAATCTGACACATGACCAACAAAGCATTGGATCTGGAAGTGGTTTACAAGCAGAATTTGGAAGAGTTTGGGAGAAATCTAGGGTGTTGTAAGCAGAGTTTATAGGGTGATTCCAGGGGAGTTTAGAACAGACTCCTGATAAAAATGCAAATAGAAGACTATTCTCATGAGGTTTCAGGTAGAAATGAGGACTTTGTTGGGAACTGGACAAGAAATCCTTTATGTTACACTCTGGTAAAGAATTTATCAAACTTACCGTCATTATCTATCAAATTTATCTATGAAAACTCGAAAGTACTAGACTAATTAATTTGATGAAGGAAATTTTTTTGTTTGGTCTTTTTGAGACAGGGTCTCCCTGTAGGCCCAGCTAGCCTGGAACTCTCTATGTAGACCAGGCTGGCCTTGAACTCACAGAGATCCCCCTGCCTCAGCTTCCCAAGTGCTGGGATCAAAGGCATGCACCACCATGCTTGGCCTTGAAGGAAATTGTAAAACAACATGGCATTCATGCAGTGAAATGGTCACTGTGGGCTGCCTTTAGTTTATAGTGAGAATTAGACACAGAAATGCAGAGTAGAGAGATTTGAAAAGGCAGTTTTGTCAGAAATCTGAGTATAAAGTTGGGGCCATGATTGGTATAGTTCCTGAAGAGATTGGCTCAGGTAAAAAGAAGCTACTTACTTTGCATGGAGACAATAGGAAAAGAAGGCTAGAGGTATCACAGGAATTGTCCAGATGCCACCCCTAGTAGGTTCAAGAAAAATGGAAAAGTCAACTCATTTGCAGACTACCCTCGGGGAGAGAGAGAGTCTCTGGGGTGCTCTGCTTGAACAGGGCCAGATTAAGACCACCTAGTAAATTGTTCCCTGTGAACTCATTTCACCATGATTTGTCACTCAGGTACTTAGAAGTCATTGTGGCCATGGCCAAAGGTGGTCTGGCTACTGGTAGAACTGGATTCAGACCTGGGTACATCCATGTGATGGTAGTTTTATAGGCAGAATACAAGAGCCATGGAGGCTTCCACCCAGATTTCAAAGCAAAGCCTGAGAGGCCAGGTAATATGAAGTTGGAATGATGAAGCTGAAGATGGAATGGAGACCTTAGGAAGTTGTAAAAGATGAGAATGTGGAGTTACCTTCTAAGGAAAGCTATAGACAGTGAGTGAAGTCAGCCCAAGATAGAGGCCATTTGGCTGCAAAGAAGTAGGGTGTAGAGATGGGCCTTCCGAAGGGTTTGGAGCTCATATCATACCTGACATGCTCCAGTTGCTGGACATGGAGCTCCAGGATTTAATGTTTGCTCCACTGGGCTTCAGCCTTGCTTGGGTCTGATTCTTTCTTACTGTCTTTACATTCCTCCTTTTTAGGATGGAATTTAGATGTCATTGTATCTTGAACCATGTAACTTTCTTTTTGACTTTAGAGAAGAGTACATCTTGAATTTGGACTTTTTTTTTTTTTTTTGAGACAGGATCTCCCTGTAGCCCCAGCTGTCCTGGAATTCACTATGTAGACCAGGCTGGCCTCAAACTCAAAGAGATCTGCCTACCTCTGCCTCCTGAGTGCTAGGATTAAAGGGGTGCGCCACCATGCCTGGTGAATTTGGACTTTCGAACAATATTGTACCTGTTGAGATTTGGGGACTATTTGAGAAAGTATAAAAACATTTTGTATTATAAGATGGCCATGAGCCTTAGGATTCAGGTGTGGGGAGTTCTGGTTTAAATCTGAAATGCCTGCACTAACTCATGCATTGAACACTTGTTTCCCAGATTGTTTGCTATAATGGAAAGTGGTGGACACCTTGGAGGTAGGAGTCTAGATGGAGGAAGTAAGTCACTGGGGCATGTCTCTGGAGGTTACATCATGTCCCCAGTTCCCTCCCCTTTCTGCTTCCTGTCTACCATGCTGCGAACAGCCTCTTCTTTCATATGCTACTGTTGCCATGATGTTCTTTCCAGGCATATGGAGCCAAGCAACCATGGACCAAATATGAACTCAAATAAATCCTTTGTCTTTTATGATGTTTCAATTTTTTTTCTACAGAAACAAGCAAAGTAATTAGTATATCCTGCTTTACTTAAAATTCATTGGAGTTAAGGATTTGACTACAAGAGTGTTAATTAGCAACATAACCATAGGTGATTCTAGAATCTTTATGCATAGTGTACCTTTGTAATCAGGCTCTGTGCTCTGTAGGCCTTCAAAGAATAGTAACAGGATATGAAGTCAGGTGGAGAGCTAGTTAGGTGAGGGGGCAAAGAGAGGGGAGGGTGTCTGAATGAATAAAACGCATTATATGGATTTTAAAAAATATCAATAAAATATTTTTAAATGTCAAAGAAAAGTCTTAAACGCTAGAATGCATTCAGTATCAACTGTATTATCTGTCAGAAATGCAAAATCTTAGATTCACACGGATTCAGAGGGAGGGATATGAGTGGTGAAGGCTCAAAACCTGCCTTTGGTGAGCTTTTCCCAGTGTGAGAGGCATCCTTACAGTGGCCCTGAGGGCTGGTCACTCTTCCAGACTGGTTGTCTCAATATCTCTAAGCCACACTCTTTCCCTTCAGGTCAACAAACATTTCAAGTGTTGGAGATTTATCTTAGTCATTGCTTCTTCCTGAAAAGCTTTGCCCTGCAGGTACCTGCAAGGCTAAATTGTTCCTTTAAGCCTCATTAGCAAGTTCTTTTCTGAGTGAATCTTGATCTCCCTACTTAAGATGGCACCAAGACCATCCCATTGTACTCATGTGCTTTACTCCTTGTTTTCCTTTGCTTTCTTCCTCAGTCTCTTTACTTTTCAGAGCCTTACACAATTTATTATTGTGTTAATCCTGCTCCTCTTCCACCTCTCTCCTCCATGAAACCACAGATTTTTCATTTGCTCACTGATGTGTCCGAAGTATCTTCAGCACATAGCAGGCACTCAATAAATGTGTTTCGAATGAAAGCAATTTTTTCAACATTCTGAAAAATGTAGAGTGCTCATAGCCATTAGTATTTTAGTTTCTTAATACCTCATCCAGATTGCTAAAATTTCCTTTCCTTTGAAACTGAGACTGCTAAGGGGGACTTGATGAAAGGGAAGTTCTGCCTGGTTGCTGGTGCTCCATAGGGATGTCCCTGCTGGATCCGCTGTGCTCATTCAGCCTCCCTTCAACTGGGGCTTCTCAGGGCAGCATGCAGTTCTCCACCAATGCTAGTTTTAGCTTGAATTAGGGTGAGTTTTACTATACTGTCCTTACTCTTAAGCAACCTAACATTAACTAGTTGTGAGCAGCACACTTGAGATAAAAAATATGGCTTCTGAGGGACAGTCCCTTGGAAGAAAAGGCTGTATAACCCTTTCTGGAGAAGTCTGAGCACCAGGAATCTGGGATCTACTTACTAGGGGAAGAGGCAGTGGCCTTAAAGTACCTTCTTCCAGGGTTCCGAGGACATCTGGCCCTGCAATGGCTGACATTGATTTGCCCTCTGCTCACAGTGGCTTCCTAGGCACACATAGACAGGGAGCAATGATGCATTTACTCCAAGACAGTGACTCTTCCCGGCAGACATTCCATAGTTATTAGTGAAATACCTACCATGAAAGCAGAACCACAATTTCGACCCTTTGGCCTGGAATTCCAGAGGCTAATTTCCACCCCTCCCACGAGTCACCTGTTCGCGCATATTCACACATATTTTTACTTCCTCTTCAACTCAGTCCAGGCTATCTTTGGAGCTTCAAACAAAGCAATCATTAAAAAAAAAATGTCACAGATAATCAAGTCTGCTTTCAGGAGTCCTTTGTGTGGTGGGATCAGGTCTTCATAATGGCTTATGTATTTCCTTTGCTTAAAAAAAAAAAACTTAGTTCAACTACCCAGTTATCTGGGTATCTTGATAGTCCCATTATATTAATTTACCCTTTTTCTTTTCTTTTTTTTTTTGTCTTTTTGAGACAGGGTCTCCCTGTAGCCCCAGCTGTCCTGGAACTCACTATGGGGATCAGGCTGGCCTCAAACTCAGAGATCTGCCTACCTCTGTCTCCCAAGTGCTGGGACTAAAGGCGTGTGCCACCACACCCGTCTCCAATCTAGCCTTTTTAAGAGAGTTAAAGTTGCAACTAACATGCACTCCACTGAAGCAAATTGCTGCCTGCTACCTTCCTTGCTCTCTTTCTGGGAGCTTGGGCAGCTGCTGGGTTGTGTGTGCTGAAGGGAAATTGGATTCTTAAAGAAACTGCTTAATCTTCTCTATTAAGCAATTAAATAAAATGGGCTCTGGGCATACACAGCAGGTGGGCTTGAAAGTGAAAAAAACCCTGAAAATCGCATTTGAAGTTTTAAATGGATGTTTAAAACTAAGGACATACATTTAAAAGAAAATGATTGGGAGTTTTTTTTTTTTTTTCTATTAAGGCCTTCCAGTTTATGCAGCAAAGGTTGAATATTAAAGAACTTATACAATGAAAGAAGCTGCTTAAGTGGAGGTGGGCCCTGAATTTAAATGAAATCGGTCTAAAAAGGCATAGTGAAACTAACTCCAAATTGTCCAGATTTTTCTTCCTAAAAGAAAGAAAGAAAGAAAGAAAGAAAGAAAGAAAGAAAGAAAAAAAACCCGATTAAAATATATTACCGTTTTATTTTGGAGAGTCGATCTTTACAGCAACGTTACCACAACATGGGGACTCCTATAATACTCTGATTATAGGTCGAAATGAAAAACAAAACAAAAATGAAACCAAAGGCGCGCCTCTCAAGTCATTAAAGAGGCTGCCCTTCCTTTTTAATCTGTTCATTTTAATGAGACGGGAGGGGAATATTTTCTGTCTTGACATTTGGTACCTTTCTGCGAAATCTGAAACTGGAGACGCAAAGCATTCCATAGTTATTGGTGAAATACCTGCTTTAAAAGCAGAGCCACAGAGAACGTCTTTGCCCCGGAATTCCAGAGGCTAATTTCCACCCCTCCCACGGAGTCACCTGCTCTGGGGGAACCCCAGCCAGAAAGCCGGGTCGCGCCAGGTCAAATCTTGTGCTTGTCTTGTTTACTCCGCCCGGGGCAGGGCGGCGGCGCGGCCGGGGCGGGTGGGGGAAGGGAGCTGCGGCCCGCGGCGCCCAGGGACGCTGGGTTCCGATTGCCCGGGTGCGGCAGCCTGGGTGCCCCGGATGGGTGGCGCACGGTCCCCGCTCTGCGGTGAACCCACCCGGAGGAGGCGCTCCGGGCGCGGCGCGGCCCAGCAGCCAGTGGTTGCGCTCCGGCTGGGCGACCTCCTGGGAACCTCCCCCGAGGGTGCACGCGAGTCCACACACGCTGGGTAACGGCCCAAGGGAGCCCCGGTGTCCCCCGGGTGTCGCCGGGCCGGGGAGGAAGCCAGAGTCCTGGCCCCTACTCGCTTGGGATTCCCTCCCCGCCCCCTCTCCAGGGCTGGGTGTGATTTCAGTCCCTTCGGAGGAGACAGAAGCGCGCAGCTGGAGGTGGCAGCTCGCCCCAGATCCCCGCCGGCCCACCAGGAAGCGCCAGCTGCTCCCACGAGCAGCCGCCCCGACCTATTTGAATACCCCAGGCTGGGCGGGCCGCTTCCCGGGCGGGGTGCGCCTGGGGCGCCCCGGGGACTGACCCCAGGGAAAGCAAGCAATTGGGGCATTTCGAGCGCGTGAAAAGTTCGCGCTTCCGCCGGGGCATGGAAAATGCTAGTAAAAGACTTTCAGAGCTGCAGAAACGCGGCCAGGAGCTGCAGTGTGATTTTATTTTTCGATTGCTAACAAAATCGTGAACTGAGGCGGGGACGAAGGACAGACGGGAGATCAGAGGTACCCGGGCAAAACCTAAGAACCATACTGATCATCTAATTCCGATGTCAGAGAACCAGAGTGTGGGAAGGGGGGGGAATTGGGAGGCCAGTGGGGTACGAAGGTTTCCACATCCTTGAAGGAAATTCTCAGGCTGCCCGCGACGCCCCTGTTTTTGCATGGCAGGAGGAGAGACCCGCTCTCAGGGGAGACCCCAGTTCCGAGCCAGGGGGACGCTGTGCTGGCGGCGGCTGGGCCAGTCCGGGTTGCCTCCCTCCGGGTCGCCACATGCGCCGCGCATCCCCGTCGGCTCGCCGGCTCCAGACTGGTTTTTCTGGTTCAGCCTCCCTCCCTGGGACGCGCTGGGGGATCCGATGACGTCGCTGGCTGAGTCTCTCCCTCTTCCTCCCTCCCCCCG
>NW_008335281.1:2041793-2042908 GCF_000622305.1 Nannospalax galili
CCGTGCAGTGTCAGAAAAAAATAAATAAATAAATAAAGCAAGAAGAGCCTGGGCTGGCGGTCGGGATCTCTTCCCTCCCTCCGCGCCCGCCCTCCCTCTGTCCTTAAGGAAATGCTACCAGACACCCCCCACCAGACACGCTCAGCCTGGGCGAGGAGCGGCGGCCGCGGCAGCGAGAACAAGGGCACCGGGGGGCTTTCCTCCCCTCTTCCTCTCCCTCCTCTTCCTCCTCCTTCGCAGCAGTGACTTTCCAGGTGAGCGGCCGCCGCGGCTGCGAGGTTCCCCGATCGCCCGCCTCGTCGCGCCCTCCTCCCGCCCCTGTCACCCGGACAGCCTGGAGCTGACAGCCGCCCGAGGGGCTCGCGGCCCGGGGGCGGGCGGCAGGCGGGAGGCGGGCTGGAGGTGAGGGGGTGGAGAGCAGGAGAGCTGGGCGCCGCTGTGCGCTCTCTTCCCCGCGGAGGAGGAGACCCGCAAAAAAAAAAACAAACAAAAAAAACACCCCAAAGACAAAACCCAAAAAACATCTTAGGGGACTGTGGCACAAGTATCTGCCAAGTTGTGTGCGGGGCACTGAGGCTTCCCTGGAGCCCGGAGCAACTTGGAGGGTCTCCTGGCTCCTTAGCAGTCTTCCTCCCCGCCACGACTCAGGGGTGCTGGGTGCAGCCCGGGGGTGCGTGGAGGGCGGACCGGCCACTGGCAGAGCGGAGCGGCGGGAATCTAGGTCCCTCTCCGGCTCGGTAAGTGGCCTCGGCGCTGTGTTTTTCCTGCCTCCTCCGGCGATCCGAGCTTGTTTCACTTTATACTGAAATCGCCTTCGCCCAGCTCCATCCTCCGGTGCCGGGTGCCCGGTACTCCGCGCGCGCCCCCGGCCCCTTTCCCGCCGGCTCCAGGGGTGAGGGTCGGAGGGGGCGGGGATGGGGGAGCCCTCGGGAAGGGGGGTCGGGCGCGTTGGGAAACGCGGGGAATACCCTGGCCGAGGATCTATGCAGATGAGGGGAGGCTGCTTTGCGTAATGTCCTGGGGGGAGGGGGCCGCGCGGGAGCGCTGGAGGCAGGAATGTGCCTGGTTACTAATGAGCGACGTGCACCGGCGCGCACCGCCCGGCCACCGCTGCG
>NW_008335281.1:2043012-2044707 GCF_000622305.1 Nannospalax galili
GAGGGCCGGGCCGCCGGCCTGCGGCCGAGCGAGCGCTGCCGAGGCGCTGGCCGTGGGCATTTCGGTGACTCCTTTCTCCTCCCTAGCGAGGAAGGAAGGAAGGAGAGAAGGAAGGAAGGAAGCGGAGAAGGAGGGGACTGTCTCGATGGAAGGTTCAGGCGGAGGCGCCCTCGCCTTGCGGGTGCACCGGTCGCACGGCGGCTCCGGCTGCCTCCGGCTGGAGCCGGACGCGTGGACACGGGTGGGGGCGGATTGCATGCCTGTTTGTGTGTGCTTCGGGTCGGGGATCGGGAAGGGACCTGTGTGTTTGGGCTGTGCACCGTGAGGAGCTGGGTCTGCGCCTTTATGTCTGTTCCCTGAAGTGGGTGGAACGTTGGCCCGTTCCGGGAATGTTCCATGACGTGGTGCAGCCACAGGAAGGGGGTTAACGAGGGGCTCTCTGCCGCGGCGGCTCTGCCGTGCTATCAGAGCAGATGTGCTGCCGCCGCTGCCGCACCTCTCACCTCCCTTCACCCCCACCCCCTGCCTTGCCATTCTGTGCGTCTAGTACTGCTAGGACTGAGCCAAGAAAACACAGCTCTCTCTCTCTCTCTCTCTCTCTCTCTCTCTCTCTCTCTCTCTCTGTGTGGTGAGGGGTAATGTGTGTGTGTGGTGTCTGTCGTGTTTGGTGGGTGGCTGGGGGGGACGACACCAGATCAGCCCTACCATCCCAGCTGTTATCACAGATCGGTGCGCTTTATACGCATGTGCCTCCCGCGTCCTGTCCCTCTTACATAACACATCCAGTGCAGCAGAGGACTGGAGAGAACGCGACCCCAACCCTTCAAGCTCACCCTGGGTGGGAGCTAGAAGGTCGGAAGGGGTCTCAGGATGCTGGCCTTCAAGGATGTGGCTCCTGGTGGGGAAGAGACAGAGGGGAAGGAGGGTTTCCTTCAGTGGCTCCTCACTCGCCAGCTTGAAAGCATCTAAGTGGAAAGGACTGCAGGAACTAGTCCACTCGAACCGGAGCGCTTTTGACATGCGTCGCCAAGGGAAAGTGGACGCTTTAACCTCCGGGCTGCAGGAAAGAGAGGGGTCTGTAATTCAGACGCGTGGAGGAGACCCGCAGTAATGTGTTTGGGCGGGGGGGGGGGCAGAGAGGGGCGGCTTGGAGACCAGAGGAATCTCTTGATAATAGGTTTCGCTGGAAGCCCCAGGACACCTGTAATGGCTTAGAATTCACACAGGAAGCTGTGTGTGCAACTGACATTGCAAAACCCTTATTCTCTACACAGTTATTTAGGCCTAAAATGAGCATAGAAAGGCTTGCTTCCGGTACTTTCATTATAATGGAAAATTTGAACTGATTTTTTTTCTTTCCTTTTCTGCCATTTTAAAAATAACTCGATTTATTTTAGAAACATCTTGCTACTTTCTCCCACTCCCAAAGCTAGACTTCAGTAATTCACAGGAGGACTGTTTTTTTCTAGTGAACTCAGAACCCTCCTCAAGGGCTATTGATTTTTCTCTTCAGCACAGTGTTTCTTTTTCAGTGGGTAATCAAGGCCAGAAATTACTTGAAATATTAATAAGATTCATTATAATTAAATTTGCAGGGCTCTGTCCTCCTAGAAGAAGGCCACTGAACTTTACTAGACGCATTTCCTCTAGTGATATGATAATATTTGGTGATATTTCTCCTTGAGAAAACCAAGG
>NW_008335281.1:2044883-2060366 GCF_000622305.1 Nannospalax galili
AGTGCCAAAGTAAAATTTTAACCAAGTGCATTGTATCATGACCAGGTTTGGGTTTGAGAATTAGGATATAAACCCAGTAGTTTATCAAAACATGTGGTGGATATAAGTAAGGTGGAAATCATTTTAATTGCTAACAGAAAATTCCTGTGGAGCCCTAAAAAGGCATGGTACCAGATTACAACTGCATTTTTGTTTTGAGCTGGGAGGGATTTACCAATATCCACTTAATGACAGTAGATTTCCGGTGTCATAATCCCTTTGACCACTAGGCTTGAAATGTGTAGTATACTTCTCACATGCAGAAAATACTGTATTACAATGGTGAATCTTTTGAAAATTATCTGAATAGTGTCTTGTTTTGAGCATAGGTGGATTATAATACAAAATTTTCTTATTAGCATGTATAGTGTTTTTCAACGATTGTATTTTATGAGATTTACTTTGTTAGAGACTACTTATTCTACATAAAGGCATTTAAGATTCTAAGCTGATCTAAGATTGATTTGGGGACAATTTGGGGAAATGGTAGTATATTAATATTGCAGGTTTAAAATAAAATTTAGCTCGTAGTTTGACTGGTTAGATCCTTGTGGAAGTGTTTGGTAAAATAGTCTTAAAGTTGATAAAATATTTCTATATTTCAAACATGGAATATGAGAAATTTACTACTAGTAACACATCACAAAAGGAAATGAATTTGACCACACTGAAAGATTCACTAGCACAATCTTTTGATTGATCAGCCTCCTTTTCCATGAGATGTGTTTACCAATGTTCTTGTTACTATGAAAACAAAACAGAAGACAACATATATGCAGGCGTTCCTTGGAGAATAATGGTGCATGTGTCTACTTGAACTTTTGGCACTTTGACATTATTCAGAAAACCTAGTTGAATCTCTTATGCTTATTCAATTTTAAATGAATACTTAATACTTTGTCAGTTAAAAAAATAGGTGGGAGAGAACATAATTTCAGCCACAGCAACAAATATGGTCTATGATATTTGTTGTTTTTGATTTTTGAATTAGCACCAGCAGTTACTGAGGTTCATTTGAAAGTTTCAACATAGGAAAAGGTAGTTTTAAAGATCAATAGAAAATGTTTGGCATGGTGAGAGTGTGATCTATTATTTGGTATGAAATAATTGGTGACTATTATAATAAGGGGAAAGTGGCTGAGATCAACTGGATACATGGCTGTGGATCAAACAGATTGTGACTTTCTTGTTTGCTAAAAGTACACAGTTTCCACATTTTAATTCATTGTGAATACCAGCAGAGTTCTCTGTTACATTAGTCCTTACATTAGTCCTGTAGGTGGAGGAATGGTTTCAGTTTAAACCTGCACCTGAAGATTTCAGTAATATGCTTCTTGTGAATTCATTATGAATTTTTGTTTGCTAAAATTTGGTTTGTAAGTGTTGTGACTTTTATAGTGTATTATAGAATGGAGCAGAGGAAGTTTGGTAACCCAGCTCAGTGGAGTTTGGGTTTCATAAGGAACCTCAATTCATACAGAATATATAGGTTTGCTTTAATCATATAGAGTTGTTGACAATACCAAATGCTTACCCAAGGGAGGAGTATAGTGTGAAGCTTCAGACAGACACAAAGAATTATAGGAAAATGGGAAAGTTTAAGAAAATTAAGTTGTACCTGATTGAAGGAAAATGTATGAGAATGAGTACATTTTATTTTTCTTTGTTCTTGATATCACAATTAAGTATTGCTCCCTGTGTGCTAGTTATGTGTGGCAAAGCTTGGAAAAAAGAGGTTGCAAGTCAGTATTTGCCAGTATCAGATACCTATAGGTAGCTTGGGAAAATACTTTAGCACTTTAGTATTGTGACATAAGCCCAAAACTTCATGCAAAAAAAGAGCAAGATGTGTTTCCTGCTTTGTGCAGCTTTGGTTTCTTTGAGATGAGCCAGCATTCGAGTAACCTAGGCTATATGACTGAGAGTTTGTTCACTCACTATTGGTCTGGACCAAGGATGTGCTAATCTTAGCATACACTCTCATGATCCATCATCTGACGTATTAACTACGACAAATGATCTATTGTATAAGTGTCTGTAAGGTTAGATGTCCTATCAGCCTAAACTTTGGGACTCAATCACTTAGACATGGAGAGATGAAAATGATGCTCCTGTCTGTACCTGAGGGTGAGTCTGGGCAGGAAGCAGGCGGGATCTCACCACTTCTGAGTCACAGGAAGGTTGAATGCAGGGTCTGGATTAATCAGGCCTGCATTTTTGACTTGTCATTCATAATCTTAGTCCTCTTTTAGAATACTGTGACAGATGTCCTGTCATCACAATTGATTATCTAATCTTGCAATAAGTATTTTCTATGGGTTGGGCCTTCTGTTTACTACTAAGGGTATAATGATGGCTCAAACCAGAAAAGGAGTTTACAATAAAGTTGGATGAACATATATCAGTCACATGGTGAACCAACCCATGTAATACCATGTTTGTTTTCTGTGCTATGGATGATACAAATGGAATGTTTATCATTCCTGTCTGGGAGCAAAGAGTCAAATAAAGGTGAATGGGAGAATGTGAGAAAGAACTACAATTGCCCCAGGAGATTGCAATTGGGAGATGAGCACCCGTTTCTAGCTGTTGAAAGCAAGCTAGTGGGGGTGAAGGGCAGATAACAGGAGCTAGGTGATGCAAGATAAGGTCCCACCACAAGAGGCAGGCTGACCACACAAGTGATTACCAACCAGACATAAATGAGGCTTGCTCGGAACAAATCAGGGCATTGATGACCCTACTATTAGCCATGTTACAGCATGGTTTTTGGAAAGGGAATTTCGTGCGACAGATTCTAGATGTAGAACAGATGTCTCCTTAAATGCTTCTGCATCGATTGGTTCTGACCCTCTGGAAATTTTTACTGACTGTTTGAGCTGACAAGTGTGAGGGCCTTACCTGTTGTTAGTATTTATAGGCATAGGGAAGTTAAATTAAAAAAAAATTATTTGGGGCTTTAGTAAACTGAATTGCCCTGTACCCTTGATCCAATTAATGAATAACTTCCAATTCAGAAGTCTTAAAATGTCTCTCTCTGAAGTAACCAGTTAGTCTTTGGAATTCTGCATGAGCTGGATCCATATGTTTCTCAAGAACTAGCGAATGGGTGGAAATATTCAGTTCTCCAGATAATTTTTCTCCATGACTGCAACTACCAGGATCTTTGGAGAAGTTTAATTTCCATATGGTTATGGGCCCATGTAACATGATGCAATATGAAGGAAAAGAAATTAGAAACAAAGGCTAATGAGAACAGCTTCTCTTTATGTTTCATGTGAATCATTTTGTTAAAGCACTCCCGTCTTATCTTTACAGAATGTGGAAAACTTAAGTGACAGTCATTCTTTGTGTACAGTAATTCCAAGCTTGGACTCTGTAGCCCTGATAGTAAAAAGGCAATTACCTCCAACTTCAACATTATTTTTTACACTCTAGAGAAGACGTATGAATTACAAGTAAACCTTACCAAAAGCTGAATGAAGATTACAAGTGAAGCATAGAGAACAAATGGGGGCTTCCTATTCCCCAAACAGGAAAGAAGATCTTAATGGGCAAAGAGGAGTTTTGACTGGGAGCCTTGGAAGCTTGAGCAGAATTGCGTTAAGAGTGACCTGGACTGGTGGGGCAGAGGCTGATCCCAGAGAGTGGGAGGAGTCAGGGGATATTGTAAAAGTACATGTTGTGGATCCCCTGGGACCCTAGAAGTCACTGAGGGAGTCAGATTGCACCTGAGGTTTGGGGACAGAGGAATGAAGCAGTGAAGTGTGTGTTCTAGTAAGAAATAATGGAAGCTGACTGTTGTATGACAGTGGGAATTCTTTCATCTTTGTCTTCACAGCACCTTAGCATAGTAAATAATTGAAGTGACTAAAATAGTTTGTTAAACACTGCTAAACGGTGTGGCGGGTTTGAGCATCATTTAAAGTGAAGTATTACATTGTTATTTTAACCTACTATACAAAGTTTCATTCCAGAAAATATTCATAAATGTAGTAAAAGCTGATCATCAAACAACAGTGTATAAAAATGTTTATAGTTAAAATTACAGGCATTTATACTTTGGGGGGCAATGTATAATGGAGAGATGATTCAGTGGACAGTTCATTAAACATTTTAAATTGATACCCAGTTGTATCTAAATCATGATGGTACTGGACAGCTGAGTGGAGTGTGTTCGAAATGCAGAGCTTTATTTGGCAAAGGTTTATTTGGTGGTTTCGTTTTCTCTGAAAAGAAAACAGATCATCGAAGCTCTTATTTGCATTGTGGCAGATTCACTTGATATCAGAAGCCCAGCAAAATGCTGGGATTTTGGCAGCCAGGCTTTAGGTAAATGTGAGCACACCCTCATATGTATTTGATTAGGGATGGGTAAGCATGTATTCCTTCCATCAAACATACACACACCATAGAAAGTCACGTGTTCAGTGAGGGAGAAAATACTGATAGTTTCAAAATAACACCATGGATTCCTAACGAGATAGTTTCAGAAAGTATTTCTTTTAAAATGGAGATTATGCCTAATGCCTTATAAAGACGATTATAGGAAAGGTAATTGAAATTGTAAGTAGCTTTGTTCCCTAAAATGGGAGATTCATTTGAAACAGTGCTTTATTTCTTTTGGAAGCCAGACAACTAGTTTAATAGTGTACATATGAAACGCTAATTTGCCTTGTTAATTGGATGCAATTAAATTGAGGTTATTTTATACTGCTTAATTGTCTGAAAATTACATGTGTGCCATGCCTGTGTAATGTGAGGCAAAAGCCAGGGAGAGGTGTAGTGGGAGTGGTGTGGGAAGGATGGAAGGCCTAGTTCTGTCTTTGCAATGAACTTTCTGTGAAAACCCTGAAGCCAGTCATTGAAGCTCTTCAGACTTTATTTGGAAATGGAAGAGATTGGAACAGATGGCTCTAGAGTCCCTTCCAACTCATATTCTATTAGTTTGAAATTCTACTTCATAGTTATAGGGAATGCAGTGTCATTTTATTCTGTAATTATGGTATTACCAGGATGAACAAAACACTTGAAAAAAATCAGCACAGCGCCAATTTAGCAAATCCGTTAGGAGGAAAGGAATTGAGCTTTAAAGAGCCCTTGTCCTGTGCCAGGCACCATAGCAGACACTCTCCCACCATGAGCTCAGTATCACCCTGAGGTGATTTGGTATTATTATCTTTATGTTTACATATAAGGAAACAGATTCCAAAATGTTCACTGGTTTTTAGAAGGACATACTCCAGCCAGTTATTAGTGAAGCAAGGTTTGAATTCAAGGCTATCTGACTCTGAAAGCCAGTTCAGGCAGCATAAGTAATTGCTCGCATATCAACACTTTCGAAAATTAAAAAAAATAAAATAAAATAAAGGCCAACCATTTTTATCATCGGTAGCCCATGGGTGTGCACTGGGGTTAAATGGGAACATAGGGATTAAGAGCCTGGAATTGAAGTCTGAACAGGTTGAATTCTGTTGGCTGTGGGGGGAATCTTGAAAAGTCACTCAGGTGCTCTGAGGTGAGGAAAGGAGGGTAGGATCTGGTGGAGGGCCATTGTAAAACTTTTGTGAGAATACTAACACTGATCTCCATGAGCATGTAGTGAAAATTTAATACCCGGCAGTTATGGTTATTATTAGGAGGGATTACACCAAAAGAAAAACACAAAAGAGCTCAAATTGTGACAGTAAAATGTTCCTTAAACATTTTCAAATGGTCCATTAAACTCTTGATTGAAACGGCTTAAAAAACAATAGCTCAATCTACATGGTTTTCAACAGTTAACGAATAGAAATACCAATTAAAGTCTTGGATATTTCTCATACAGCTCAGCCAGTGTGCGGCACCAATGAACTGAACTAAAGGCTCTTGTGTGGGAAGGTTTTGGTCTAAAAATAGCCTTTGGGGCCTGAATTACCCAACTTGAACGTTTGTGAAATTCTCAATAGCCAGAGAATGAGTGTTCACCTCTGGGGCAGCAGGGTATTCATGGAACTGCAGAGTTTAAAATTTTTTCTTATTAATTCAGCAAAGATTTGTGGTCTGGGAAAGGTATTGCTCTATACCTAAGGAATCAGCAGTAGACAAAGTAGCAAAGAGGAGTCCTTGTCCTCAAGGAGTGTGTATTCTACTAGACAAATTCAGAAACATATCCTGGTGAATTTAGTCAATACTGTTAAGGTGATCAAGAATTCCTGCTTCTATAAAGGGTCTCTTCTAACACAAATGGGAATTAAAGAAGCATTGTAAAATGACCTGAATAATTTCTGAAACATCCCATTTATTTAAAAAATATGCACGTGAGCCAGGCATGGTGCCTCCCATCTTTCATCCCGGCATTCAGAGGCAGATGGAAGGTGTTGGGTTTGAGGCTAGCCTGCTGTACATAGTGAGTTTCAGGTCAGCTAGTGCTACATAGTGAGACCCTGTCTTAAAAAACAAAATGAAACAAAGTCCCCCCAAAATGTGCATATGTATAGACATGTAAACACGCACACACATAATAGGTAGATTTTGGAAAGGTATTGTTTTAACATAATTAAATATTATAGCACTATGTTTTACATTTTTTTTTAAAGGGCTGGGGCTGGAGTGTAGCGTGTACAAGGCCCTGGGTTCCATCTCCAGTACCAGGAAAAAATTCAAATTCTTTTCATGATTCAATGCTCTCAGGCCCTGGCATGAGAGAGGACAAAAATGAGACAAGCCAAATATCTGAATGTTTAAAACGACATATTATATTACAAAATACATTTATATGTTTGCTAATATAAGAGGGTTACCACAAATTATATTGGAATTTATATTTTTAATCTTACATAAATGAAGTTTTCATTTTCTTACCGATACTTTTCATAATCAGGTTTCTAGTAGAAATTAGTATGTCTTTGCATTTCCACTCAGCTTTGCTGACCACAGCGTGGGATGGTGGCAGGCACACAGTGCAGGTTGGCTCAATCTCTAGAAGCATCCAGTGGGGACTTTAAGGAAAGAAATTCTGCCTCACTGTAAGATGGGGTGTCCTTAGAGCCCAATGAGGGAAACATTAAATGGATTAGAGTCCTGACTAGACTTTATCCCAATGCCCAGCCTGTCCACATGTCTACCATGAAATGCTTCTTGCTTTTTTCAGTTTTGTAAGATGTTCTGTAGGGAGCAACATTCTCACTTGAATACCCCCAGCAGTTACCAAGACCTCTTATAACAATGGTCTAAATCTCCTGACTTTTTTCTCAGCAAGTGAACAGATGGAGCCATCTTGCGTTCTTTATGGCTTAGAAGGGGAGTTTATAGTTGAACTGGTATTCCTTTATATAAGAAGTTAGTCTTTTCTAATTTTTTTGTCTAGCTTTTGTTCAAGAGACTGAAGAGGAGACTTGGAGGTGACTTGCTTGTGGATATAGGGTGTGAGGAAGAGTTGTTTATTGGATAGATGGCATAAAAGAGAGAGTATATTCCTTTCTTCCATTTACCCTTGCCCCTTGGAGGCTGGGAGACTGAGAGTGAAACTGTGCCCTGCCTTACAGAGCTGGTGGTGAAATCATCTGTCTTGGGTACTAGGCAGAGTCCCATGGGGCAGCCCCAATGGCCAGCCCCACACTTTGTAGATAGGTCATAGGGAGTTCAGCTTTCAATTATCCATGGAGCAATTATCAAATTTTATTTTTCTTTCTTTTGATGCTTACATTTGGAATAATTTCCCTCTAAGCAAGAGGGGAAAACATTCAGTTAATTGTGTTGTCCTTAGCCGTGTGTCAGAGTTTATGCTGGGAGAAGTGTAGAGAAGTTGGCTAGAATGAGGATTTCAGATGCCGCCTCTGCTCCTCTAAGGATGTGCTCATTAAACCTCACATTAGGGCTGGAGGATCCACCAGAATGGATGACTCTAGACTCTACCCCAACAGTTTATTGCTTGCCTCACTATTGATTTTCAAAATGACTCAGGCCAAGCGACTGTCCCTCTGTCATATTTCATTGTTTCTTCATCTGTAAAAGTGAAGCTTTGCTCCTACCACTGCCTCCTGGGAACAGCAGGGTAACACAAGAGAATCCTAGTGGCTATTTTTAGTGTGTGAAGCAACATGAAGTTTTGAGAATAATTCAGTTGTGGAAAAAAAACCTGACACACAGCAGGAGATTTGTGACGGGGTTAGTAGAGCCTTCTTCAGGTGGCTGATTATTATTGGTGCAGTTCATTACAGGAATATGTGTTTTCAGAAAGACAGTGGTCAGTTGCTCCCCAGCTTCTTGTAATATCCCTTGATGGGTTTAACTTGGTGTGGGTCATTACTGTGCATGCCTAATATAATACTAAGACAGTGGCAGTCAAGCAAAGGAATATAGAAAAAAGAATTAAAGGAAAATGAATCCAAAGGCAATTGTTTTTGAATGTGTAATCTGTTTACTTGTTCAAATGACCTTAGTAATATGCGTGATGAACTTGCTGTCCAAATTTAATCAAGTGTAGCCTTTAAAATGGGCCAAGTGGCTGAGAATATTCTAAATGACCTTTTAAAACACATTGCTTGACAGTATCGAATATAACAAATAATTAGATGTGAAGTGTGGTCATCAGATTTTCTAATGGACAGACTCCAAATTGGTTTAGTCATCAGTTGATTTTTGGCTATGTTTGGTGAGAATTTGCTAGTGTTAAAGCTAATGAAGTCTGAAAATGGTCATTAACAGCTGAGCTGAAAGTTTTACCCCTTTGCAAATAATCCCATGAGTTCACATGATGAAGAAATTGTCCTGATCATTCTTTCCTTATGTTCTTATGAGTGATAACGAGAGGGAGCAATGGGATGAGCAGAAGACATTTTGAAACTAGTAGCAATCACTTTGGTTTTGAGGTCTGCAATGATGATACCATCCCATCTTATAGCTGTAAAAACAAACACTTCCCATGTATCTAACATTCACAATTTCCTTTGAGCTCACTGGTTTGGGTTAAAAGTTCTTAGGAAATGTTTACTGTATGCCACATCATTGTGTAAATGAAAGAAAGGCTGTTCTTATTTATATTTGACATGTAAATGTTCCTAAAAATTGAGCCAGAGGATGGGAGGAGGGATGAAGAATATGCGCATGATGTGACAGATCCCTGGTGGGATCTCTTTTTCTGGAAGGGTCAGAGTTTGAGTTTGAGTTAGCTGCATCTTTAGGGACAGCAGAGCATCTTAGGAGGTTTTTGTTCTTTCACTGTGTTGCACTCTGTGGTGGTGGTGACTTATTGAGGGCATCCTTTCAAGAGTCTACGCTATGCTGATTAATGTCATAGGTATAACATCTGATGTATTGATTCTGACCTGACAACTGGCGACAGGGTGCTTTGCAATGGGAAATCTCTTATAAAATTCTAAGACTAGATAAGAACATTGGAGACAACATCGAATCCCCAACCTCGTGAGAAATACTCAGGGCAGTTCACCCTGGACCTCCGGCATTCAGCTTCTAAACACCATTTTCTTCAGGAGGTCTAGTCTGTTTCTGGATATTTCTATTCTTCAGCAGTGTAGCCCTCAGCAGCTATGCAAAATAAGTTTACCAATTGTCTTGCATGACAGTACTATAATTACTTAGATAGCAGACATGGTCTCTTTACCTCTTCTTTTTTCCCAGGCTAAATTTTCCCACTTCCTCTGACTAGATCTCATAAGGATGTCATTTTCATTTTTATTGTTTTGTCAGAGATTGGGTTGTTCATGTCTGAAAATTACTCCAGTGGCCTTTTCTCAACTGGTTTAGAATAGTTTTACAGAAAAGGCCCAGCTGGGCTTGCTGAGATTTTGCACATATTTTATCTAGAACAGAGGTAGAATGTAGAGCCATACAGCATCAGCTGATTGAAACAAGTATGATTATTGAGTTCTGGTATTGTAAGATGTATTAGAAAATAAGATGCAATATAAATATAAACATAGAAAACAGTTTCACTACGGTCATCAAAACCATTACAAAGTAGCTTGCTGAGGAAAAGGACACTGGAAAGGAGCTCTTTTTAAAAGACACAGGTGAAGTACCACCCGAGAGACAGAGGCGATACATTTAAAAGGTGCAAAATCACCCTTGGCCGAGGACTCCAGAGGTTTCTTGGAAGAAGGGGATGCTTTAGCGAGGCCTTGACTTTGACAGGTTAAATGCATAAACACCCCAGTGCAGGAACATGTCAGTGGTTTTTTTCTCTGAAGTATCTGATCTGAGGGTAGCATCAAATGTGTAGAAAGTGGATGTCAGCTAAAAAGAAAGATTGGAACACATCCTCTAAGAGCTTTTGTCTGGTCTAAGGAATTTGTACACAAAACAATAGGAAATGAGGGATGGACTGTACCACGGTGCATCTGATTCTCGATTTTGACAGTTTTGTAACTGTAAAAACACGGTTGCATGAAATGAAACAAACAGATGAAAAACATGTATTTGAAAATTTCTATGCAGAAAATGCATTTGTATTTATAAATAGCATGACATAAAAGACATTGGTTCTGGATTGGTATACTATTATTATATGCTGTCTGCCCTAGAAACTGAAGTGTCTCAAAATAATGACTCTGGTCTTAAAGGTAGAGTAAATGTGTTGCTGGTCAATCTGTTATAATTCCCTCTTGTGCTGGTTAGGCCTACCTTTTTTACTTTCTACCTTTTGCTTAGCTTAAATTATTATAATTTTAAGATTAAGCAAATTCACATTTTCTTCAGTGTCTGTTCCTCTGTTTATTAAAAATGGTTGCAGAATGTTGGAAATACTTCCATGCACGTGCATTAACTGTGAGACATCAATATGCTGCTATTTAATATGCAGTTATTTTTACATCTTTGTAACAGCCTTGAAAAATATTCTTACTTGAGATCTATCCTGCCTTTAGTATCTACAAGAAAACTATCTTGTTTTAGTTTGCCTGCAGAGATTGCTTATTAATCTATAAAATGAATAGTGAGGGGAGTCAATATTTAAGCACGTACTTAAGCACAAATGTCGTAGAAGAAGTGAATATATAGAAAAGTGATATATTAGAGCCATTATAGAGCTAATGATTATGTATTACTAAAGTACAAGTTTTCATTTCCTGAATAGGTACTTTGATCTTGGAATTCTTAATTACTACAGGAATTACTTTATTCGTCACATTTTTACGTTTTGGAGAAATATGCTTTGGGAGGGGACTAGGAGAGAATAATAAAATAATGTAATTATCAATAATTCTTAGGTTTGATTTAGTGCATGAGAGAACACTGATGTTTAAGTAATGTGTGACTATAGGCCACCTGGATATATATATATTTTATATGTGATTGCACCTGTGTTGTGCAGTGCTGCGGAGGTCAGAAGAGGGCTTTGGATTCCCCTGGAACTAGAGTTAAGGATGGTTCGTAGCCGCCATGTGGGTGCTGGGAATCAAACTTGGGTTCTCTGCAAGAGCAGTCAGTGCTCTTAACCACTGAGCCATCTCTCCAGCCCCCTTGAACACTATATTTTTAAGGTTTTATTGAGGGTCTGATCTGAAATACTAATTGTAGACTGTGGCTGACCAAGAAGGTACACTCTTACACACTGGAGTACTTAACTACATCACACTTGAAAATAGAAAAACTTTTCCTTAGAGCTGGAAAGGTCTGAGGTGATGGTCATGACACCTTGTCCTGCCATCACTGGGAGGAGAGACAGTCCTTGGACTGTTTGCAGAACTTGGGGACTGTTTTTGTTATAGGTGCTGCAGTTTGAATTAATTGCTCAACCATGATGGGAGGGAGGGACTGGTAATGGATGCTGAAGGCTCTTAAAGTTGTAGTTTGAGGGGGCAGTATGAAAAATAGTCTCTGGGCTTGGAAATACTACAGCATAGAAAGGAAGTACTGGATCATGAGGAACATACTGGATTGGCAGGCTCATTCATTCATGTTCCGGTGTGCAAAGCACACTTCCTCTTTTACTCCTGTACATGTGGTCACTGTTACTCTTTGCTTCCTTTGTCGGTGTTTCAGCTTGTGGACTCTGATTTGGGGAAGCAATGCCTCTAGAACAGCACATTCATACAGTATTTAATGAAATCGATGGAGACCTCAGAAAGAGTGAGTCTTGAGGATCTCCTCTTTGTATTACTTGGCAGCCAGTTTTCTTGAAAAACAGCAAATAATTGGTGAATGCTTGTTTGAGAATATTATTCAATTTGAATATTATTTAAGGGTAACAACTTATCATACCCTTCTGAAAAATTTTAGGAGGGAGTTGCAAGTCAGCTAACCACAGTATAGTGTGCCAGACTGTTCAAAGTTTAAGGGAAGGTGGAGACCATATACACAACTGGGACCTCAAAAGCATGGGGAGCAAAATGTGGTAATGATTTGTCATCTAATTACATGTGAAATGAAAGAGATCCTGAATTAAACAGTGAGTTTCACAGGGTTAACAGAGAGACTTCAAATCTTAATCCTGTTCATTGAATGAAATGATATCTTATTAGCTTGGAATTGAGCTGTTCTTTAAATCACAAAGCTCAAACATTGACTTTTTTTTCCTTTTTGTAATTTCTAAAGAGAAAGTGTGAAATATGTTATCCTGCAGAATATCTTTTTATCCCCATTTTTATTTTTTTTCATATAATGTGAAAAAACACCATGAGTTTGAAGAACTCACAATTTAGTATGAGGATCCATATTTTCAGTTATATGTTTATTCACAAGTTGATACTTTACTGCTGTTGTCCTGATCTTTATAGCTTTAGTTTATGCTAAATTTATGGGGGTACTGATTTCTTTCAGCCTGTAATTTTAATTATAAAATGGTGCAATTTTTAGCCCCCATTCTTGTTCTTTGCAATGAAACAGAAACCATGAACTTTGAATGAAATCTTCATGGCACTTAGACAGTATTTGGGCAGTCACTTGTAGTTTGTGGCGTGTTAATTATATAACAGAGACATGATTTGAAAGAGTAAAATTATGTTCTCATAAAACACACACATACACACAACACTGTGTAGACTTATTGGATAAAAGAATTATTGACACGGGGGTGGGTGCACATTAAAACTAGTTGGTGAGGGATCACTCAGGGGACAAGACAAGCCACTGAAGTACTTCCTGGGATGGGACTCAGATGAATCACCTTTACAAGCAAGAATCCTTTGATACTGTTGGAAAGCTCACAGGAGTTATTAAAGAGTTGCTGTGCCTATGGTAAGGAAATGAGGCAGTTGGAAGGACCATTTCTTAGATCCCTGCCAGGACTCACAGGAGGACATTGCTGCTGTGACTTGGTGGTGGTAGTTTGGAGGGAAGAGTTTGAGAATGGCAAGGATTTGGGACCCTTCTCAGCAGCATTGATAGATGAGCTGGGCCTATGGCTTTACAACTCTGCTAGCCCTGGACTGAGTGGACATTTTAACTTCTCGGAGCTTATTTCCTGATGGTAGTAGAAATATATGTTGAATAAATGGTAACCTTTAATGTGCTTTGTATATTTAAAATGATCCTATGATTACTGATTGTCTTGCTCAGGTGTTAAGGTGAAAAGATAACAGAGCAAGCACTCATTGGCTTTGAGTCACAATAATGACATCCCAGGAGACCTTCAGCACTGCCTTAGATAGTAAATGATTGAATACAACAACTGACATCTATCAAATTACGTATTTTTGTCCCTTTAACAAAAAAAGTGACCTTGAAAAATTAAAATTCTTAGGGCAGTTCAGTTGATAGAGTGCTTCCCTAGAATGCATGAGGCCCTGGGTTTGATCTTAGCACTGCATAAACCATACTTAGAATGCATGTGAATCATCTCAGCACTCAAGAGGCAGAGGCAGGAAGATCAGAAGTTTAAGGTCGTACAGCTAGAGACCTTGCCACAAAGAAAACAAACTTCTTTAAATAGACCTGGATGATGAACTTCATAGAAGCACTACAATAATGATTTCTGTGTTAATTCTTAAAGGTCCATTTAGTATGTATCCCTAGGTTACAATGAAGTGCACGTTTTAAGTATTGTGATTTTATATAAATATGTACATATATAACTAAATATAAAAGATTTATTTTTATTTTGTGTGTTTGCCTGCATGTATGTAAGTCCATCACATGTGTGCAATGCCTGTAGAAGTCAGAAGAGGGCATCATATCCCTGGAACTGGAGTCAGTGACAGTTATGAGCTGCCGTGTCAGTGTTGGGACTCAAACCAGGGTTCTCTGCAAGAGCAGCCAGTGTTTTTAACCCCTGAGCCATTTCTCTAACACCCCTAAATATATTTTAAAACTAATTTATATTTTTTAGAGCAGTTTTAGGTTCACAGCAAATTGAGCAGACAGTCTAGGGAATTATGTGTGTGTTTCCTGCCTCCAGCCTTCAAAATCTTGCACCAGTGGGCAGCACTTATTACCACCCAAGGGCCTATACTGACATATTATGGTCACTAAACTTCACAGTTTACCATGTAAATCTCTAAATATTTTTTGTCACGTCCTCCTGTGAAACATTGCTTAGCTGAAACCTTAGAAATGGTGGCTCAAAATAACCATTTATAATACTGGTTCACCAGGAGAACAGAATCTATCACTTGTAATGAACAATATCTCATTAACAAATTGCAGTGAAACTATTTCAGTTTTTTGTTTCATGATTATACAATACCTTATGGTCTTACTTTTAAACACTATTAACCTTAACCCACTGATTTTGTAGGATTACACAAGGTTATCATATGGTTATGCCTTGAAACTAAATTGAAAGCTGAAAGTTGAGGATAAAGGAAACTAAAAATCAGTGGTTTAAAAACTACGAATAAGTAAATATTTTAAAATATTCTGGCCAAGCATTTTGTAGCTATTAGTACAAGTACAGGATTGAACAAATCTTAGGAGCCTTTTAAAAAGTACGAGTTAAGAAAATTAAGATCTTAATAGGTTAAAGGAGTTTTGATGCTGTGCAATGGGCATTTTAATGATGAAAACATACAATATGCCTTAGTACCGTCTTAGGGTTTTTCTTGCTGTCCTTAACTTCGCTGGAGGTATGCAGTGTAGAAATAACGCCTCCTCCTTTGCCCTGTGACAGCTGCTTAAGATATCCACACGGGAGGAGACAGACAAGAGAGTGTGGGGAGAGATGGGGGGCAAGCGGCTGCCACAACTCTACAGTTAAATGATTGTCACCTTTGATGCTTTCCGAGGACTCCTGATGGGAAAGAGTCCTTAGTGGGAAAACTGCGTTCATGTTGAAGGGGAGGAACGTGCGCAGGGAAGTGATTCCTGGCCGGTGAAGAAGCCGAGCTTTTCCTCGCTTGGGGAGGTGGACTGTGCTGGAGGGAGCGGGCAGTGGGCTGCGGGGTCCGGGCACTGGGTGCTGCAGGACTGGCGGCTTCTCCCCTGCGCTCCCAGCCGGACTCAGGTGGCCGCGCGTGAAGCCTTCGCTGGGACCACCCCACACGCCCCCCCTCACCCCCCCAGCGGTAA
>NW_008335281.1:2060520-2072721 GCF_000622305.1 Nannospalax galili
CCGCTCATCCCTCCCCACCCCCACGCTCCATCCCCCAATCCGCGCATCCTTCCCCTCCACCCGCAGCCCTGCCCGCCGCTGAACTTTGGCCTTGGGGCGGCCACTCCTGGGAGATGAATGCGATGACGTCTCTGCCACTGTCAGCTGCACAGCAGGAAATGCTGTCGTCCTCCCCCCTTCCTGCCCGGAGAAAGTGGGGCTCGCTGCTCCCGGCGGCCGGCCGAGACCTAGTTTCGGGGCCCACGCGGAGCACCCTCGTTGTGCAGGGGCTCGCGGTGCAGGCCTTGGCGGAGGCTGCCCTGCGCGAAAAGCCGGGGTGAGCCCTGGCCGTGGATCACATCCTCGGCTCCTCACTGACGCCCTGGCTGGGACCCTGAGCATCCGGAGGGGTCCCGGTAAGGACGCCTCTAGTGCTGAATAATGCTGACCTCACAGGGCCCGGGTTGATAGACTATTCAGACTTGTTACAAAACCCTCCGGAAACCACCTCCACAGCCCTCCAAACTGTCACCTTTTAACTTTGTTGTGGAAATACCGACCCGAGCTTTTAATGCAAAGCATAAACATCACGCCTGGCGACACTTTAAGACAGAATCCTTACCAGCAAAGGGCATCAGTAGTCATTTAGGTCGTTATTTACGTAAAGTGTTGAAGTTCCAGGACAGCTGGGGCTACAAGGGAGACCCTGTCTCAAAAAGACAACAACAACAACAACAAAAAAAAGAACCATTTTGAAAACTCAGACTTTTGATACCAGAGCCCAGGATTTATTATCCTGAAATTTACAGATAGTTTGCTGGCATTTCCCCCCCTGTAGGTAGACTTAAAAAAATAATGAAAATAAGCAAGCCAGCCTAGGCTTTTAAATAAATGTTTACATTTGCACGAATAATCTTTAAAATTGCATTTTAGAATCAACAATCACTGCTATTATAATCTATAATTTAGTAACAGAAATGCGTGTTTTACACACTTGCAAGTATGGTAAAGCTTACTATCCACTGAGCAGTCATTGTGATTATTTCCGTGGCTGACTCATGAATAGGCTTTGTAATGGTAGATTGTTCTGGCCACACAGCCAAAATGCCAAAGTTCACTGGGAGGTCTGCAAAGGTTTCTTATATCAAACACTCCACACAAAAGATTTAGCTAGATGAACACAGTGTTTAGTAATTCCCAGTAAACCAAAAACTTGTTCCACATTGTGGAACACACAGAAACTGAGTTGTGCAGTTCACCACTGACTTGTGCTTCTGTAAGTGTTGCTTAAACATTTCCTTCGAAGATTCCCACATGATTATTCCATGTGTGTAACATATGATGTAATTCATTTGCCTGGGGAAATTGTTAGCTGATTTATGCAATAAGGAACTTAAAAATTATTTTAGTAGATTTTTTTGAAAAAGAATTACAGATCTTGAAATATCTTTTGGGAGTGTGTGTGTGTGTGTGTGTGTGTGTGTGTGTGTGTAGGATAGCTCATTTGTTTTTAATTTTGACAGAGTATAGTGGCCCACTTAGGGAAATAAAGTTAGAACTTAAAAACCAAGGGAAGCTGTAGTTGTATTATGTTGAAGGAAGCAGTCTCTGTTAAAGTGGACTCCATTACTATACACTAGTACACCTATTTTTTTGTTCTAGAAATCAAACATGGGGCCTATGGCATGCTAGCAAGCATTCTTCCACTAAGCTACACCCATGACACACTTTAATTGTTAAAACAGATTCAAGAGCAAACAAGAGTGAAAATGTTTTGTAAGACTGTAGAACATTGAACATTGGGTTAATGCCAGATTAATGGAAGATTAAGATTTTCGGGGGCGGGGAGATTTTCTTGTCCTTTCTTTCCCCCTCCTATGAAATCATGCAGAAGGTATATTCGATATAATAGAGCTATTCAAGTAGATGTTCGTTTCATCCTTTGGGGCCACATTATATTTGAGTCCACTGTACTCTACTCTGTGGTTTAACTGCGTCTAAAGCTAGCATGGCCATTTATAACACTGGTATTATGAAAGTATTTATTTAGTAGTATAAGAATCAATTACTCCAGATTTGTATTAACAATAATCCCTAGTTTTTATGCAGAATCTTGCTGGAGGTGCTAAGTAGGATCCACAGACATATTAATTGACTCTCATAACCACCAGGAGATTAGCATGCTGTTGTAATAAAAACCAATGCAAGGGGGACTACTTCCGAATGGCACAGAATTTGAATTTTTATAACATTAATCCAAACACAACGCCTCATCTATTTTTTTGTGGTCCAAACACAAATGATTTGCTTTGTACATCAAGTAGATATGCCTACTTTGGAGGGTATATGATACTTTCTGTGCTGCAGAAAGATCATGTGCCTTCAAAGTGATCAAAACTGCAGCTCTGAGCAAAGCAGGTAGAAAGTATCTTTTCTCTTTCAGCTGAGAAGTTTATTTTTTGAGGGAAATCCTCAAATAAATCCAATACCTCAATATCTCTTAGAATTATAACTTGAAATATTTTAAAGATTTATTTATTTATTATTTTTTATCTTTTTGAGACAGGGTGTCTCTGTAGCCCCAGCTGGCCTGAACTTGCTATGTAGACCAGGCTGGCCTTGAACTCACAGAGATCAGCCTGGCTCTGCCTCCCAAGTACTGGGATTAAAGGGCATGCGACACCACACTGGCTTAAGATTTGTTATTTAAAGGTATTTTAAATGATATATTTCTATGACTTTATTCATTTATACAAAAGATTTGTTGTCTACTGTCTGCATTTCCCAATGAACTGTGCAAGAATGGTCACAGTTTGCTCTGTTCTTGCTGAATTCCCAGTGCCTAGAACAGGGCCTCACCCTAAGGCTCTGTACGCAGGGGCTGAATGGACCAAGAAGAGAATGCTGTGGCTGGGCAGATGGCTCAGTGATTAAGAGCACTGACTACTCTTGCAAAGGACCCCGGCTCCGTTCTCAGCACCCACATGGTGGCTAACAGTCTGTAACTCCAGTTCTGGGGGATCTGATGCCCTCTTCTGTCAACTGCTGGCATTGCACACACATGGTGGAATATATACATATACATGCAGACAAAACACTCATACACGTAAAAATAAATAAAATAAAATAGAAATTAAAAAAAGAATGCTCTGGCTATCTCCAAGATTTCAGATGCTTTGCATGTTCCTGGGTCAACTTTTAGAATTCTTGTCAAGTGGTTTAAATTCAGTAGCAATGAGAAAATATATGTTATTTAAACCGTGAAATGTAAGCACAAATGTAACACAATAAATGTTTGTTAAACAGAAGCATTGAAGGCAGCAGGATGCTTAGCAACCCTTTAAACCTGGTGCTCTATTTACTGTTTTAATCATTTACAAACCCCTATTTCCATCTAATGAGAGTCATTTTTCATAAAAGCACATTGACCTGTTGATTTACAAAAGACGTTTAGCTAAGCTGAAGAGCAGTCCACTTGAATCTGAATAATTTTAACTAGCACTTAACCCTTAGGCTCTACTTAACAGTGAGACTTGAAGTGTCTTTAAGAGTTTAAGCATAATGTATATTTGACATTTCATCTCTAACATGATCATTGATGCTGTGTTTAAGTTTTTTTGCAAATCAAGATTATGGATTAAAGGTTACTGTTGCTGTCTGAACCTCCGGTACCTAATAAGATGCTTAAAAAGGTAGGATTCTCAGGCATGCCATCTGTACAGTTGTGATGGACCCCTAATCAGAAAGGTCCTGACTTTGATTTAATGCTCTGATATGTTTGCCTTGAATTTTCAAGTTCTGAGCAAGGGGCTCTCTATTTTCTCCGAATTTTGCCTTGGACCTTGCAAATCATGTAGCTGACCTTGGTGTTTCATCATTTTTTAAAAGACAGAAGAATGCCTATAAAAGGCAGAAACTTGGATGGTACTCCCGAAAGCATTGCTTTTGATTGTGAGTTTTAGCTTTTCTGTCTTGCTGAGGTGCAGAAAAACAAAACAAAACAAAAAATAGGCTGCTTGAGAACTATGCTGTAAAGCTCAACAACAGTGTGTATGAAGTTGAATATGGACAGTCTTTTTGATGTAGTTGTTTTGAGACAGGGTCTTACTATGTAGCACTTTCTGGCCTGGAAGTCAATATGTAGACCAAGGTGGTCTTGAACTCACAGAGATCTGCCTGCCTCTGCCTTCAAAGTGCTGGAATTAAAGGCTTACACCACCACCATGCCCCACCTGAATATGGACAATCTTACAGACAGGCTTCTCTGAAGTGTTCAGGAGAGCCTGTTGGTTGGATGGAGCAGATCAACTACAGAGTGTAGCTGACACTGGGAATTGACTACATTAACTTACTTTTTAAAAATTAACTTACTACTTTATTTTTTATATCCCCAGCTATATTTTTGTTTATGTTTAATAATTTTTAATCATAAAATATCTCTCTTACTAATGGTGCTGATCATTGATAATCATCTGCTGATTTATAGTTAATTATTGATTTATTACTAATAGCATGTTACATATTGGGCAGTTTTTTAATGAAAACATCTTTGTTTTCTGGAGAACACTGTGTATTTGCATACTCATCATGAATGAGTCAGCTTTTTAAGCAATATATATTTAAGGAATTTAAATTTGATAATTCTTACTGAGAGCCAGCATTGTTGCTTAATCAAATTTAAAGTGGGAAAAGAGACAGTACTTGGTCAGGACTGTATGTTCCAGAGCTGGCCTGCCTGCATTGAATGCTGATTGGCCACTTTCTCCTTGTATGATTTTGGGCAGGCAGTGCCATTTTTCTTAGCCTCCGTTTCTGGAATCTGTAACAGAGGTAAATCCCTAAACAAGACCTGTGAGTATTAAATGAATTGAAGTACTTGATTATACTAATTTCCTTTCTGTTACTGTGGTAAACATCATGATCAAAAGCAACTTGGGGAAGAAATGATTTATTTCATTTTGCAATTCCCAGTCACAGTCTATCATAGAGGGAAGTCAGGGCTAGAACTCAATAGAACAGGAGCCTGGAGGCAGGAAGTGGAGCAGAGACCATGGAGGATTGCTGCTTCCTGGCTTGCTTCCCTGGCTTGCTCAGCTAGCTCTGCCTTACACAGTCCAGGCCGGTCTGCCCAGAACTAGCACTGTCCACAATGAGTTGGGCCTTCCTACATCAACTGAGTTAAGAAAATGCCTCATAGACATGGCCACAGATCAGTTCCATGGAAGAAATTACTCAGTTGAGGTTCCTTTTCCCCAGGTATGCCTGGGTGTGTGTGAAGGTGACAAAAACGAACTACCACATTGGTCTTTAAAAAGCACTCAGTAAATGTGAGAAGAAAAGAAGTTAGGACATTCTGGGTTTTGTGTGTGTGTGTGTGTGTGTGTGTGTGTGTGTAAGCTCATTATAATGGGACTGACAACTGGATCATGAAGATGTGGACTTAGAGAGAGAGAAGATTAACCAAGAATCTCATTCTAGAAACCAGCAGAGTCACAAGTTTCCCTGGGGAGGCTGTGAGCCTCAGTAGACTGAGTACTGGACCAGGTAGAGAGTTCAAGTCCTTGTAAGCATTGAAAGGGATTTAGTATTTGGGAGGTGGCTTGCAATTATTTTTTAAATCTGTCATTTGTTATTTGGTATGAATGACTGCTTATGCCCTGACCTTTAGTAGGTATAGGGAGACATTTAATTTAGACACCAAAGTTTCTGACTGAAGGAGGATTAACTTTTAGAATTTCCAAAAGAAGTTTTGCAATCCTTTCTCCTTAGTTCTTTCAGAATAGGCTACAACCACTGGCTTCAGATTAGCTCGTGGCCTTAACTACTCAGAATCCTCATCACAAATAGGGCCATGCTGCCTTATGTATCATAGTCACTTCAGAATCCCTTGGGATTCTTAATCCATAATGATGATTGAAAAATAATTGTGTGCCACACATTGTGTGTGTTAATTATTTATGTTTATCTCAGACCCTAAATTCCTTATCATGTGAGGAACACTCTTATTGTCTTAGTTTATAGATGAAAAATCTGAAGGACAGAGAGATTAAAATTCTTGTCTGGCCTGAGTGTGGTGATCCTAGCACCTGGGAGGCAGACACAGGTGGATCTCTGTGAGTTCAAAGCCAGCCTGATATATATAGTGAGTTCCAGGCCAGCTGGGGCTACAGAGAGACCCTGGTTCAAACAAAACACCAAAACCAAAACAAAAAAACCCAAGGAAAATATTTTTATTCAAGGTCAAACAATCATAGGTTTTAGAGTTTGAGTTTAAACTCAGGCAGTCTGAATTTAAGATATAGGTTTCCTTTTCTACAACTACATCATTTGCTTTCTTACGAATTTGTTGAATCAATGGGTGAATGAATAAGTGATTTGGGGAGAAGAAAAGATGGATTAATAATTTCTTTATCAAGATTAATAAATGTTTAAGAATTGCCTTCTTATTGATGAAGTATCCTTTATTTTTATAAATATGTTTATTCTTCTTTTACCTTAAATAACCCAACTTCTAAATAAACACTGCTTGACATATAAGATGCACTGGTAAATTGTTTCCTGGTGGATGGGAAATTGCCAAGTGGGTTATCCCTTTTGGTATTTGTCAAGGGATCTTGGTTGTTAGATGGTAGTTGAATGTACAACTGGTTTTTAGGATGGTACAAAAGTGGACCACCATTGGTATTGCCAGGAAGTGAAATTGAACTCTTCAACATGTGGTTCAGTACCAGTCCAAGGCCAGCCCTGAGGAAGCCAGGACTTGGGAGGTATAGGACAATTAAGTGACAAATAAATATTGACTAGACAGAAAAGACACTGTTCCTAATGTTTCTGGCTTTGTTTTTGGCTGTAACTCTGACTTTCCATAGCAGTTATACAGAATGGGTCTGTAATTCTTATCTTTGGAGATGAAATGAATTGTAAAGGAGATGTTTGCTGCATTCCCAGAAAGGTTGTGTCTTTACAATGGACAGAGTAACAGCTTTCCTACTAGAGAAGTACTTTAAAAGTTAATGTGTCCCAGGACTTAGAAATGTCCTTAGAAAGCTTTCTGTACACATTTAGAACAGGGAGTTTTAATCCTATAATTACGTTGTTTGAATAGGTGATTATTATAGACTTGCCTGCCTCCCTAGAGGACTTGTATTCTTTGCAGTTTAACTATCAGTGACCAGTGTGGATAGATTTATTTAGTTTATTGATATGACATGAGATCAGTAGTATTAAGTATGTAAGGAACAGAGAACTATGTCATGTGCCTTTATTCTTTTAAAAAATATTTAAATATTATTTTTATTTTATATGTATGCATGTATTACCTGCTTGTATGTAAGTGCACCCATGTCTTACCATGCATGTAGAGGTCAGAAGAGGGTGTTGGATCCCCTAGAACTGGAGTTAGGGGCAGTTGTTAACTGCCATGTCGGTGATGGGAATCAAACCTGGGTCCTCTGCAAGAGAAGCCAGTGTTCTTAACTGATGAGCCATCTCTCCAGCCTCATGTGTCTTTTATTTTTAATCAACTAAATGGCTTGCAATTACTCTCTCTCTCTCTCTCTCTCATACACACACATGTATATATCTATATATATGACTAATCTTTTATTTTAAATATTTATTTATTTATTTTGGTTTTTTGAGGCAGTGTCTTTATAGCCCCATCTGGCCTGGAACTCTCAATATGTAGACTAGGCTCATAGAGCTCCATCTGTCTCTGCCTCCTGAGTGCTGAGATTGAAGGCATGAGCCACTGTACTGGCACTGATTTATTTATTTTTATTTTCTGTGTCTGAGTGTTTGCTTCTGCTCATGTAAGTACATCATGTGCATGCAGTGCTGGTGGAGGCCAGAAGGGGGCGTTAGAGCCCCCTGAAACTGGAGTTAAGACAGTTGTTAGCTACCGTGCAGGTGCTGGGAACCAAACTTGGGTCCTCTGCAAGAAGACAGTGCTCTTAACTGCTGAGTCATCTCTCTAACCCCATAATTGCCAATATTTTATAATGTTACTTTACTAGTCTCAATGTATGTTGCATTCTATTTCCTATAGCTTAGTAGATTTGAATGTTAAGAGTTTATTTGTAGAAGACAAAAGAGAATATTTATAAAAATGGGCCTTTGACTAGAATGATGAGGCACTGTTTGCAGTATCTACTGCATTGGCGTGTGTGTTTATGAAGACCAATTTGATCTAGCAAAAGTATGCTTGTGTGTGAGAAGCTGACCATGGACCTAGATTTGCATAAAATATATTTGTAGGTAGCTCCTGGTTTGAGTTTGTGCCCATGAGGGGAGTAAGTCAAAGTAAGATTTAGTATTTAATTTTTAAAAAGTACTTTATAAGTCTAATATTAGAATATATAAATTTCTGAAGCCAGTGAAGAAAACCACTAGTTTGGGAAGAGTGCAGAGGATTTTTATATTTTCACATGAATAAACACAATAGTGTTTTCTAATATTTCTTTTGTTCCTTTTATTTTGATTTTATCATTAAAAGGAAAGTCAAAGTGACTTGCCTCATGGGACTGTATAGTTTTTGAGGGGTTTGGCATGCTTGTTTTACCTAAAATAAAACATACATTGAACACCTATCAGGATTAAGAAAGCCAAGGTGAGTGACTGAATGTGTTATTCAACAAGAGTGATAGGATAGATAGAAAAACGGGATGGATCAAAGAACAGTATGGTGCACACTTTAATCCCAGCACTCTGGAGCCAGAGGCAGAGGCAGAGGCAGGTGGATCTCTGTGAGTTTGAAGCCAGTCTGATCTATACAGGGCTACATTGTGAGACCCTGGCTCAAAAAACAAAACAGGACAAAACAAAACCAGAAACAAGAATAAAAATACCCAGTGTGCTTAAAAATCTAACCTGATGACTTACAAGTAATCTGTAGGGCATTATATGCTGTGAAACAATGCATAGATATATTAACTACTGATATTTATGGCAGTGATTGAACCTGAAACTTAACTTTCTCGATTGGGTTGTGTAGTGCTATCATACTTTTTTATATGTATCAGTGTATTGCCTTCATGTATGTAAGCGCACCCATGGCATGCAGTGCCCACAGAGGTCAGAAGAGGACTTTTGTGGAGTTTCCTCCAAAGCGTAATGTCATCTCTCTTCAGCTTTGCTTTAGCAGTCTCCTGCTGAAACTAGAGTTTCAGACAGTTGCTAGCTGCTATGTGGGTGCTGAGGATGGAACCCAGGTCCTCTGCAAGAGCAGTCAGTGCTCTTAACTGCAGAGCTATCTCTCCAGCCTCTGTCACAATTTTCTAAACGACAGGAACCCATATGTCCATTTGTTTTTCTGTAGTTTGGACATGAGGAAATACGTTTATATTACTTAAGACCTTCATTGATTTCCTCTTGTATCTGTGTAAATTATATGAGTGTGTTAACGCCCTATAATCAAGAGAAGTTTCTGTTGTTTATTGGTGAACATGAAGTTGTTAGAGTGCTTTCTTTTTACAACTGTGCATTGCTTTTGGGTATGCTGTTCTGAAGAGGTCAGCTGGGCATGACCTCATGGGCATGAGTCTCCCAACACAACTCTGAAAGAGCAGTAGGCCTGCAGAGTTGCAAAGTGATTGCAGGATGTCTGAGTGCCAAGGCGTCTCTGCTGTTCGAGCTGCCTTAGATTTCTCTTTGTAGCATCTATATTAAGCACTGAATCCAAACATAAGAGGACCCAGTAGGATAGAAGGCCCGAGAGGAGGCAGCTAGGAGGCAGCAGCATCAGAGGCTGTGAAGACTCTCTGGATGATGTTGTAGTGTTAACTCTGAGCTCATTTAATAATGAACATAAATAGGAAGGCAAGGAGGAGGGGTTGAAGGAAACAGGTATTGAGAAGGGAAGTGCAGAGGCTGGTGGAAGCTTCATTTCACTACCGATGTTAAAATTGTAGGAAAGCACTATGGTTTTGAGAATGTGAGGTTACCTTTGAAGACTTTGTTTATTGGCTATAACTTTATGGTTATTTGGGGGTGTGGCTTAGCTTTCCTGTCATTACTTTGCATTTCCTTGTATCAAGATCAAGGTTTGAGGCATAGATACACTGATATTTGGATTACTGGTTACAAATGTCATCTGAAGTTGTTTCTAAGGTTCTTAATATCCTGGAATTCATATGCATGCAGCGTCTTCAACATCTGTAGTGTGCACAAGTTTTATCTACAAGACATTCACACATCTTGCTTCTGTAGACGTGGCACTTGTGGTTCCTAGTCGTGCCTCTGCACCAAGATCTACACTCAGAAAAGATTTTAGTTGGGTTGGAATAAGTGACTCTTCCATTTTGGTGATGTAATAGTGGTTCTTTATTTCTTTCATTAGAATACCTTATTTTTCATGACATGTAGTTCAGTAGTTCCAGAAGAGAAGGAATTAATGATAAAACCAATAGCAGCACCTCACATACAAATGCATTGTTATTTAACTTTCACTTTCTCATATCTGGACTATTAGGATAAGAGTAGAAAGAAATGATTGACTAATCAGATTTGAAGTTTTGAATGAATGACATAAGTTAATAACTATTTATGGTAGTATAATGATTAACTATACCATACTGGAGGAAACGTATTTAAATCGAGTTAAGTTACAGAGAACTATTGCCTATATATTTGTTGAATGTCTACTGTGCCATGGTAGAAGCTTCTTGGAAAATTAAAAACATGTCGTATACATCTTTCTAAGGAGCGACTTTGCATTACAGTGTAGAAGGTAATTAAAACACTACTTTCTTTCATCATGTATGCTTATTTACTATGCATTAACTTACTTACAAGTCTTTACTGAATGTCTTTTGTATGCCAGGCACCATATTAATTACAAACTATGCTGAAGCACTGTGATAGGATGGTGCTAGAAGAGAGACTTAAGGACAGTTTGACAAAGAGTGAAGGGAGCTGGTTGATGTGCCAGGTTACCGGAAAAGCTTGTGCGCTGGCCCTGTGTGGGTGGGATCATGGTTCAGATGAAAGACTTCTGGAGCATGGGTATGGCCAGGATCTCTGGGACCATGGGGGTAAAATTGGGAATGCTGGCTGGGTTTGTCCATAATGGCCTTTTAAATCCAGTTTTGGATTTTATTTTTTACCCTAAAATGAATGGAAAACTGCTGAAGTTATGTGACCGTGCAGGTGAAAGGATCACATTTGCATTTTGAAATTTGCTTGGTCTGTGGTATGGAGGGAGGTTTTCAGAGTGAATCTGGACAAGACTATGGAGTAATCCAGGGAGTTGATTAATCCACTGCGGTGACCTTACTAGAGTGGCAGAGGAGAATGGAGAGTGATGGGGAGATAGGAGAAATTGATGGGACTGGATGCTGCATTGATGGGATGCTGCCTTGAGTAGTTGAGTTTGGAGAGTGAAGGAAACAGCCAAGAATGAACCCTGCATGTGGCTGTAGCATCCCAATGGGCATCTGAATGGGAGCTGCTCATTTGCTTAGGGCTCACTGAAGGGGAGAACAGTGATAAGAGAGTACTGGCTTTTAACTCTGGATTTGTTGAATTTAAGGTGACTTTGAACGACATAAGTGGGCAAGTAATCCAGTGTCTGGTTACCGGGCATGTGAGTGTAGAAGAGAGGATGGATTAAGACAGAAACGTGGGAGCTGGCAGTCTGTAGATGGTGGTAAATGGGGATGCTGGAGAGGGTAAGAGAGGGCGTGGGGCTGGCCCTGAGGGACTCCAGCTTTTAGGTAAGGCTGACTGGAGGACAGCAGTGAAGAGGGTCCAGTGTCACAGAAGTTAAGTGGCTAGAGATGTGCATTTGTTTGCTAAGGCTGCTGTGATTAAGTGCCGCAGACAACGTGGCTGAAAACAGTAGGTTTCCACTGGCTTGGTGCTGGAGGCTGGAACTCTGAAGTCAGGGTGTCAGCAGGTTGGTTCTTCCTGAGGGTTGAAAGGGAGATTCTGTTTCAGTTCTTTCTCCTAGCTTCTGGTGACAGCTGGCAATCATAGGTATGCCCTCACTTGTCATCACTCTGATCTCGGCCGCTGTCTTCAGATGGCATTCTCCCTGTGTGTCTCTGTCTTTTTATAAGGGTACCAGGCGTGTTGGATTAAGGGCTAACCTCACTCCAGTATGACATCACCTTAACTAATTACATCTGCAGTGGCCCTATTTCCAAATAAGGTCACATTCTGGGGGTACTGTGGTCAGGGCCTCAGTGTGTGTGTGTGTGTGTGTGTGTGTGTGTGTGTGTGTGT
>NW_008335281.1:2072853-2120353 GCF_000622305.1 Nannospalax galili
TGTATATAAAGGACTCAGGCTCAAATTCAATCTTAGAATTTCTTTCATTTAAGATCTTCTGTGGACTAGTGTCAACAGAGACAGAGTTCTTACTTATTTTAATGCACAGTAGATAGTATTCTGCCTGGTAAGTCCAAATCAAGTGTGATGTGTAGGAATTGGAAGATGGTCAAATGGGAAAAATTAGATAAAATACATATTTAACAGAAGGTGAAATTAGAATTGGGCCTTGATGGATGGGGCTTAAGATTTACATTTGTGGAAAGTGGAGGTAGAGAGGGTATGAAGGGAAGAGAAAACTTGCATGAAATCTTGACCTGGACAAGTGTTCAGAACTTTTATAAAGGAAGAATTTGTTGTGAGTCATTGCATAAAAAAGCAATATACCTGCTGGTGATCTTTCTATGGAAGGAATATTGACGCTTATATGCTTTTTGTTTGTGATGAGAGGGATCCTTTGGCTTGAATATGGGTGAGTTGTACATTCAGTTGATTCAATCAGCACTTATTTACTGAAACCTTACTATGTAGTGGGCACTGTGCCAAGTGCTGGGGGTGTGTCGGAGTCAGATTAGACATTTAACTTCCCCTACATCTGTGTACCCACCATCAACCCTTTTATTTGAGACCTGGTCTTCCTGTATTTTCTAGGCTGACCTCAAACTCCTGGGCTTCATTGATATTCTCTTTTCAGACCCCAAATTAGCTAAGACTGCAGGCGTATACCACTGTACCCAATGTCAACCATCATTTTAATGCATAATTTATGTGTAAAATATAAGGATTATCTCTCATGACTGCAACCATGTTCAGAGCTACTAATTTAATAATAGTAACTAGTATTAGCTTAGCAGTTGATTCAAGGCCCATTATTCTAAATACTTTATCTAAATTTACTAACCAAAACTTTATGGTGTGGTTTCTCCCGAATTTCATAGGTTCTAAAGTGCTATCAGTTATAAGATGGTATTTGATTGATGTGTTTCCAATAAGGAATAGCAAGCCTTGTGGTTGATTGAAAGATGGCATTGATATCAGACACATTCTGGTTTCAAAAAGTTAGCATCTAGAAAAATGCTTATGTCTTAGAATTGATAGGCAGCCAAGATTCAGTTGTATGGTAACTGGAATGGACAGGTGAGAGGCTGGAAGCTCAGGGAGTGTAAACAGGCTGCTTAGCATCACATATTAGTCCACAGTAGAGTCTAGATTTTCATCAAAGGAGCTGCTCCAGAGCTTGAGTGCTTAACCATCTATCTATCCCACGTCCTGTGTGCTATGACTGAAAACCCTGAACACTTCCCAGGAGCCTTTTAAAAAAACAGATGAGGCTCTGATAATGTTTCAGGGCTCTAGTTTGACCAACAGTTGGGGTCCAGGGCAATGAGAGAGGTGTACAGATAGGGAACTTGCACTGGAGAATGGGGCTGATAGGGATTTTGCAGTGTCGGTCTTTTAATCTGTCCTTTGTATCAGCCAACAGTGTTAACAATGAAGACGGCCACAGTTGTAAGCCAAGAGATGCAGGTGTAGGTGAGGATGGGGCAAGAGTGGGTGACTTCTTGTGGAAAATGAGGTATCTTCAGCCCCATTTCAGGTTTCACTTCCTCCAGAGGCCACACTCTGTACCCCCACACCTCAGACTTTATCTTGAGCTTCTCAGTTGTCATCAGAGGTGCTGTCACTGTGTTGCTTGGTTTCATTTCCTGTGAAGTTCCCTTTCCTCTGTCTAAGGTGGCCTCGTAGGCATCTCTAGCTTCCAAGGCTTGTGGGAAACTGCCCAGGTGCTGAGTTAAGTATGGGAAAGTGCGTTAATGTGGTCTGAGTAGACCGTAAGCAGTGAGGTGCAGTGTGATCAGTTTACTCTTCTGTTTTAATATTTTCCATTTTTATAAGTATATCCAGTGACTTTGATAGCTGTTTTTTTTTAACCCTCAGATGTACTTAAGAATCAGATTATTGTTCATATTGTGAGAACTTTGGATACAGCCAATTCATATCATGAAGTAAATTTATTCTTTCTGTGGTCTGCAAGCAGTTCTCACTATCAAAGTCATGCCGTCTGGATCCCCAGGCTTGAGGTTTGAGGGTTGTGTAACTGCATGATTAAGAATCAAATTGATAAGACACTTTGAAAACCTGGTCCTAAGCTACGCAGTCTGGTCCCCATAGGTCACCATGAGTGATAGTGTTGCCACCCTGCTGTGGTAAGGGGCCAGTACCACAGTGTGGGTAATAGGACAGTACTTTTCTGATTGATGTGTGCTAAGTACATTTTCATTCCCATTTCTGAAATAGCTTGATCCCCCGCCCACTTCTAAACCTGTTGCTGAAGCATTATTTCCATCTAAGCAATTGCTTTGTAAGTGTGGTCTCCAAACTGTAGTGTGCCTTCCAGGTGTGTCCAGCCTGCAGCCTGTGGGCCTCTTGTGCCCCAGGAAGGGTATGAATGCAGCTCAACACAACATTGCAAACTTACTTAAACAGTATGACTTTTTTTTTTTTTTGGTAACTCAGTTGTGCAGTTCTCAAGCACGATCTTCGTGGATGATACACCGTGTGTCAGTATCAAAAGTTTAAGACCCTTTTTCTGTTACAAGTATGTTTTTTTCTCTAGGTTGTTCTTGACATGAGTTTTATCTCATAGTCTTTGAATCAACATTGTGTCCCCTGCTGAGGGGACTCTGTTGTGTTAGGTTGGGAGGATATGCTCACATAAGCCTTCATTGGCTTTTCGGGGAACTAACTGTCATGGGAAGAGAAGTGAGCGCACATACCTATGAAGCCAGGGTGAAAATAACCCTGGAAAGACAATTGTCATGAGTAGAAGGGGCTAAGGAATTTCTGAGGAGGAAGCCTGAGTTTCTTAGATGGACTTGGGAAGGCTTGGTAGAAGGGTCAGAAGTTTGACTCATGTTGCTAGCACATCTTTAGATATAAATAACAACAGCTGTATATTTTGGATCTGTACTTGTATTTCCAGAAAGACACTTTAGAGCATTGCTCTCCCATTGGCTTTCTGGGCTGATGGACATATCCTGTATCTGCTGGGCTGATATTTGAAAACATAGTAAGTCATTAAGAAATGATACATAGCTGGGTGTGGTGGTGGTCTTTAATCCCAGCACTTGGGAGAGAGAGGCAGGCAGATGTCTGTGAGATGGAGGCCAGCCTGGTTTACATAATGAGTTCCAGGCCAATAGGGGCTACAGGGAGACCCTGTCTAAAAAAAAACCCAAAAACCAAATAAACAAACTGACCCCCCCAAAAAACCCCATAACCTCCCCCGCAAAAGAAATTATGCATAGTCTGTTAGTGACATCTTCTAACTTTGTGCATACATATATTGAGTACACCCAAATCTGCATGTATATACACAAATGGACAGGCCCTTTCATGGAAGTATGCATATGGATGCACCTGTGTGAGATAACTCTCTTTCCTCCTTGGCTTCTTGAAATGGAGAAAGGGAGCAATAAGGTAGTTTGGATGGTTTACTGTTTTAAAGCAGTGATAGTGACTTAATGGTGCTTCTCTTGGGGGATCATGTCAGGCTGAGCAAGGAAGAGTCCCTAGCAGAAGGAAATACCCAACTCTGCCCTAGAGTAACTCACTCAAGGGTCTCAGGTAAGTCTTAACTTCTTCACTGTAGACTGGAGTTAACAATACTGCTAGTCTGCCTCAAAAGATAATATGTATATTTTGGAAAACTTTAGGGTATGTTTTCTAAGCCAATATCTCATCTTTTTACAACCCTTCAGGGCTTCTTTTTTCCCTTTGTGTTCACGGTTCATATTTTCTCCTTGATCCCAAATGTCCTCTGGTGATCACCACATCTTTTCAAGACGTACTTGAAAATTCTCCCCCTTTAAATTCTGCCCCAATCTTGCTTTGGAAGCTTTCTTTCTGAGTCCTAATGCACTTTGCCCAGTTTTGACTCTGCCCTGCTCAGCGTGTACCTACCATGTCCTGGACTCCCTTGAAATGTTGCTTCTGCATGCTTTTAAGTCTTTTTCTTATGTTTGTGCTTTGTGTCATGCTCATTGGAATGGAAGCTCCCTGGGCAGAGGTGAGTTTTGATCTTTATTTTCTTGAGCTTTTTAGATTAATTTTATCCAGTGGGTTGCAGAATGTGGCACTCTGTGAAGGCTGCACTCTGGTAGTTAAGTAGAGGATGTGGGGCTTCAGGGATCAGACTGACATCTTTAGGAAGCGCTGACTGGCTGGCTATTTAGATCAGTGGTTGCCAGCTGTGTTGTACCAGCAGTGTCCAGAGGTGTTTTCAGGATTCAGATCTTAAGGTTCAGTAACACATGTGATTTGGCAGGTCTGAGGTGGGGTACAAAAGAACTAAATTTTAAGAAGTAAATAGATAATTTGGATGCAGGTACTCTGAGGGCTGTTTTTTTTGAGAAATAATCGTCTATATGACACCATTTCTAAGAACTATTTCCCTGCAAGGCTTTTGTCAGTAAGGGATATTGTTTTTAAGAAAAGTAAATATTTTGTTATTAATAATAATTATTATTATTAAGTTTTGCTATTCTTTTAAAAGAAGGGGATAGACGAACACGTGAGGAATTTTGGGTGAAGCATCTGCTTACCTGGGCATGGTGGCTCATGCCTGTCATCCCAGTACTAGGGAGATGGAGGCTGGAGGATCAGTTCAAGGCCAGTTTTTATATAGGGAGTTTGAAGCCATCCTGGGGTACATGAGACCCAGTCTCAAAAAAGCCAGAGAATCAAAACCAAAATGGCAACAAAATCATGGCTTTAAATGATCTTCATTAAGTGTAAACCAGGGTGTTGGACTGTGAGCTACTGGGTCAGAAGGGAGTGGATAGCTTAAGACAGTTGCTCAGACAACAACCTCCTCAGCCTTCACTCCATTTGTCCTTATGCCAGGCTCAGTTTTCACAGTCTTCATGACCTGATCCTCTAGAGATGATTAGGGCGGTGTATGGAAACTGAATGGAAAGAGTGCCACTGTCCCAGATGCCACACTGATTGCAGAAGTAACAGCAGAGAGCCACAGAGCTAAAAAGGAAAGAGATAAAGAATAAAAGTCAGAATGAGGCAGAAGGCAGAGCAAAAGTGTAAACTGGGAGGGACTGAAGGATGCAGGGGCAAGCAAACATGGAGGTGCCTCTGAGAGCTGGCTGGTCCACTGAGTGCAGTATCCCATGCTTAATGCAGATGTAGCTCGCACTGATGGCTCTATAAGGTGCTTGTGGTAAACTGAAATAAACAAATGGATAAACAAACACACAGATTTAAAATGGAAATATACGTTTATGATAATGACCTGGTGAAATTTCTGTCTGAAAAGAGGTAAATACTTTTGTACTTTAGTTTATGTAATCTCAAATATTTTGATATGTGATGCTTTTTCGAAATGTTTAATACACTGCTCATTCCCAGTTACTCTTTGAGGTTACTGTTCTCTCCTTGCCTTGTTCAAACTTAAATTGTCTTAAAGTACATAGGATATATTTTTTGGATTATAAATGCCCATGTGTGTTCTATGGTAAAACTTTTTTTGTTTTGTTTTTTGAGACAGGGTCTCCCTGTAGTCCCAGCTGACCTAGAACTTGCTATGTATACCAGGCTGGCCTCAGTCTCACAGAGATCAGCCTGCTTCTACCTCTTGAGTCCTGAGATTAAAGATTTGCACCACTATGCCCTATATAAAGACATTTTGAACCGTCAACCAATGTATAGCATACCAATCTCACATAAACACAGCGTCTTTTAAAGTCCTCAGAAAGTTCAGATAAAATTCTGTATATAGATAGAAATCTGTGTATACCAATCCGAAGATGTCTCTTTATATAGGCAATGTTGAGTCATATTTTATGTCACTAATTATTCTTTAATAGATCATGATTGTTTCCCTGGAGCACGGTATATCTATTAAAATATTTTAGCACACATGCTAATTAAGGAAACTTATATTAATACCAGCAGACACATAGGCTCTACATAGCAAAGAAAACCAAGGCTGGCTTTGAACTCTTTAAGTTCAAATGATCCTTCTGTCTCTTGAGTAGCTGGGATACAGGTATATGCCACCACATCTGGCTGAAAAACTTTCTTGTATGTATAAAACAGGTTAAATTGTGCTTGGTTACTTTGCATTTTGTTTCAGAACTTTTTTGGTAGGTGGTTGTAGAACATGAAATTAATTTTTCTCAGAGGGAGGAAGAGGTAAGAAGTCTTCTTTTACATTTGGTCTTAATAAACAACCTGAAATAGGTAAAGTATTTTCTTTACAGTAACATCCTACCAATTAGTCATCAGTCAACTCACTGAACCTGAAGACACCCGGTTGTTTAACTGTAGTTCTCATATTGTTAGATTTCATTTTAGTCAAAACTACACTTTCAAACTTTTCTCATTCCTAAATTATTTATTTTTGTTACTGATTAGAAATCATAGCCAATGATGATCCGAGTTGTTCCTGGTTTGATTTTGACAGTCGTCTAAGAACTGTACAGAAAGAAAGGTGAATCTGGTCATTTGCTCCTCAGGGTGTATGCAGCCTAGTACTTGTGATGCTCGAATAACTAACTCAGTATACCAGAAAACAAGATGTAAAACAAGAGACATAAACCAAGTGCAAATTCATAGATTAAGACTTATTGCAGGAAGGAAGCAGGAATGATTCTATAAGAGATACAGACTTTTGAGGTACAGTTAACATATTTAGAAGGAGACATGGGTTTGGAAGACAGCATTCCTGGTGGAGTGAATGTTATAGATGAAATTAGGACCACTTCACAGGGCTGTGCAGGAGCTGCAAATTGTTGCAGTCTTTAGAGCACTATTGCACTGATGATGTGATGTCATATAATGATCTCCGTGGTGTGCAGGACAGTGGCCCTTTTCAAGAAATATGCAGGCAATCATTTGTCATGTAGTCCGGACTACCGAACACTTTTTGATGGATCTTCAGTGGAGGTAATTGAACCGAGGCCTCTCAACTTTGAGTTTCTATGATTTAGTTTACGTGGGAAGAGGGAGCTGAAGAAGATAATTTTGAGCGATAGAGTGACAAAATTTCAGAAGATGAAAGATTAGCTAGCAGTGTATAGGGTAAAACGAAGTGAGAAGTTACTGGATTTCAGATGTGTTTAAAATGATTCTGAATCCTTAAGGGAAGTTTGAGAAATACATCAAACTTCTTTGTGCCAAGCCAGTCTTAGCTCCTTCCCATACCTTAATGCCATGTTTATTGCTTCTGTGTCACACAGAAGCCTTTTTTCTCTGATTTTGTATTTGACATTTTTGTTAATAAGCTTTGATAAATGATTCCATCTCCCAACTTTTTCCATGTATGTCTGTCTATGGCATCTGCTCTCCACTTGGAGTTTTGTGAACAGACCTTTGTGGATTGGTCCTGGGCTCAGGTTCTCTTCTGTGAAGGACCCAATGCATAGCCTGTTGAACACAGCTATTTTTTGGGGGGTTGTGGCTCCTTTCCTTAGCTTCAATTCTTGAATCAGGAGTCCAAGAACGAGGTTTGTTAACAGGTGGTTGGAGTAAGATAATTAGGGCCAAACAACAAGATTTAGAGGGAGAACATGGAAATTAATTGATTAATTAATTCATCTATCCATGGTTTATTGAGTCCTGTTGAGGTGAGGCACCCAATCCCTGTGGTTTCTGGTCTTGCTTTTGTCGATTCCATCTTCTGTCAACCCCTCCGCAAAGGTTTACAATTTCTCCACAACAGCTGGTTGTCTCCAGGAGGAATAACAAGGTCTCATGGTATTAGCAGGTGACAACCCTGGGACAGCAGCAACTGGTTTTATTTTTGGGTTTTGTCAGGTGTTTGTAAGTTGAGAACTGCCTGTATTCAAACAACGCGATTTGGTGGTATATAGGCTCTCTCATGGAAGTAATGGATATGTTAAAATGAAAGGATAGAATGGACCATCCTTAACAACACGTTCTGCAGTAAGCTTTTAAAACCCGAGTGTGGATCAATGGCTTGAAGAAGATGGCTGTGCAGTGGAGCTTTCACAAAAGTCTCATTTCACGAAGATTAGAATCTTATTTGGTTTTAGAGATCTGGCTCTTGATGACTTCTCTTATGGAGTAGTCATGATTTTGTGGAATGCACACAGCTTGATACACTGGGGCGGTATTACTTTGGAGCTGACCCGATGACTGTCAGTTGTTCTTGTCAAGTTTTTAATTTATTCCACAAACAGTATTAAATCACAGATACAGAAAAGACACATGACTGTTCTATACCCTTCTGCTGTGTGTCACTTTGACTTAATAAAGTCCCACCTGTATTCTCATCTTTGCTCACAGACATACCTTTGAAATAGTTATAATCCTGATATTAATAAAATCCTTACTTTCAAAGTCTGACTGTTGTAAACATTTCAGTTTTTCTTATTTCCATATTTAAATTTCTGATGTCCACATAATTTTGATCTAATATAATGCTCAGCATTTTTGAAAGTCTCCTTATTTCTGAGTAGTTTATTTTTCCCAAGGTGCTGTCAAAGACTATGAGTATCTTTTAATTATACACAATCCCTATTTTCAGGTTCTTTCTTTTTTCTATTTTTGTCAAAATCTCACTGCATCATTGTTTTGCTTTGCATTAAAAAACTACAGACTTATTAAAATTTGATTATATATTGTCTGTTTATTTCCCAGTTAATTTTAAAGAAGCTTCTGTGAACTCTGTATATTCTAAATATTGATTCATTATTATTATTTTTTTTTATTATGGCCCAAGCATGATGGCACATGCCTTTAATCCCAGCACTTGGGAGGCAGAGGCAGGCAGATTGCTATGAGCACATGGAGGTCAGAGGACAACTTGCAGGAGTCAGCTCTGTCTAACATATGGGTTCTGGGAATCAAACTTTGGTCATCAGGCTTGGTGACATGCACCTTTACCTGCTGAGCCATCTTGTTGGCCCTTAAATATTAATTCTTATTATTTATACTTAGTTTTGTTTCTTAATGTGATTTATTTATTTATTATTGTTATTCACAGGTTTTACAATTTTAGCTTGGTCTTGTGTGGATTATCTATTTCTGGTTAATTTTGTAAGAGTGCTTTCAGAGTTACTTAAAAGGAGTAGTTGTTTGTCGTCTTTTATGTGGCTACTCGATCTTCTGTCAGCTTGATTGGACTTTTTAGAATTATGTACTCTACAATCATAGAATGGTTAAGCTAGATGGCAGTTAATCATGAGTTTTTAACCTTCAGTATTTAGAGAATCTAATCAATCATATATTTACAGAGTAAATGTAGATTTGTTGACTGTTTAGGCAGTAGATGAAAAGTATATTCAAGAACTGCACCAGCTGTGGTGCCGCAGCCCTGCAGTCAGCACTCCCGAGGTGAGTTTGAGTTCCATGGAGAAATTATGTCTTTAAAAAAAAAGGAATAAAAACAGAGGCCTCCATTTCTAAATACAGTGAATCTGGCTGATAAATTAAGAAATGTATGTTTTAAATTTATCTAGTGCTTTAAAAGCAATTCATGTTTGGAAGTTAATTTTTCCATGTGCTGTTAGTCATTTACAACACCACCTTCCAATGTCTTGATGTCTCCCTGAAGTCCTAGCTGACCTGGAACTCATTATGTAGACCAGGCTGGCCTCAAGCTCACTGAGATCCACCTGTTGGGATTAAAGGTGTGCACCACCATGCCCGGCTTGCAACAGTGAGTTTTAAAATGTTATTTCAAATCACAGGTCATTTGCAAAAATTGTATCAGGCCCTTTTTGATTATATAGATTCTACTTTATTGTTGATTTTCTTCTCAAATTCCACTATGCAGATGGAAAGTACTTTTGGGATTTGTGAAGCATTTCAGCATTTTGTTTTTATGGCTTAAATGATTTTTAAACAATTGCTTTTAAGCAACCTGTTATCTGATAAATATTTGGTTTGTTGATAGATCAATAGTAAATTTCTCAACTTGCATTTAGAAATGAGTTCAGTATATTTTCCAGTCTTTCACATAGGAAAGGAACATTTACAAAGTTAATGGAACATTGTATTCCTTTAAGTTTTGGAAGATGAAATGCATTAAAATATTATAAAACATATAAGCCAAATCATCTGCAGTTATTAAGAATGTATAGCTAAGCTGATTTTAATAAATCATGAAGGAAAAGACTTCATTTCCTTTTCACTGGTGGCATACAGCCTATGTTTTCCCAGATCAATAGATAAGAAAAACATGGGTTTCCCATAGCTGTTTAATTGATAAAACACAGCTTGGGGATGGGGGGGTTGCATATCTGATACACTTAGGCTGAGACCGCATTTGGGGACAGGGTTAGCAAACCACTCCCACAGTTATGGTTTATGCTTACTTAGTGGGACAAAGGAGAATGATGTTCTCCTGTATTTCTTTTTCTCTTGGCTTGGAAAGACCTATTCATTACAAACTGATCACACACCAAGTTTCAGTGTTTTATTTTCATTTGGAAGGAATATCTGAACAAAAATCCGTATCAAGTTAGGATTTCGACCCTAGTACACTGACAGGAAATTTATTTTTTGTGCATATGTGGCAATGTTTGGAATGAAATATCACATTCATTTTTAATTCTCCACCTGTGTCTTTCTTATGGGCTTTATTTTGCTTTTTCAAGTTTGATATCCTATTGTTCAACATGAACAATAAATTTCTAGGGAAATATATATTCTAAAGGAAAGTGTATGTGATCATATAGCCCTTTTCTCTACCAGTTTTTTTTCAAAATGCTAGTAACTGAGTTTTCTGGAAATGATTTCTATTTATTTTGAGACAGGGTCTTCCAGTAACCCCAGCTGGCCTAGAACTTGCTCTGTAGACCCGACTGGCCTTGATCTTATAGAGATCTGCCTGCCTCTGTGTCTCAAGTGATGATTAAAGGTGTGTGCTACCACACCCCACCTAGAAATGATTTTTAAGGGGCTGGGTAAATATGTTTGGGGATGATTAGTACAAAGAGAAAGTCAAAGTAGGGAACGCATGTCCCTATCATGCATTTAATTTCCTGTGTCATTTGGAGATATATATCAAACGCTAGTTGGAATTCAAATAGGGCCATTGAGTTTATAAGTCTGAAACTTAGTAGAAGTTTCTTTCTGATAAGCTGTTTTGTATTTGTATTTAGTCTGCTGTGAGTGAGTTTGCTCCATCTGGGTCCCTTCTTGGCTTTATTCTCATCCCACAGCTCCATGCAGGCATTCTGTCTGCTTCCTGATCACTCTTAGGATGCTTCCTGTGGATCAGATCTTGTAAGTGGAAAATTACTACTATGATATGCGTTAGCTTTGGGTATTTCCTTCTTCGTGTAGTCATCAGTAAATCAGAAGAGTGACAGATATGGGAGATGGAGGGTGTGAACTCTAAGAAGGTATCACCAATGACAACACTACTGTCTTTAAAATCAGTCCTAAAGAGTTCCCAGCACAGAGACTCTTTCACCACTTGGTTTGCGGCATCGGATATCGGGTTTGGGAATCAGTGGATGAATGTCTGGGAGCCACTTGAGTCCTGGGTGGCGAGTTCCCAAAAGTGAGAGCTCTTTGTGACGTTCTGTCCTCGGAATAGTGTGCTTTACTTCAGGTTTCTTGAATTTAGTCTTGACAAGAAAACTCTTGAGCCTGTAAATGAATATTATTATTACTAATGGATAATAGCTGAAGTTTTGGCTCAATGTCTACATTCACTCAACAGCATGAGCAGTTAAAAAAAAAATATGCTCACTGACCTGAAAAAAAATTATTTTCAAGACATCGTTTGAAGCCTTTTCAATGGATTATTACATGTCTTGGGGTATAATGCTTAAAATCCAGGACTTTAAGTCCTAGGTCTGGGTGATATATGTACCATAGTAATTCTTTACATTATCTGTTATGAAGGAAAAACTTTGGAAAAAGACCTGGTTCTTTACAACAAAGGGAGTTTCAAAGTAGCTTTTGTTGCTCAGCAATTCAGATATTCTATCTTGTGTGCCCCCCTCACCAACATCCTGTTTCATCACAAATACTTATCGTTTTATTCTTCAGTTTTCCACCTGTCTTGTGGGTTCTGTTGCTGTCACTCAGCAAAAGATGGACATGCTTGTGTCCAAGCTCAGAAGGTCTTGAGCATTATACTGTTGGAATGGTCGTGCCATTGAAACAGATAGTGGGGCTATTTAAGTAGATGCTTGAATCATCAATAGCAGGCACATTGTTGCTAGCCATTATGAAAACAGACATACTGTTTGTGGTGAGGGAAAAAAAAGGTGTCCAATAGTTGAAGATGTCACCCAGAGGTTTTGGAAGCATTAACATCTAGGATGAAAATTTGCTATGAAAACACGAATCATCATTGAAAAAGAGCAGTCTAAGGCTGGGGAGATAACTCAGTGGGGAAAGTGCCTGCTCTACAAGTGTGAGGACCTAAGTTCAGATCTTAGCATCTCTGTGACAGTATGTACCTTAACCCCAGCTCTCTGAGGGTGGAGGCAGCTGGATTCCTGGGACCTCCTGGACAACTAGCTAAAGCAGTGACCTCCAGGTTCAGTGAGAGACCCTGTCTTAAAAAAAAAAAAATTAAGTGAAGCCACGTGTGGTGGTATACGCCTTTAATACCATTACTCGAGAAACAGAGGTAGGCAGATCTGTGTGAGACTGAGGTCAGCCTGTTCTACATAGTGAGTTCTAGGCCAGCTGGGGCTACAGGGAGACCCTGTCTCAACAAACTAACTAACTAACTAAAACAAAATCATTAAATGAGAAGAGATAGAGGAACACACCTGACATGGATCTCTGGCCTCCACAAATGTATAATGGGTGAACAAACCACCCTCCAATGCACGCACACAGACCCCATTGTGCTCACACCTACATAGACACATTCATACACCATCCATAAACAAAAAGAAAGAATGAAAGAGAGAAAAAGAAAGGAAGAAAAAGGTTGGTTTATTTGGATGACTGATTAACAAATTTAAAGAATTTAGTTTGCATGAAAGTTCATTTGGTATTAATGAGGTACTCATTTTTTTATACTCTTTGATAAAATAGAAAATACAAGATTGACATGGTAGCATTCTGTTTAGTTCCTAGAGGACTGACTGTTTTGAAGAGTTTGGACTGGGAATTTTGTAGACTGAAGTTATGAGTTGGGTGTAGACTACCACAAAAGTGAGGTGCTCATTTTGCGTTTTGTTAGGGGGGATTTTCACATTGGCATGCCTCCACACCGTGACATCAACCTGGATTACTTGGTAAGGTAGCCTCCACTGTAAAACCACTACTTTTCTCTTTCTGAATTCTGTGCTTTAAATGGGGTAAGAATTATACTTTCTTGAAGGGGGTGGATAGCAGCACATTTCATTGATTGGTTGATTTCAGTATGAACTCATGGGTATCTGTTTTATTCTTGGGGTTATCATCCAGTGCCACTACAATTTATCTTGCTGCTTATTAGTTATTTTATAACTCTAAGACTTTTTATTTTGCTGAGTACTGTGGTAGTCCACATAGTTTGGCTCAGCAGGTGTTACCCTCCCGGTTGCTCCTCCTTCTTCCAGAACTCCACGCTTATACTCTCATATTTCAAACCCATAGCTTCAGTTCCTCAGCCCTGGTTAACATTAAAGACATCTTTGTAATCACATTTTTATGTATGCACTGTGAGAGAAGTCATAATACGAAACTTCTTGTCAGCAGATTGGTGAATTTACCTGAGAAATTGAGACTCAAGATTATGAGGACATGTGGCTAGGACCGAAAGCAGATTCCCAGGTAGGAACACAAACATCTTTTTTCTTAACTTGTGCTTGTTTTTGCAAAAGCCCAATCATCATTTTCTTAGGAGATGCAAAAATCCAAAAAGGAGAAATGATAGAGATACTGAGTTTATGTTCTGTGTCCTTTTCCAGATTCTTTACTAATTTCCAAACAACAGGGTAAGCTGAGCTTTGAAATTAGATCCAGAAGGAATGTCCACAGTGTATCTGTATTTGCAAACATCTTCTAGATATGGTTTTGATTCTTGAAGCCTATAGAAGAGCAGTGGTCAGAATATAAATGATATTAAGACTTACTGTGCTCGTGACTATATCTTCTGGTCATAAGATGTTTGATGTTTCTCAGTATATTTGTTAAGTATGGATTTGCTTATATTTTACATTTCCCACAAACTGCCCTAGATGCTATGAGGTCATAAACTGTGTCCACCAGAAGGGCCACGGAGGGTTCCTTTGACCTATGGGTCTTATAAAAGCAAGGATAAGTTTGCTAGCTGCTTTTATTGTGCTAAGCTTATGAGGCTGAAGGAACACAAAGACATGGGAAAATGTGAAACACAGGTGAAGTTAGTTATGCAGTGATCCTTACCTCTTCTATCCAAACTATAAAAGTGATGCAATGCTTCTATCCAAACTACAGAGGTTTCAGCTCCATGGCAACACCTAGTCTGTCAGAGGGTGTGAGTACGCAAATGCATTCAAAGCATGGGGTTGGGGGTGAGTTTGTGCCTGAGAAAACTCAGCACTCCAAGTCTTGCCCACACATTTTTGTGTGTGTACGATGATCAGGCCTGATAGGCATCCATGTCGGCTGCCCTCTAGGATTGTTCACACTTGCAGGCCTGGCCACTATCCCACTAGTAAGGAGGCAGGGAAGTCATCTCTCAAGAACGCTACTGCAAGAAAACTGCTCTTCTCTCTATTCTTGGAATGTCAGCACGGCTACTGCTTTTCTGGGTGTCTTTGGGGGTATTCGGCTGCTGACTTCCAGTCTTATTCCTGGCAATGCTGTTAAAGCATAGCTTTCTATACTAAGTGTAGGGGCTGCTGACCACTGCATTTGGTTTTCTCCCTTGCGGGAAGAGGCTTTTTAACCTTTGTGGGAAGGGTCCCCTGCCTTTTACCAAAATGCCACGTGGCCATGAAGTGAGTAGTGAATTAGGTATTCCTGGTCACACTGTCTTGGCCTCTTGCTTGACTCTCTGACGTCATTCCTTCCTTCACTAGGCTTCACAGCCATACCTGCCCCCAGCAGTCCCAGCTACCCTTTGCTTTTTTTCTTAATCAGGACAGATGACACCACTGTGTTATTGTCTACCTGTCCATGTTCCTGTCCTCATCTTAGAAATAATAGAACAATCTGAATTCTACTTAGCCCAATCCAGGCGATAAAGAGAATACTCTGTTCTTTCCTGGTTGCTCTGAGCACAATCTTTAAAAAGTCTCAGACTACTTGGGTATTGATGATCCTCTTCACTATGTTCAGAGATTAGGGGTGAAAAAACATGTTCTATTCAATATGGATTTTTTTTGTGTGTGATAGTCTTGAAATATAAGTCAAGCTGGACTGGAACTTGACATCCATTGAAATGCTCCTGCGTCAGCCTCCCAAGTGCTGGGATTATAGGCATGTGCCACCATATTCAGCCTTAACATGGATCCTTACTCTTGGTTCACCCTGAATTTTATCCTTGGCTAGAATCTTGGATGGCTCTGGAGGCAAAAGGAGACTGCTAAAGTGAGGCTGAAGAGCGATGCCATTATGCTTTGGAAAATACTCCACGAAAGCCAAATGCTGTTTTCACATCTTACTTAGGGCTACTCCCCAATAGATTCCCAGTGAGAAATGGCCTAATCTTCCAAGATTGTTTCTGTGCGGTGTGTTCTTGTTGGATTTACTTAAAAAGGAAATTGGGACTGGGGAGATGGCTCAGTTGGTAAAGTGTTTGCCCCACAAGCACAAGGATCTGAATTTGTGTCCTTCAAACCCATGTAAATGCAAGATGGGCTTGATGACTTGCCTGTAATTCCAGACTCAGAAGATAGAGACAGTGGATTCCCAAAGCAAGCTGGCTAGCCAGACTCGGCTCACCGGTGATTGACTGAGATACCCTGCCTCCAAGAATAAGGTGTTAAGAGTGATCAAGGAAGACTCCTGACATCATCCTCAGGCTTCCATGCACACACACACACAGACACAGACACAGACACACACACACACACACACACACACACACAGAGACACAGAGCTAAGCACAGAACTGTTGTCATACACATATGAACATGCATACATATAATCACGCATAGTACATACACAAACATACAAAAAGAAGAAGGAACAGGAAGAGAGGAGGAAGAAGAGGGAAGAGGAGGAAGAAGAGGAGGAGGAAGAAGGGGAGAAGGAAGAAGAAGAAGGTAGCAGCCAGGTGTGGTGGTGCACACCTGTCTGTAATCCTAATGCTAGGGAGGCAGACATAAGAGGATCCCCTGGTGCTTGCTGGCCAGCTAGTCTTGTTGAATTGGTGAGTTCTAGGTTGGTGAGAGAACTTGTCTCAAAAAATAAGGTGGAGCCAGTCATGGTAGCTCAGGCCTTTAATCCCAACACTCATAGATAGAAGCAGACAGATCTTTGTGAGCTTGAGGCCACCCTGATCTACAAAGTGAGTTCCAGGATATCCAGGGCTCTATAATAAGACCCTGTCTCTAAAAAAGGGTGGAAGGAAGAAAACAATAGAGGAAGACACTTAGTATCAACCTCTACATGTACATGCACATATGAAGATATTTATACATAGCACACACAGAAACAAAAATGAAAGAGAAATTCTTTGTGGCTAAGATTACTTAAACATGCACAGTTATAGTTCCTTTATTAATTCATTCAGGGTTTTTTGTTTGTTTGTTTGTTTTGGGGTCTTTTTGAGACAGGTTCTCCCTGCAACCCCAGCTGCTCTGGAACTTGCTATGGAGACCAGATTGGCCTCACTGTCACAGAGATCCTGTCTTTGCCTCCTGAGTGCTGAGATTAAAGGAGTGTACCATCCCAGTATTGTTTAGATGTTTTTGACTTTCTTTTGTGTGCTGGCCTAGGCATGCAAAAATGACCACATATGTATATGCCCCTGAGACCTAATGTTTTGCAAGTGAAAAGTGTATACTGCCAAAAAAAATCACACTACATTATGAAGGTGACTGTAGGAGATGAGACGTATCCACTAAACTTAGCTGTAACGTGAAAGCAATGCTCCAGCTTTACTTGAGGGGTTGAACAGGTTACATCTTGCAGGATGGGCAGGAATGTGGTGGCCAGCAGGGAGAAGAGCATTCTGGGGATATAAAGTGCTGGCGTGTAAACAGCGGAGACAGGGACACAACAAGGCACTTTCCAGCGTGAGTAGCACGTCTTCACGTGGCTGGATCACAGGGCAGATAGAGGAGTGGAGTTACAGTGGAAGGATCTGAATGGACGGCTTGGCTGTGACCTGTCAATCATGATATGCCATAATGGTGCATTAACCTCTATCCTGTATGCAAGGAATAGAGACATGCTCAGATTTGCGTTAGAGACATACTCAGACTTGGATTTAATTTTTTTGATTTTAAAAACATTATTTACTTTTATTTTATGTGTGTGGATGCTTTCCTGTATGAATGTAGGTGCACCCATGCATGCAGTGCCCATGGACGCCAGAAGAGGGTGTTTAATCCCTTGGAACTGGAGTTATAAACAGTTGTTAGCCACCATGTGGGTGCTGAGAAACAAGCCCCAGCCTTCTGCAAGAGCAGCCAGTGCCCTTAACTGCTGAGCCATCTCTCCAGCCCCAGATTTGCATTTTAGACATAACTTGCAGGGAACATCACTGAAAAGAATTAGAGGAAACTAAGTCTGGATTTGGGAGATACGGCATATAGGCAATTACAGTATTCTTCCAAAGAAAGGTAAACTTAAGGCTTGGGCTAAGGCTATGATATTGAGAATAATGTACACAGGACAGATTGTCAGGTTTGAGAAACAGCACTGAGTGATAGGGTCAGTGTAAAGACCAAGAGAGAAAAAAGCAGTTCCTAGGACTACAGCTTGAGGGACAAGGTAGACCATGGCACGATTGCTCAGGGCAAGGAAGACGAACAGCCCTTTGAGAGATGCCGTGACCCATACTGTACATTTGTTGAATCTGTGGTCATATATGGTCTGTGGTTTTGAATTAGGAATGACCTGAATTTTTTACTTTCCAGCTTCTCAGTGTGTGCTGGACTGTATGTTACTTTATGTCTGGCATTGTTGGTTTTCTGTTCTGTCAGGTTCTGATAATAATAACTAATATTCAGGCTGCTTGTGAGAGGTGAAAGCGATAATTTATATACAGTTCTGGACTCAAAGCCAGTGTTCCATTAAGGGGCAGATTATTATCACTGCAGTGTCCTTAGGTAGATTCCAAGTCCTGGAGCCAAGCAAGTGGGCTAAAAATGCAGAGTTCAGGATCAAGAAGATAAAAGAGAAGAGAGTTGGCCAGTGGCACTGAGACTGTAGGCCCATTGCTCACTCAGAATCATTTGTTGAGAGCAGGTGTGTGCCAGCCTCTGTACAAAACTGAGGGGAGCTGAGGTGATGGAGGCTTTGCCTTTGGCCTCAAGGACCTTAGAGTCTACAGCATGGGATAGGGAAGGAAACCAAGAAGTTTTTGACTGAAGAGAGGACCTTGGCAAATCAAGTCTAGATTTTTGTGTGTAATAAAACACACAGAAGAGGATGTAGACAGTTTTATAACCTGAACAGCAGATCTGCCACAAGCCAGAATACGGTGAGCATTCCAAAAGAATTTATTTCTTTTGTCCTTTTTAGTCACTGTGGAACCGACAGGTAGCTGTCATCCTGACTTTCACACTGTCTAACTTAGCTTTGCCTGTTTTTGTAATTTATAGCTATGAGATCATATGCTCTGCTTTCACTCGATGTATGTTAGAGAGATTAATTCATGTTATGTGTGCCACTTATTCATTCTCATAACAATGTTGAATTCCATTGGATGAATGTTACTTAGCCATTCTACCATTGATGAATTTGTTTTTTTTTTTTTTTTTTGGTCTTTTTGAGACAGGGTCTCCCTGTAGCCCCAGCTGTCCTGGAACTCACTGTGTAGACCAGGCTGGCCTTGAACTCATAGAGATCCGCCTGCCTCTGCCTCCCGAGTGCTGGGATTAAAGGCATGCGCCACCATGCCTGTCCCGAATTTGGGTTCTTTGTATAACAAATGGTGCTTCTACAGACATTGTAGTACATGTCTGTTGGGTGTAACCTAGGGCTGGAGTTCTAGGACAAGGAAATTGTGTGTATCAACCCTAGTAGTTTGTGCCATGTTCCTTTTAAAAATGAGTGTGTCAGTTTATGCTCCTTCCAAAAATGAGTGTGGGCTCCAGCTGCCCCACCATGCTGTGGTACTTTTGACCAGCTGATGATTCTTTAGAAATGAAGTCTTTTAATTTTAATTTTCATTTTTTTGATTGTTAATAAAGTTGAGTTACTTTTCTTACATTTTTTTTTATATTGACTGCTCTGTTTTACAAAATGCCTTTTGAAGTATTTTGTCCCTTTTCCTGTTGGGCTTTCTGCGTTCTGCTGCATTGGCATTAAATCATGAGAAATACTACAGAAAGGCTGTAAGGTACTGTTCTACCCCTAGAATTATGGTAAACAATAGCTATCTATATCCTTATGCTTTCTTTAAGAAAGCCTGGGAATGCATAGCAGGGGAAAGGTGTTAAACAAGAGAAGTGGGAACCAGAGGGCGACATAGATGCAAACCTATTCATACATCCTGACCAGATAGATACATTGGAGAGGGAAAACTAGAAGAGGTAAGGAAAAGATAATGGATTGCGCAGAATCTTAGAGTGACCACAGTGCTCTGAGCTCAGACATAGAAGGTGTAATACCTCACTTATGATCAAAACCTGTACCAGGGAAATGTTTCATCCTATTGATTTATTTTAATTTCCTTTTTTATTTTATTTTTTTGTGAAGCAGAAGACAAGTTTGTGTGGGGAAATTGGATAATACTGATGATGGGAGCATTAGGAAGTATGCTGAGCGTAGCATGGTGGAACGACAATGCCAGTGTTTAGAGGGCTCAGTGGAGCAGCTCAGTCACCATGGTTAGTGATTTTCCTCAGCCACTTGGAGTAGGTGACACAGAAAGAAAATAAATAGTGGTTTGAAGTTGAGTTGATTTTAGGATGGGTATGAAGGACGAGGTCACAACTGAGGTGGGATGCTGGTGAGAGAAAAGGTGGATCTAGGCAGAAGAGTGAAAGAAGCCTGGAGGAGGAGGAAGGGGAGGAAGAGGAGGAGGAGCCTGAATCATTGGAACAAAGGAATAAATAAAAGAATAAAGAAGAAATCAGGTGTTTCTGTGGGGTTGAAGAATAACCAAAAGAATGTAAAGGTGACCAATTTGGTTATGTGACAAGATTACTATAAAAGCCTGCCACATTCACTTAAATAATCTGAATTCTCTTGTATGTTTTATAGAAAGTAAACACTTCAGCATGACCTTTTAATATGGAACTAAGTTTTAACTTATGTTAAAATGTAAATAGTTTTTAGTGAATGAAAACTTCTGACAAATTTTATTTGTGCATTTTCCACTGCAAATTAGCCTTTAGTTCAGTAAAATGATTTCGGATACTGAAAGTTCATGAAGGGCCCAAATAGTCAGGTTTGACACTTGAATAAAACACTGAAAGTAAAAATTGTCTCAGTGGAAAACTCAGCTGACGAAGGTTTTCACTAACTTCGGAGTCCTCATTTGGTTCAAGTCCTGTTCTCTAGTTGGGTTTCCTTGCTGCTACAAACTGAAACAACAGAGCATGTTAGAATCCTTTGTTTACATTTAGTTCATAAAATGCCCCATTTTCTGTGTGTGACGCTCCTGAAGTCTGGGAATAAACTTTCCATTTTCATAACACCAGCACATACTGAAAAGATGTCAGTAGAGAGGAATTAACTGATTGATTACCCTGTCATTACTCTCAAGACCTAGAGAATTTATTTACCTGGACAACTTGCTGAAAGACACAGATTTAGGAACTTAGCCCTGGAGAGGACGCAGGCTTGTCCTGGACTCAGTTTTGAGCTGAGCATCTACTGTAGAGTATCATGTTTTAGAGGATTGCTGTGGGATTGGGCACCATTATCCTTCCATTTTGACCAAAAAACATCAAATAACTAGAAAGGGAAATAAAACAAAGAAAGGAGAAAATAAGATCGAAGGGAAGGTAAGAAAAAAGTTAAGAACTTAAGTCCCAAGAGACTTCTCTTCAGACTTCTTCATTTTAAAGCAAAAATTTTGATGGAGGCTAGATAGAATCACACTTTTAAGAAAACAAATGAAAAAATCATGTGAAATATGTAAGGTTGCACAGGGGAAACATTGTCCACAATAAGGTAAACTGGCTATGAACTCGAGCTTTAATTATTAAAATTAGAATATAGCTGTTTTATTTTTATAAAATTTAACATGATGAATATGCTATATGTCATGTTTTTGGTCACACTTTTAAGTAAACGAATTGAATTATTTTTTTATCTTCCCTTAGAATAACAAATTGTACATGATCAAGTGAATGATGAAGGTTTCCTTCAACTTCTCAGTTTTCTGTTTCTGGGGTGGTTGTGAAGATTCATTGAGTTGGAGGACAGTGCCTGGCATTCAGTCAATGGGGACAGGGTGACAGAGTGTTTATAAACATATATTCTGAGTGCCAGCATCTGTGTGATCAAGCTACTGCCCCACTCTTCACAACTCTGTACACTGGGGGAAATTAACATAGCCCAGCTTCCTCATCTGTAAAATAAGAAAGGTACCAATGGCTACTCAGAATTGTTCCCGAGATAAATTATAAGGGTAAAAGCAGTCTGTGCATACTCAACATGTGCTGTTCTGAAACATAACTTATATTGTCATATCCTCTGTTAGCAGTACATGAAATTAAAAGATTCAAAAATGGATGATATGCGTGTGTGTATTACACACAGTTCTATAACGTTATAGTTCTCTTGAACCTTAGTCAATTAAAATCACAAACCACTTATTTCTCAGCACATAAAATGTGCTCTGTGCTATAAAATGATAAGACATGGCCTCTATTCTGAGTGCCAAGCTTTGGAATGTTATTCTATTGGTCTGGGTTCCTTGGGTAAGACTATGCTGAAAAGTAGTGCAGAAGCTAATTAAAAGTATATTTGGAAATACTTTATTTTATGTGTATGAATATGTTGCCTGCATGTATGTAAGTGCACTCATGTTGTGCAATGTCCACAGAGGTCAGAAGAGGGCATCGGGTCCCCTAGAACTGGAGTTATGGATGGTTGTTAGCCACCATATGGGTGCTGGGATTCGAACCTGGGTCCTCTTAACTGATGAGCCATCTCTCCAGCCCCTGAAAAAAATATTTTTAACAGGAGTTAAAGACAATGACATTAAGGACAGGAGAGGCTAGTAGTAAACCACACCTTGATATATAACTGAGAGAGTTTATCGAATCAGAAAAATGCTGATATTTTCCCAGAGCTGTAGATAGTAAAATGGGTGGGGCATAGGTACAATATTAGAAAACCTGACTATTCAAAAGATGACTCTACTTACTGATTACTTGAGTTGTATGCAGTTGACTTAATCTATATCTGATTTTTAGGCTTTGTGCTACCTTGTAAATTGTCAGGAAGATGAAATCAACTAATATTTCTAAAGATAGTTTATGAACTATAAAATGTTATGCATCTGTGCAGTATTAGCATGATTTTCATGATGTACCGCTTGGATTTCTGAAGATCTATGGTTCTGCAATGAACACTTAGAATAATATAATTTTAATAGGATTACGGGGAAACATATTAGTCTCTGTAGAGTAACCTCTAATCTGATAATGGATGGTTAACTTCCCACAGAGATTAGACCAAAAGGGGGAAAAAAAAATGATGGTTGTCAGGTGAAATAGAGGTTGGAAAGGTTAATGAGGTGGCCTAAGGACATAGTTAACCACTGAAGAATAGAAATGGGCCTGGGGGTCATTCTGAAGCTCCCTAAGCGTTTCCTCCACCAATACCAATTGAAAGGAAGGAGTTAAAAGCACAGGCATTGAAGTCAGTTAAGATTACTGCTCTGTCTTTTACTAGTCATAACTCACCTTCTGCTGTGAGTCTTAGTTCTCTCATCTCCAAAGGAGAGTCAAATCACTAGCCTGGCAAAATTCTTAGTGTTAGAAACGTGACATCCCTAAAATACCTGACCAACAAGTAGCTGTTACCTGATTTTTCTTATTACACATTGACAGATTTGAAGACAAACGGAATCATACACCTGCTCAATAGGAATACCGATAGCTTTCATAATAATACGTTCACCAAGGAGATTCTTTGCATCAGGCTCCAGTCCAAGAGCATTATACATATATGATCTCATTTGATCTCCCAAACAAGCTGATGCCTGTAAGTACCTCTGTGATTGTCACTGAAACTCAATCTGTAGCACTAACTTGGTCAAGGTTGGCAACAGGTTTGAGATGGAGCAGGTTTACAATCCCGGGCATTTATGACTTGATTTCGTGTCCCTTGTTCCTGGATTTTTCCTGTTCTTCCTGGTCAGCATAGGGATGTGAGAAGGAAAATGAAAGGACTGATTGTTTCATGAGAACTGTGTTTTGGAATAGAGTATTTGCTGTCGGATTCAGCACCATTTCCCCCCTGAGAGACTATCGGAAGGGGCACACACTCTCCATTGTTAACTTTACAAAATATATTATAATTTATTCTTTGAAAATTTCATACCTGTATACTATACCATACCTCTCTCTATACTTCCTCCCTTCAGCTTCCCCAGGCCCCTCCCAACACATTTCCCCTACAACTTGATATCCTTTTCAAAAAATAAGTCATGGAGTCCAGTTAGTGTTACCCTTGTGCACGTGGGCACAGAGTTGTGCACTGGGCCATGGGCAGTCTCATCAGTAGCCATCCCCCCCCACCAAAGAAAAGTGACTTTCCCTTCCCCTAGGTCCTCAGTGAGGGGTGAGGCCTCAGGAACCCCTCCCCACTCCATGCTGGAACTTTAAACTGAGTTGATCTTGTACAGGTAACCGTAGCTGCTGTGAGTTCATGTATGTAGTATCCACGGCATGCAACTTTTGAGTGTGTTATGAAGTCTCCCTGAGCTCTACTTTACTCTTTTGTACAGTGCAATAATTAGAATTCTCAGGATAACCCTAGAAATCCTAGTACCATCTCTAACTCTCTTCTCTGCTCCCTGCTCCCTGCTTAAGTAGCAGACTTACACCAAGGACAAAGCTTTGGGCATGATGCCTGTTTACATTTTTTTTTTCAATGTATATTTTTAATGAAATTTTTGTGGATTTCATACAATACATTTTAATCATATTTAGACCCCTCTCCTATCTGTACCCCCCCTCCACCATAGCCCACCCACAGGATTTCACACGTCCTGTCTTATATGTTATAGCCTGTCAAGTCAAGTTTGTATACACAGCTGTTTCTTGGTTTGAGTTCATCCACTGGAGCCTATTCAGCCTGTCTAGTGTCATTCTTTTAAAGAGATGAACTCTTCCTCACCAAGCAATGATCAGCTGCCAATAGTTCCTCCGCTAAGGTTGTGGCCTCCTGCCCATTTTATGATTGCATTTGCATGGGCCTTGTGCATGCTCTTGCCATTGCTCTAAGTTTCCAGGAGCCTGTAAGACTCTGTTTCCTTATGGTCATGCACCACCCCTGGCTCTTACAGTCTTTTCACCCCCTCTTCCAAAATGGTCCTTGAGCCCTTGGTGAGTGTTTTAGTATAGGAGTCCTATCCAAGAACTCGCTCTGTGCAGTGTCTTATTTTCTACACTTGGGCCAACTGTGACCTCCTATGTTCATTACCCTCTGTTTTTGCTTATTTACATTTTAAGCCAATAGAATTCTTGGTTATTCAGCATCTCCACACTTTCGACCAATGATGCCACCCCACAAGATGTATGATTGATCCCTTTGAAAGGGCAGTAAGATTTCTGTTCCACATCTTCTCATTTATCTGCTTTATGCACTGCTTTTAATGATAGATTTGTCATATCTGTCTCGTCATCTATTTGTACCCTGTGTCCAGATAATGTGTACTCAGAATACAGTCCTATTAAGAACCAATAGCCATCAACAAAAATAACCTAGAGGAGCTCAGGTTACTGCAAGGCTGCAGAGCCTTCAGGGGGTCAGGTTGCTTATCTCTGGCTTCACAGTAGGGATGTAAGGAGAGCATTCTCTTCGCCAACAGAGGAGCTATGAGTTGATTTGTGCGATAGGCACCTTCAACTGTGACTTCTTTTGGGCTTCCCTCCTTCACTGTGGAAGACTTCTTGATGGGGTTATTTAAGTTTTATTCATTGCCACTCTGTTCTAGAACTTGAGGATAGGAGCCAGTCTTTCCTATACCTTGAGTTTTGTGTTATTTCTTTGAAAACTTAAATGAAAATGAGATCAAAGTCCATCAAAATAAGCATCTTCTATGCCTAAGGTGCCCAACGTGAAAGTGTGGCAGCAGAGAGCGAGAGAAAAGGTCACGTGAGGATACATTGCCTTTGTCCCTGGACCCCTGTGCCTGTGTGCACATGCCTGTCCCTGCTGGTCTTTCTTTACAGGAATGTTTTCACTGCCTGGGCCTAGTCAAGGGCTCAAAGAATAAACAGACTAAATGCTCTGTAAAGATAAACAAACAGAAGGAACTTTTTAGTTAGGTCTAGTTTTTCAATTGTGTAGCACCAGTGAGATGTAAAAGACATTACAATGCATGACAAGGAACAAAGAACCAGCAAGGATTTGTCATCTGGAGCCTTGTTTTAAGGATGTTGCCTAATAACAGAGGTGCAAACCATGGAATTTTCACAGCCAGGTGGTATCTGTGAGTGACTCAGTCTCTTGTTTTATATAGAAGGAGGTTGAGGCCCAGAGAGGTTGAGTGTCTTACCTGAAGTTACTCAGCTGGTTAAAAGTAGATCTATACCTGCAGCTCAAGCATGTGCTTTCCCCCTGACCATATTGTCAAGAGTCTAAATCTCTCTAAGCCCTGACTTCCTTATCTATAAGGGGGAATTGTACTATGTGGCATACCTGCTTTCCAAGATTTGCTATGTGAGTGTGGGCTGAGAACACTTTTAAAAACTATTAAGTTATACATTAGTATGAAATTATACATGTACTCACATATATTTGATGAGGTAGACATAGGGTATATTGTCTAATTTGTGAAATTTTGGGGGGGGACACATATAAATGAAATCCATTAGAAATGTGAAACACTGGGAAGTTTCTGGAGTGCAGAGACAAGAGCTATGTATGGACTTAGAGCACTTTACCTGACAATTTTGTTTACTGACTCTATCATTACTTTTCTGAAAGATGGAAAAATAAAAATGTCAGCATATGGGGCTAGAGACGTGGCTCAGTGATTAAGAGCAGTGGTTGCTCTTGTAGAAGACCTGGGTTCAGTTCCCAGCACCCACATGGCGACTAACAACCATCCGTAACTCCAGTTCCAGGGGATCCAATGCCCTCTTCTGCCCTTTGTGGGCATTGCATGCATGGATGCACTCTCACACACAGGCAAAATACTCACACATAACAAAACAAAACAAATCAAAACAAAAACAGCTTATCTTAGAGTTGTCCTGGAGACAGCATTGAGAATAAAGGTGAAAATAATAAAACAAAAGTGAACTGTTGTTACTGCTCAAGTACTGTTAATGGTTACACACCTTGTTCATTTAGTATCTCTGGTGTAATTAAGGAGACAGGTTGTATACATGAGAGCAAACTTCAGCGTTGCCTTGCCTTGGTGACAGACAAATACTGTACACTGCAGGTAATGACTGTAATGAATTCATGGGTCCTTTTCTTAGAGTTTACAAATGGAAGTGTGACCTTCCTTATAATTGTTTTAAAATGGAATTTTCCCTATAGACATGAACCCAAATTGGCAAGACGTATGCATGGTGTTCTTCCTATATGTAGGACATTGTTTTCTATAATAACATGGAGGTGGAGATTTAAATGTTATTTTTAAAATTCTCAGTTATACCATTTGCACTATTTATATGCCTGGTTTTTCTCATTGGTTCACTATTATAGACCACTCAGGAGTTGTGATTAAGTGTAGTAGTATTTGACAAATGGAAGGTCAAATGTTTCTCTCACACCTCATAGAATGTAAGTGGCAGAGCTGAGATTTGAAACACAGCTGAGATTTCATCCCAGTTTCTGTGCACTTGCTGCCTTAGTCTGTGCATCTGTGTTTGGTTGAGGGTTATTTCTTTCACCATGTAGTAATTTTTCAACATGGACACTCCATTGTGTAAGGAAACATGAATTCTCAGTGAATTTGTAGTTTTAGAAAGGGTGCAGTACAAGGATATTAATATACAATCACCTAAAGTAAGATGGACTATATTAGCCTTGTAAAATGCGGAGTTTCCGAAGAGTTTATTGGAAGATGATACTTTGTGGAATCCTGTCACATGATTGTCTGAGGCTGTACCTCTTTCCACAGGACAGTTACAGAATAGTTTCTACTGTCATTAGAGTAGATTTACATAGGGAGCAAAACTCTAGTCACTTATTCTGATTTCTTTAACAGAGGGGGCATCATTGAATGAACAAATGAAGGCGTAGGGTGAACACTGACACTGGAATGCTGTGAGAGAGCATGGCCGCTTTTGTGAAAGGGGAAAAACTGGGCATGTAATGGGAACTACATGTCAGAGCTGAAATGTGCCTGTGCTGTTCAAGTAGGTAACCCACAGTGCCGTGGGACTTTCTGGGCTTAAATTAGTTAAGATACAGGCTACCCTTGAACCCAAGCACATTATATGCATGTATGAATATTTAATAAACTAATTAATAAAGGGGCTGGAGAGATGACTCAGAGGTTAAGAACACTGGTTCTTTTTGCAGAAGACCCAGGTTCGAATCCCAGCGCTCATATGGCAGCTAACAACTGTCCGTAACTCCAGTCCCAGGGGATCCGACAGCCTCTTCTGACCTCTGTGGGCATTGCATGACACAGGTGCACTTACCTACATGCAGGCAATACACGCATACACATAAAATAAAAATAATAAATAATTTTTTAAAAAAAAGTTAAAGTTAAAAAACTAATAAAGAAGGGTATAGTGTAAGAACATTGAGCTAATATGGCTAATTATGTTTTTTCTAATATGCCACAAAAATGTTATCTTTGTGTCATAATTTATTTTCTGTTTGTATTTGAGATTATATTTGGATTGTGAATTGCATGTTGTATTATTTAAACATTATCCAGCATTACACGCAGGGAGGAAATCCCTTCTGAAGTCACGTGTTATTATTCCAGTTTTCCTCAAGGGAGACTCACATGCAAGAAGAATGCATTACAAAAGCACCACTCAATAAATTAAGATTTTTTTCTCCCCCCCCACAAAGAAAATGTAAAAATAAGTTCCTTTGTCTTACTAGCCCTGTTTCAAGTGTATTGGACAGCACAGGTATATATAGATGTGCTTAGTGGACAATGTTGAAATAGGTCATGCCGATGTCTGATAAGCATGTATATTTGTACATGGGAAATTAAAATTATTCTGTTGCATGTTTCCACCTTAGATAACTAATTACCTGCCCTGTACTATGCACTTTCTCCACAAGTGCCAACTATTACAGTAGGTGCATAATGTTTGTGATCCCACTTTATCCTAACTCCATTTTGTAGATTGAGAACTCAAGGATCCCAGAGGTTATATAATTTTCTAGAATATACTGCTCTGCCTTCCGACCATATGAGGAGTTAAAAATGTCAGTGATGTGTCCTATCATTCAATTTACTTCAGTTACAGAAATATGTCAGGTACTTTTCTCAGAGCTGGAGGGGAACAACAGCCTCAGCCATCAGGAAGTTCAAAAGCAAATAGGGAATTCAGGCATAAGAATAAATAGTCAACAATGGTGTGGGATGTTGCTGACTCAGGACTTTGTGTGCTGCAGTCCAGGACCATTGGAAGGTGTGTGTGTGTGTGTGTGTGTGTGTGTGTGTGTGTGTGTGCGTGTGTGTGTTTTAAAAATAATCTATTTGGTATGCATGTGTGTATGTGTGATGTGCACATGTGTGCTGGTACATAAGGAGTTTTTGGAGGTCAGAGGACAACTTTTAGGAGTTGGTCTCCCCTTCTGGCATGTGGGTTCTAGGGATGGAGCACAGGTCAGCAGGGGTCATTGGCAAGAACCTCTATCCACTGAGCCAGTCCTCTAAAAGGTTGTAATGGAATTCGTACTCTAGACTTTCAGTTTATAAAGCCCACTCTTGGTTATGCACAGTGCAGTTTGGGAGGACTTATGGATAGTTACTGTGTTTGCCCAAAAGGAGAAACTTTGAAAGCTAAAACTAAGGCCCTGGCAGTGGAGTTAGAGAAAAGACAGACCAAAGGGAGAGGGAGCTTATAACGTTGACTAGCTCAGTGATGAGGTTATAGGAGCTGAGGGATTGAGGACGAGGTGAAGGGGGCTCTCACTTATTCATCTTGTGTACTTGGTGAATATTTGGCCTTATAGGAAGTGAGATATGTGATGAAGGTTTTTTTTTGTGTGTGTGTGTGTCTATTTGTATAAGCATATGCTCTTATATGTTTGTTACAGGTTAGAAGACAACTTAACTCATATCAGCCCATAAAAACCCATAAAATGTCCAGTAGCAGTCTTATTTGCTAAATGAAAAAGGCTGCTATTAAATAACGAGATATTTTAAGGATGCAATAAAAAAAAAAAGAGTGGAAAAAGTCCCATCTAATTAATTGAGACTGTCAGGGAAAACTAAGCTTATAGTATAAATTGTGATTTCTCTGTCCTTGGTTAGGCATTGCCTCGTGAAATATTTTCTCAGTTTTTGATATAGTCAAAATGTGTAAAATGATTTATTATCATGGCATTCTGTTAGTGATTGATAGGATTGTGATAGTGTGACTTTCATTGCTGTGAGAATATCTTGCTGTGAGAATATCTGAGAGGAATAGTTCAGAAGATTAATTTTGCCCATAGTTTGAGACTTTTCAGTCCATCATGGTGCGGAGTGTTTTAGAGTAGAGCAGCTTATATCATGGTGACCAGAGGGGAAGAGAGACAGCCAGAGTGAGAGCGAGAGAAAATACTGCACTAGTAGGCTTTCTCTTTTGTTCCTACTGAACGATGCCACCCACAATTGAGGCAGCCCCCCCCAATTCTCTCTGGAAATACCCTCATAGAGACACCCAGAAGTACGTTTTACTAATTTCCCAAGCATCTATCAACCCAGTCAAGTTAATTGTCATGGTTAACCATCTCAAGGATGAGTTTAAATATGGATTCTGGAGAGCCTACTGTTGAAATGCAAATTTTTTTTACATTGACTTTTTGCTATGCTGAGTATATGCCTTCCTCCTTGGGCCTCCTCCCGCCCCCCAATTCTGTAATTCTGTACAGATAATCAAAAAATCTCATCTTAATTTTAGTGAGCTCTCTAAAATGTCCATTGACATTTTAAAAATTTTAAGCTGTACTTTCTTTAACTGCTTCATTGCCATAGACAATGATTGGAGGAAATGATTTCACAGATTGGAAAAAATGTAATTTGGAAAAATCGTAATTGGAAATATAGTTGGAAAGAATCAATTTCTTATCTAGGGTAAAGAAGTTCCCTTTTCTAAAAGGAAAATATTTGCTTTGCTGCTAGTAAATTTAATAATAGGTGTAGAATTACTGAAATCAGGAACTTTGATGGAGCTATCTTCTTATGGAACTCAGTCTGTGCACTTAGGAGTGACAGTTGCTATGTCTATGCAATTTGAAATAGTGCCTTCAGGGAAACTGCTATTGGTTTAAATTTGTGTGAGGGTTCCCAGTTGAGACTGACCAAGCAGAGACAACCGTGACTCAAGGCTGTCACACACATGAAGTCCAGCGAAACCTGGTTATTTCTGGGTAGCTTGGCTCATTTTGAGCTCCTTAAAGGGCATGCAAAATTAGTGAAATCTTTTTGGTTTCTGAGTCCTTAATGCATAGATCATTCTTTGGCAAACAGGACTGTGTCTCATCTGATTATTATTATTATTATTGTTAATTATTATTATTATTTTGTTTCTTAAAGTTTTCTTTTTGTTTATTAAAAATAAACACTGAAATCTTATGAAATGCAACAGAACCTGGATGTAATGTGCTGTTTTGTCTCTCCTCGTACACTGATATTAATGATTGAGTTGCTTGATTGGGAACTGCAATATTCGACATTTGAAATGATGGAGGTACACCTGTTTCTTCAACATTGCTTAGTGATGCTTAACTAGGGGTCACCAGTGAATACTTCCGTTTAGATTCTTTAAACTAGGCCACATACTTTTGACACACATGCATAGGAGAGAAATGCCAGCACTTTGTGAAACCTTTGTACTAAAAATAATTTTCACCTGTATTTATAGCTGTGTTATCGTACTTGAGGAAAGCGATATAGAGCTTATCAGCACAGGAAGAAAACTTTCATCTTGTTAGCTGATGCTGGAGAAGTCTCTTCTAACGCCGGGAATATGCTTGTCAGAGTTAGAGCAATGTTGTTAAGAGATTCGTGCCAGTTGTGTAGGCAGCATAGTTAGCAACATTAAGTACAGAGATAAACTCCATCCCAGACTCATACTCAGTGACTGATAATTAACATGCTAGCATTATTAGGAAAGAGTTGGTAATTAAGGCTAACAAATAGGACAGGAGGATGCTCAAATTCTGAGGCAGAATTTTGGGTTTTGTTATAGCTAGTTTTCTTCATGTTCACTGTGTCGACACATTTGCTTAAATGAAATGAGGAAGGGAACATTTTTAGATATTCGAATAAAAATCGTGCCCAGATCCAGTCTTTTCTGATCTGAAAGTTCTGGGAAGGACCTGCTTTGCAGGGAAGCTGTGCATGTGTCTGAGTAGGAGGGAAAGACAACAGGTGACCTGAAAGCTATTAAAATTGTTGCACATGTAAAAAGTTTCCTCCTCATAAAATTAAAAAATAACGTAACAACAAGGATTTCAGTCTCCATTAACATCTTGTCACTTGCTCTGTGAAAATATTTGCACACTGCACTTTGTTGATTGCTTTATTCATTCACTCATCTGTTAAATAGGGATAATGCCTATGCATCATTAATTATTAATTAACACATAAGATTCAAAGTGTAGCAGGTATGTATGATACACATGATCATTATTTCTAAAATGATCGAACCACTTCTGAAAAAACAGAATTTGCAAATACAGTGGGCAAAATGTTCATTTCTTGGTGCAATTTATAATTAAGCTTTATTCTACTTAAGCGTGTTTTTTAAAGATATGGATGCAGAACTGCAATTTACTTGAAAGCAACTAAGAGTTTATTTCTCTGGACTGGTTAAGTATGGTGTTTTGGGGCCATGTGTTTCAAAAACAGGGATTGTTTTATGAAGATTATGAATAAAATAAAAGATTATGTGGCATTTTATAAGATAGTTGGTGATACTGTTTAATGTTTATAAAGTTGTGCTAAAATTTACTAAACAGCTTGTTATTGAGGGAGTAGATTTAAACTAGCAATCTGTGGTTAGGTCTGTTGAACAACTTAAACTTCCACTATCCAGCAACTTACTGCAGCACATAGACTTCAGGTCTCTTGTAAGAAAGTCTAAATGTAGGCTGTTGAATAATCCCTTTGAGGGCCCTGTGACTATTTTTATGCCTGGATATGCGTCATCAGTGGGTATTTTCTCTGGTGACTCGCTTACATCAGGTCTCCTACCATACATTCTACCAGCGAGTGACTTATGATTGATGGGAACCACGGCTGTTGTTTAGCTTTATCTGTGACCTCAGCGAATGGACAACAGGAATTTCCAGGCTTAAATTCCCTGCATGCCTGAAGACAGGGGCTCACGATGTTGATCGAGGCAGGTAGCAAGTGATATTATTCACCAGTGATGACGGGGGAGGGACAGGAGAAGAAAGGGGAGGGAGAAGAGGGGAAGGGAGGGGGAATTCCTTTTGTGAACCGCCGGCAGCTCTGGCTCAGCTTGTTCCTTAACCTTCCTCCGTGGCTGCCTGGGGAGAAAGGTGAATTTCCTGGACATGAAAAAGTGAATAGTCAAACCTTGCCCTGGGCAGCACGGAGTAACTCTCAGGAGATACCGAGAGCACTGGGCTCTCTTTAATTAGTTAAGGGGTTGCTTTTCAAACCGGCTGCATTGATCCCTGAGCATCTGGACCACTATCACGAATAAGAAAAGATGTTTTAAATTGAGAGATGTTCAGTAGACAGTGATAAGAATTTGCATTGCATTTGGTCTGACTATAGACTTGGCTATCCATGCAGAAGTGATTTTTTTTTAACCTGCACCTTATTTTGACACACTGTGGGAAGAAGAGCTGTGCATTTGTGTATGTATAGTCTTGAATTAGAGCGAACACATGAAAGTGTTTTCTCATTTTCCTTTCCCCTCTTTCTTGCACATGTGCATAAGGTTCTGAGCTATAGTGAGACTGATACCAGCATTAGGCAGCTGTGTTGGCTTTCTCCTGAGCTTCCCCCCCCCCTGTCTGATTTCCCACCTCTACTTTCCTCCTCTTCATCTTTTTATCTTCCTCTTTGTATCATTTCCTGGTGCTACTTTGTTTGCAAAAGTGATTGCTGATTTCCTGTGAGTCCGGAGGCAGGCTTGAGCAGGTGGATGAGGATCACTCCTGAGTCAGGGCACTCTGGGCCGCCTGTGCGTACTGGCGATCTTTCTACTGATTATTTTGTTTTCTTTAAATGACAAGCAGACAAACATAATGCACCTCCTTTACTGTAAGACACTTACATCTTTTATTCATTTAGGCAATATTAGTTTTCTGATCTTTTATGACTATTTTCATTATAAAAAAAATACCGATTTTGCTTACCAATTTTATTCCTTTTTTCCCCCTCCCAAATAAGGCTGTCTTCTCTTAATGTAACATTACCAGCACAAGAAATTACCACAAGTAATTTCTTCATGGTTTGCCTCTTAGGAACTAAATTATAAGCTAATCTCAGAGTCTGGTACCCTGAGAAAGATGCGTGGGGTGAGAAATGCCTCTTGGAAAATCTTTTGGTTCATATCTGTTTTGCCTCATATGGTTCCATGAAGTGGGCATGGGACACTTCATAACTATTTTTGTCACCCCCTTTCACATGAACTCTCTTAAAAATCTATCGCCTATCAAGTCATATAGTTTCAGTATTCAACATTTAAAATTCAAATGATCGAAGGAGAAAGAAAAGTGAGTGTCCCTGTAAGCCTCACCTACAAAACACTTTCCTTCCTTTTGAAAACTTGCTTCTTGAATAAGCAGGATGACTCATGGCAAGCAATTTATCATTTGAAATTTGTGAAAAATTGAAATTCAGAGCTCTAGGAGTTTTGAGTCATTGGTAATAGAATGAAGTGAGCCTTCATAAATGCATCCACTTAGATAGAACTCATTACAACATGTGAGAGCCATTGTTTGTTTATTTTGTTGTAGGCTCTCTCAGGAGCCATTGGTGACTGGCTTTGTTTCCTTGAAAGTGACATTCTGTGAAAAGGATGCATTTGGGGGTTAGCTGAGATGCTGCCATTCTTCCTTGCCCTGTGCTGTGGGGGGATGCTATTAGAAACTATAAAATTCTTCCTTTCTTTAAAATGAATGTATGCTTCTATGTGGAGGAGTGTGAGGGCAGAACCAAACATGTAGGAGGGTTATGTATTCTTCATTAAAAATATATTTCACAGAAGATTATAGTTTGTGTGGGAGGGAAATAGCTGCTTGTCTGTTGATTGCATTGTGCTTATTCCATTTAAGAACTATTTGAGTTTAGGCAGGATAGCCTCGTTTTGATAATCTGATGACTGCCTCTGTTTGGAGAAGAGAATATAATTTTGAGACTGCATGCTGATGGGTAAGAGTAATTGTTCTCTTTTTGGCAGAGCTTAGCATGGAATCTGCTTTGGTATTTTTATAACTCCATATGCAAATCTTTCCTCCCAAATCCCCTCCCTTCCCATGTGCAATACTTTCTGTAATCTTTTATACTAAGAAACTCCAAAGGTGTAAGATCTAATGATATGTGTATGATGTACAGACCTAAGTTAGAGGAAAATCTTGACTGTAAGTGGCTTTTCTGCTAAAGCAGATCCTGCACTGTGAGCGGATTCCACTGTATACTTGGTTTCTATGGAGACAGTTTTCGTGCTTGCAGATGATCAGTCTGAGTGTACTGTAAGTGACTGCTCTATCAACTTGGGTCAGAGCAGCTGATGGAGGCTCTGATTAATATGTGATCTTTGCTGGGGTTGCTGCTCAGTAGAACACAGGCTCTGTGTTCAATCCCTGAGCCCTCATCAATCCTCTGACTAAGGTTCCTGTTATGTTTACAAAGGCATGCAAACACCAACACAACACTGAAGAAATCTAACAATTTTACTTTCTAAGACATTTTTATTTATTTATTTTTATTTTATGCATATGAGTGTTTTGCCTGCATGTATATGAGCCTATCACATATGTGCAATGCTTGTGGAGGCCAGAGAGGGTGTCAGATCCCCCGGAACTGGAGGTACTGACCCTCGTTAGCCACCATGTGGGTGCTGGGAACCAAACCAAGATCTTCTGCAAGAGCAACCAGTGCTGTTATCTGCTGAGCCATCTCTCCAGCCCCAGTTTTACTTTCTTATGGGCCCATGACTCAAGTGTTACATAAGGAATAAAAAGTACCCTTCCAGAGTACCTACAGTTAGGATGATACACAACTGACATGTCAAAATAATCAAAGGACCCACTTAAAATGGAACTCATTTTTGGAAGACATCAAATATTTTGTTGGGTAAATGATTCTTCCACTTCCCTATATCATTAGCAAGTTCAGGAGAAAGATTTTGTAGTTTTGTGGATTCTCTTTGGTGATTTAAGATGCTTCCCTTTTCACAACAATTGTTGCATAGAAGAACAGGAGGTCTTATAAACAGATGTGCTCTGTATCAGAAATTACACATTTTATTGACATCAGCTAAGGGACTGGCTCATTTGTTCTTGGGATCTTATCTGTAGGGCTTAGGAGCTGAAAAGCTCTGATCTCATGATCTCATATATCTGATGTCATCAGCGAGTAAGATGACCAGGCAGAGTCCTCTTGTAGCCCTGATGATGGTAACAAACTGGTAATTCGTTAAGGCTATGTTTGTGGCCCCACCTGCACCGTCTTAATCTCCCTGTGACAGGGGTTGGCAGATGTCCTCAGTGACTGATATGTAGATCCACCATGAGGTACTCAGATTTCTACAACAAGATCTCATCATTTGAGTCAGCAGGGTTAGAAGCTGGTGCCAATGGTGAAAGACTTTTGGGGAAAGATTGGGAGCTACTGAGCAAGAGACATGCATTACTGGGTAGATAGTGGATAGGGATGACTGCATGTTTCATGGAAATGTTTTGCTTATTCTTTTCACTGTAACAGGAAAGAAAAAAACAAAAAACAAAAACAAACCCCAAATAAACAAACCAAAAAACCTCTGGGTCTAACTGTTCCGGGACTTAAAAATGGGATTCTAGAGAAGGAACTTGGGTACAAGGATTGTCATCAGAGGCATTCTTCCAAGTTCACTGAAGTTTGATGACATCACCCAGTTGCCTTAAGAAGAAAAGCAGCCCAGGAGTCCCCTTTAATCCCATGTGTAGGGACAGTCTTGTCATTTCTCAAAACAGGTGACTGACTATTTATACTCACCTCAGAATTCGCTTGCTGCCAAACTCTGTGTAAAAATTGTTTCTCTTTCCAAGTATCCCCTTCTTTTTTTTTTTAACTGGATATTTAAAATTCTTGACACGTAGATTTATAGATATTTAAATAGTGAATTGCCCACGAATGCCTCATTCCCTAAAACATCACAGGCTGACTTTTGTATGAAGGCAGTAAGGCCATATCCCAAATTGGTTCCTTCTGTTATTTATATTAGTTTTATGTGCCTTCATAATGTCACATGGCAGAGTCCAGTAAAGAATTTATCTTCATCCTAGGGGAATACACTTAAGACAGTCTGAGAATATATGGTACTAACTATGGAAAAGGATCTGAGCACTTCAAGTGTAAGATATAAGATGAAACTTCCTGCCTTTAAGAAACCTGAGTCTACATATGGAGCAAACAATAACTGTCTCAGGCTTGACTGTGTCTAGGACCCCAAGTAAAGCTCAGAAATGAGGGGGAAGGACAGGTTAAAATGGCTAGGGAGCAGAAGACTTCATTTTATAGCTGCTCTGTCCTCATGGAGATGTGGGGATGTGATGGTAATTTGGGTTATGCCTGGCATTAGAGTTCAGGAAGACTGGAGGTAGAGTCTAGCCAGTCCCAGGCCTGAAGATGGAGCCAAATGGACAGGTGGGGTGAGATCTCAGCAGTGCAGGTCAATTTTCCCCATTTGCAATGAAAAGCTGAAGCAAACCTTTCTCTTTTCCGTGGAAAGCCTGTCTCAAAGGATGGCCACCTAATGCCTTTAAAGTTTAAAGCTCCCAGGCCCCAGAGAACCTGCACCTTTAAAGGCCAGTAATGTGCCCTGAGAAGAGAGGCTTCTTTGTCATCAATGTAGGACACGTTGGTGACTGTGTCTGGTGGCAAAGCCTTGCCTGTTAGTCCCACTTGAGGCTCAGCTGTCCCCACTGGGAGGGTTGGATTCCTTTCTGACCTTTGTTCCTTCTTACTGCAGCCTGCTTTCTTTTCTTTTCTTTCTTTCTTTCTTCCCCTCCCCCCTCTTTCTCTCTCTTAAAGCCTCATCTTTCAGAGCAGGGGGCAAGCTGTGGGAATCTCTGTGGGAGTGTTAGATTTGGTTATTGAAGAATACTTATCAGAAACATAAAATGTTTTTATTTTATGTGTATGAGTGTTTTGCATGTGTGCATGTAAGTGCATCTGTGTGTGCAATGCTTGTGGAGGCCAGAAGAAGGCATTGGGCCCCCTGGCACTGGAGCTATGGATGGTTGCTAGTCACCAAATGGGTCCTGGGAATTGAACCCAGGGTGCTTTTAACCACTGACTCATTTCTCCAACCCCCCAACTTATTGGAAACTTTTTGACATTCTTCTCTGTTGGTGGGAACTCATCTCTGTTGGAAAGAGAACAAAAAGATTACAAAAACAACCCAGAACCCTGGGAAATGTCTTCTCCTTGGTTTGGGAAGGAAAATAGAATCCAGTAGAGACTAGAAAGTGTATGTGTGCATAGGGGTAGAAGTCAGGGAAAGGGCAGTAATAGGGTGGATAGTTATAGAGTTCCCAGATACCATCAGTTTTATCTATTCAAGATGTACTGAGGGTGTTCTGTGCTGGTCTTTGGACACAACAGTGAACCAACATAGTCTTTGCCCTCAGAATTCACTGGAAGTCAGGAATCATGGCTCTTGTATGATTACAGCATGACCCAGGAACACAGAAAGCAAGATGTGAACTGAGTCTCATTTGGAGAGGAGCATAGGAGGGTCACTTAGAAGAGAAGAGACTGTGGACATTTGAGGACAGTGTTACTGTGATGTCCAACCATGAGGACCATGAAATCATGACCACGAGACAGCTGAAGTCAGTTGGCCTGGGATGGAGGATAAGAGACCAGAATTCAGCAGGAGAGCAAAGAGCACTTCAGCACTGTGAAGAAGTGGAAAACAGAGAGCAAGGAGTCTGCCATAAGTGGGCATTTGAGCTTGAGATGGAGGACAAGGTCCAAGAGGATGATGGGGTGAAGTTTGGAGTGTTTGTGGAGGGCTCTAGAAATTGGGTGATGGCGTCTAACAGTAGCTCATGAAATTAAAAAAAAATTTAGTATTTTTATTTTATGTGTACGAGTATATTGCCTGCATGTATGAAACTGTACTTGTGTCATGCAATGTCCATGGAGCTCAGAAGAGGGCATCAGATTCCCCTGGAACTGGACTGTTGTTAGCCACCATGTGGGTTCTGGGAACCAAACCATGGTCCTCTGCAAGAGCAGCCAGTACTCTTAACTGCTGAGCCAACTCTCTATTCCCTGCTCATGAAATATTTATCTCTAATTTATTATTATCCCTTATGTTCAACTTCTTTGAAAAAAGAAAAAGAAAAGTACTATATACTTCAACTGATTCAAATCACTCTGATTCTACTGCAAGGCCCATCTTAAAATGCCATGTTAAATAGATTATTATAACAATTTATAACCTTCACTGTTGCCTACAAGTTAATGACATGCTCTTCCATAAAATCAGAAATAATTTTTATGTCTTTAAAAAATTCCAAAGACCTTTAACAAATAATTTTAAGTTCTTACAAAACCCATCTAACTTCGTCACTGCTATAATGGAGGATCAGATAAGTTAAATAATATACCCAGTGCCTCACAGTGTATGAGAGTCCGAGCCAGGAATAGATATCAGGTCTTCTGAGTTCAAGTTCAAGGCGTGAAGTAGCACCAGCCTTCCCTGGAGAGCCCTGTTTCAGTTCTGAGCCTAGAATTTCTGAAATGAGGATGCTGAGATGAAGCGGTCCGGTTCCAGCAGGCCTGCAGGTAGGTCTCGTGGCGTCCCCATAGTCACTTTTTTGTCACTGCTCAGAAGTTGTGATCTAGGGCTGTCAGCTGAGATACATTTCCTGCCTGATTTTCCTGCCAGGACATCTGGGAGGCACAGAAGACACTCTGTACTTTGCTGATGTCACTCTCAGAGCGTGCTTGTCTCATCTGGAGCTTGGAGAGTGCAGCCACTGACAGTATTGGGTTTTGGTTGGGTTTTGATCCTTTACCAGGGCCAGTTCTTCCTCCTACTCTCCAGGAATGTGTGCCCTGGAAACAGGCATTGCATTTTCACCTATAGGAACTCTGGGTTTGAATACTAGTCTCTTAAATGTATTCTCAGTTGTGCTATTAATGGACAGTAAACACTTATTACGTATGCAGACATGGATAGTTTTGGGACATATTATGTACAGGAGGATATATAACCCTGCTTTGGAACACATGTTAAAATCAGGAGCATTTGTTACAGTGCACTGATGAATGTATCTGTGTTAGCATAATTTTGAGATACATTCTGTTTCTATCAGTTTCTCATTGTATGGAAGCCAAAATCATATGAATTTTGACAGTTTTTTGTTTTGTTTTGTTTTTTTAGTTTTTTTTTTTTTTTGGAGGCAATTTACTGCCTTGGAAGATTAAATGATAAAAATATGCCTGACAATTTTTTGGAGTATCAAGAATTGCCTTTAGTCTTGCAAAAATTCAAGGAAGTATGTACTTGGGAATTAAGTAACATCCTTCAAGAATGCTGCATTGCCTTTGATACTCCCCACTGGCCTCCCACCCCTGAGTCCCAGCATTACTTTGGAAATGTGGTTCAGTCGTCTGTTGGCTGGAAGAACTGTATTTCTTTGATCAAGGGGTGCATCTTTGTAATGACAAAAACTAAGGAAAAACAATTCTCACACCTTTACAGGTCCAATGTAACCCTTATAGCTTTCTATCCCTTTGAATGATGTGTTCTAGTTGGGGACAGTGGTATAGTTCCTCAGGATGCTGATGGGTCTCTTAATTTTTCTTATGCTTTGAAGTATTGGACCAAAAGTATCCATAAATATTTGGGATGTGGATACAATCGGCTCAACCACCAAACTGGACTTTTTTCTCTTTAAATTTAACTAAAGGTATCTTGTTGTGTAGTGCATTGAAATGAGACATAATTTCAGCATTTGTAGGATGGCATTTTAGGGAAATAATATTGTGTACATTCTAAATACAATTGAGTGGAAATATTCCCAAAATGAAATTTTAATCTGAGCCCTTTGTTGTTACATTATTTAACTTATGGATAATTAAAATTTTTATTGGCGTACTATCTGGAAATGCTGATCTGTATAGTGACCATGTTTTCTTCACTGGACCTCATTACAATTGATTGGGTAGCTAATAAAAGTTGATGATGAATACATTTTTTATTAAAAGTAGAAATATATACTTGATGAACTTGTTAGACATGTTGCACTGCATAATAAATTGAAAAGTGAAGACATTCATAATAAAAGCCTGCTCCTAATATATGATAACAGCAGGCTATGTTGATACTTTGTTGGATGTTCTTATTTCTTCTTTTAAAAGAGACCTGAGCCGGGCCTGGTGGCGCACGCCTTTGATCCCAGCACTTGGGAGGCAGAGGCAGGTGAATCTCTGTGAGTTCAAGGCCAGCCTGGTCTACCTAGTGAGTTCTAGGACAGCTGGGGCTACAGGGAGCCTCTGTCTCAAAAAAAAAAAAAAAAAGAGACCTCATATGGTATTGCCTGAAAGAATTTTCCACAAGTGCTTACCTTTTTGTATTTCACCGTCTTTCCCATTTGGAATGGCTTCTGGTATAAGACACAGTCTGAAACCACTCTGACTTGCTCTGACCTTGTGTGTTTTTGAGAGCTGCTTGGAGTACTGTTCATCAGTTCTCTTTTCCCATTCATGCAGCCCCTCTCTGCTGCACCTGGATACCTGCAATTCTTCTAGCTCAACTTGGACTTGTTCACTACTATCTATAAATGAATTTTACAACAGCTCTCCTTTTGCATTCTTCTTTCTTGCTCAGAATTCTTCTGGGGATCTTTTACTGTTCACAGTGTGAGAGACAACTTAGTCACAAAAATAGCACAGGAAGTGGAATCCAGAGGCTTGTGTTTCAATTACATGGCCTCTTATTTGCCTTGTTCTTCAAAGCTTCTCAGATGTGCGTGACCTCACGGCCTCCAGTTCCTCACTTCCCATCCAGCTTGACCAAAGTCAGTGGTCCTTCTTTGTTTTCATCTCAGCTCTTCACATTTGGAATGGCTGACCCCCATAATGCAATGTTCCCTTCTCCCGGCTCCATGGCGTTGGTAAGGCTTCTCCTTATTCTCCTTCCAGCCTCCCCTAAGCTTTGCAGTCTTCTAGGGTTCTGCCCTAAATCCCCTTATCTTATTTATATAACTCATCTTCCTAGCAGATGCCAAGTAAGTTCATGGTTTCAAGTATCATCGTGCTGCTCATTTTCAAAGTTTTATCTCTATGGATAGACCTTGTGAGTGCCTGACTTGTACACTTCTTGAATATAAGCAGTTAGACTGACAAAAGGGAACTGTTAAGGTCCCCCTGCTCAACTCTTCTCCCCCAGCAAATACTCTAAACACTCCCCTCAGTAAATAGAAACATTGTCCCTCGTGCTTAAGCTACAGTTTGAGGCTTGAGAATTCATTCTTTTTATCACTTCAAAAAAAAATATACACGTGTGTCTTTATGTGCTTGTTTATGTGTATATAAGCGCATGTGTGTGTACATGCATGTGGAAGCCAGACAACCTTGACTGTTATCCTTAGGAGTTGCATCCATCTCTTTTGAGACAGTCTCTCATCAGCCTGGACCTCCCCAATGGTCTAGACTGACCGGCCAGCAAGCCCCTGCGATCTGCCTGTCTGCCTCCGCAGTACTAGGATCACAAACCCACACCATCGTGTGTGTTCTGGGGATCAGGGTTCAGGTTCTCATGCTTTCAAGGCAAGCACTTCACTGACAGAGCTACTCTCTCTCCAGCCTGAAAATTCATTCTTGATTCTACTCTTTTCTTTGAGCCTTGGTAAGTCTTTCTGGTTCTTTCTACAAAATAGATGCTGGGTGGCAGTGCTTCTTACTGTGTCCTCTGCTGTAGTCACAGCATAAGCCACCATTCTGCTGCACAGTCTGTTTCAAAAGTTACTGTCTTTCCAGATTCTACAGTCTCCAGAGAAGCCTGTGAAATATTAATTATATAATTCTTTTTTTTTTTTCCTAAAAATTTCCTGATAGACCATCCAGGCTATTCCCAATGGCCTTGGATCTCTGCTTCTCTGGGCCTTTTCTTCCCCTGCCCCAGTCTCTGTTAGGCTCTTCCCACACTGACTTCTTTCTGTTCCTTAAGTTTGCTAAGTTCGTTCCTACTTTGGTCTTTGCACAGATCTGCTTTTCCTTTGTGTAGGCTCTTTGCTCTCATCTCCTCAGGCATGGCTTCTCCTTTTTCAAGTCTCAACTTAAATGTCATTTTACACAAGCCATTTGTGAATCAGGTGTGAGCAGATTTTCCTCCGGTCATCTTTTGAGAAACAAATTTCATGGTATATGTTGATCCATATGGTACTGTGTTGCATGTGTTTTCATACAAATTTGTATTATACACTGAGCTCATTCTCCATTCCTCCATCCTCCCCTTCCTCACCCCTCACCTCTCCCATCAGTACACTTCGTTTCACTTTTGTTTTTATCTCTCTCTCTCTCTCTCTCTCTCTCTCTCTTTTTTCTCTCTTTTTTTTTTCTCTCTCTCTCTCTCTCTCTCTCTCTCTCATACACACACACACACACACACACACACACACACACACACGACCTTATGTATCTATAAAATCTAGGAATCACATGTGAGAGAAAACACATGATACTTGCCTTTCTGAGAATGACTTCATTCACTTAATAGGATTATCTCCATTTTCTGCAAACCATATAATTTTGTTCTTTTTTCGTGATTGAAAAATATTTTGTTGTGCCTATGTACCAGGTTGTGCCTATGTGCCTAGGTTGGTTCCAGACTTACTGTTAGGAATAGCACTGCAATGAAAATTGATGTGCAGGTATCTCTGACTTGGGATCCTTTAGGTAAATACCCATGAGTGGTATAGCTGGGTCACATGGTAGATTCATTTTTAGTGTTCCATAATGGCCAGGTTAGTTTACATTTACATTACCCCAAAACTCACCTTTGAATACATTATTTTCTTTCTGGAAATGATTAGAGCACTAAGTGGCCGATGTAATGGTTGGTGTGTTTTTGTGGGCGTGCCTTCTCAGGGCTCAGCAGAATGCACAGTGCAGAGTGGACTCTCTCAGACATTTGTTAACTCGATCTCCTCGAGCATGCTCTCCTTACCTGTAAGACAAAGGTGTTAGGACAGGTGACCTCAGTGACCTCTGACACTGCCCTAACTAGTAATTTTTAACACCACATCTCCAAGCCCCTGACTCTGTCCAGTTGACCTCAAGTCCTATGAATGGACCTTGTTTATTCAGGTTTGCAGATTCATGCCTCACCCTTCCTGAGTGCCCTTCCTTCTTTTCCATGTTGGCCACATTCCCCAACTATCCTCTCCCCTGTTCCTTCTCCCCTCTCCCCTCCTCTCTTCTGTTCCTCTTTCCCTCTCCCCCCTCTCCCCTCCTCTCCCTCTCCTCCTTCCTCTCTCCCTCCCTGACTTATTTAATCCATTAGGCTAACCTCAAACTCTTCGTTCTCCTGCATAGACCTGCACCACCTTGCCCAGCTTCTGATTTTTCTCTTAGACAAATGTAGTGTTTTGTGTATCCTTCTAGAAACTCTTAAGCATGAGCTATGACTTATAGTCATAACTCTTTTGATCCCTCTGGCAGCTCTGATAGCACCAGCATCTAGAACAATGTATGCTTTATAATTTGACCATAAGACCATGATTTCTCCAACACGGATTTCAGAACACTAAGAATGCTTAACCTATTCACTGCTTGATATGGAACCAAATAGAATTTCATTCACTTTTGAGGTCCTGGAATTAAACGCAGAGCTGTGTACATGCCAGGCAACCAAATAGGTGTATCTTTTAAGCCTGAACCTGGAAAAAAAATGAAAATGGAAATTTAGATTTATGATGTTTTGTAAAGATTCATGAATAAATTTATCAAAAATTTTGTTATAAATTTTGAATTTTCTATAAAAGATGTACGTTCACGGACAGTGAAAAGAGAGGCAGGCCTTGTTTCTCTACAGGGTCTGGGCTTCAGCTGGGTTTTTACTTGGTTCCCTTTGTTCAGGTATTTGGAATCTAGAGACGCTCTGGGAAGATATCCCGCCTACACGTTTTGAATATACTCTTCCTGCTTATCTTCAGAACAGCTTGGTTCTTTTAATAGCAAATGGCTGAGAGGAGGGGAACCATTTGTAGTGGGTAAATTAAGTACAGTGTGTCCTCCTATTCCCCGCTGAAGTCCAGTGTTTAGGGCTTGGTGAGGCTGTTTTCCATCTGATACTGTCAGCCACTCCACCCCCAACTCTGCGTTTCAGGAGTGTTGCTCACTCTTTTAGAAGAATTCCTGGTCAGTGTTGAAAAATTCAGGAATTAGGGAACACCACGTATTCTTTCTATAAATATTATCATCCTTTAGAAGCTTTTCTGAAAATTCCTCTGGGTCAGGACAGAAAGAGCTATCGTTAGGAGATTCACAGGCTTGTTTGATCACCTATTAGGAGGACCTAATGCTATGTGATATTGCTTAATTTAGTGAGCAGAAATGGCAAATCTCTCTCCTTCCAGGGTGGCTGGAAAATGTGTGCTTCACATTAAGAGTAACCACATATTCCATTCATGAGAAGTTCTTTTCAAATAATTTAGTCAAATGTAATAAAAATAAGTTTTTTTTTAATAGTGGAAAAGGCACTCAATATTCCACCTGTCCAACAATTATTGTCATTGTTAGTAGTGGCTCATCCCAGAATTTGCTTTTTCATATTAACAGTCCATTTTCTTTTACTTTTGAGGTCCTGGTAATTAAACCCAGAGCTTTGCACATACCAGGCAAGTGCTCTACCACTGGGCTCAGCCTCACCAATTTGAGGGCATCCATTTCTTTTGTAAAAAGAGAGATGAAGGAGATGCTTGCTTTTATAAATACATTGATTAAATTTGAAGCAAATGGTCTTTTTTTTTCTTTTTTTTTAAGTGACTAGATGTAAAAGCTTTGCAGAAGGTTGTTATGGTTTAGCATGGTGAGCCTAGGGAATATTTGTCAGGTTCAGTGAGGATTGCTGTTGGCGGCAATTCTGTTCCACGTTTGTTTGCAGCTGCCTCTTGCTGAGTCTCAGCTGTGTGGTGTCTATAAAAAAGATGTATTGTATAATGCTTTAGAATTGCCACTGTAATTTCTTTGTTAAGGGTACATTTCTGGTAAGGAACTACAGAACATTTCTTGGTGCATGTCCTATGACTGCTCTGTGGTCTTGCTAAAGCTCCTGGAGAATTAATGCCCACCCATATAGTTTGGGACTGGGGACACAGGACTGTAGGAACCACGGATTTAGGGTGTCTCAATCAAAAAAGTGGAAACCATTGTGATAATAAGTTAAAAATGTCAAATGGGAAATTTGTGAGTTGGTAGGAATTCCAATGCTATATGAAACCTTTTTTATCCTTCAATCTTGGCCACAAATGGACTAATTTCTATTTCAGGGAAGGGGTGACCATTTGGGTCTTACCTTTCTCTTTAGATAAATAATAGTATGTCTTAGCTTTGTTCTAGTGGGGTCCTTTGGACTTTTTGTTTTCAGATAGATATTTGACTGCCATTTAAATGAGTATGACTCTGATGTCAAGGGTTCGGTTCTCTTCTTGTGAGCTCACTGACTTGTCACCCACCAGATTTGTGAATACCAACTATTTGCTTGAACAGAAAAAGATGGCATTGACTTGAAAACAAACTGCTTCAGAAGGTTCCATGAAATCACTGTCCATTTTGATTATTATTTTTCTTTTTGCCAGCAGCTGTTTGACTTCTGCTTTGTTCTTAGTTGGTCATAACTGTTTCAGAATGATTGTTGCTTTATGGAAGTGATTTCAAAGACCCATTGTTCCAAGCATTGAACATCGTTGTGTTGCCCAGGTCCAGTGAAACTTGGTCTAAAGCAGATTAATTACTAAACTCTGAGTAAATAATTAACCATTGACTTGTTCCCAAGTTATATACTCACTCAGTTAGAAATGATTTCCAAACTACTGAAGATAAGGGAAGCTTTTCCTGGTTTCATAGTATCCCCATTGTTACCAACTTGGATGTGTGGGAGACATCAGCTGATACCCACGCACTGGTCCAGCCACTCAATCAAACCACTTCCTGGGGTTTTCTCCGGTAATGGCAGTGATTCACAGGATACCACAGTGACTTCTGAGGAGTGCTGCCTGTGTGTTGCTCTGGGTCTGAATGACTGGGAACTGTCAAGTTCAAATAGGAGCATTTTTGCTGCAGTGCCGTTAAATCTTTGGCTCCCGTTGGCTCAGTTGTTGTGTAGTAGCTGAATTTAGGTTGCTTGTCTGTGTGCTTTCAACAGTATCTTTAAAAGACATTTATTTTATGGTAATGGGCTCACAGCCTAATTTCTATCAGTTAACCAGTCCATGCTTTGGCTGAGTCTGAACTATGTGTAAAGTTCTGTTGAACCTGGTCGACACAGGCCTAGTAAGGCACTGTAGCTTCCTGGAAGGGCCAGTAGAGACTAGAGAGATGAATGGTAAAGATGGATGGGGGCCAGATAGGGTGTTAATGCAAACATATGCGTTACACTTTTATAAATATGCATTTTGGTGATTGATTTTAGCTCCTGAGTCTATTGACTTAATGTGTTCCACAAGGCTTTTCCCCCTAGATTTTATTTACAATATAAAATGCAATAGTATTTTGTTTATAAAGCTTTGTTTTATTTTATTGTTTTCTTTAAAAATAAAATATTTGAAAATTAATTCAGAACTATAACATGTATTTTAATATATGCTATGTAATATAATATATAATATATTATAATACATGTTATATTAAAAATATATATCATATATTTTAATA
>NW_008335281.1:2121826-2124244 GCF_000622305.1 Nannospalax galili
TCCTCTTCCTCTTTTCCATTTCCCCTTTCCTCTTTCCTTTCCTTTTCCTAAAATCTCATGTAGCCCAGGCTAGCTTTGAACTTGTTGATTAGCTGTGGATGAACACGAACTCCCGATCATCTTGTGTTAGGATTACAAGCATATACCACCAGGTCCTGCTGAGAATCAGTCATTTGAGTAGAAAGCAGGGCAAGGAGTTTGGAGACTGGCTAGATGTTGTGGAAGCTCAGAGAGAGAATGTTACAACTTACACACACACACACACACACACACACACACACAAATTGCGCATGCTCTCAGGCACTTTGTCTCAGTTGATAAAGTGTTCTTAGATACTTTTATTTTATTGACTCCTCATGACAGTCCCTATTCTGCAGATATGGAGATTGTGCACCAAATTTGTTTAACAACCAGCTCATGGACAAGTGGCCAGTGAGTAGTACAGGGAAGCTAGGGAGGGGGACCGCCTGGCTTTGGGCCCCAGTTCCTTTTATTCCAATGCACTGATCCATCTGTACCATTTGAAAACATTTGTGTCTGTGACAGCCTTTGGAGCAGAGTTTCCAAAGAGTGTTGGGGGGTGGGGAGGGAGCTGTCTTGTGTTGCTGTAGATACAAGTGAGTATGATCTGGGCCCTTTCTCCTGTGAGAATTGGAGCTGGACTCCATAGACATTCAAGGCTGGCATAGTCACTACTGTTAAAGGGCCGTCAGGGTCCATTGTCTCTTCTGGCCTATGAGGAAAGCTTATGTTTAATTTTTGTAAAGAGCTGTTTCAGATCAGTGTTCTGGAAGACAAAATGGTGTTTGTTTTCGTGTGTATGCACTTGCGCATGCCTCATGTGTGTGCAGGTTCATGTATGTGCATGTGTGTCCACGTGGAGGACAGAGGACACCCTCAGGTATTGTTCCTCAGGTGCTAGCCACCTTTTTATTTGTTTCTTGAGACAGGGTCTTTCACTTTTACCTGGAACTGGCCAAGTAAGTTAAACTGCTTGGTCAGTGAGCCTCAGGGATTACCAATGGCATACAAATTTCAGATTTAGATAGAAAAATGACTACTAAAATATATATAACTCTGCTTCCCCAGCACGGGGATTAGAAGTACCATGCTTGACCTTTTTTTTTTAACATGGGTCCTGGGGATTGAACTCAGGTTCTAGTACTTACAAGACAAGAACTTTATTGGCTGAGTCATCTCCCCAATCCCTGTCAGCCTTTCATTTTGGTTATGAAGATAATGAACATCTATTTAGTAGCTGACCATAAACTGTGCAAGAAGCCTTTTTGGTGTGAGCATGTCAGTAAACTTGGAGTTAGTGAGTAAAATGTACATAGAATCTAGATCTCAGTTTAACTCAATTGGGCCTTCTACTTGTAAGTCAAGTGGTCGTTTTAAAATGCTGGTGGTGGTAAGATGCTTTCTTTTAAAAAACATTTTATTTATTATTTTTATTTTATGTGTATGAGTGTGTTGCCAGCATGTATGTGAGTGCACCTGTGTTGTGCAATGCTGCGGAGGTCAGAAGAAGGCTTCGGATTCCCTTGGAACTGGAGTTGAGGACGGTTTGTAGCCACCATGTGGGTGCTGGGAATTGAACCTGGTTCCTCTGCAAGAGCAATCAGTGCTCTTAACTAATGAGCCATCTCTCCAGCCCTAGCTTTCATGTGTTTTAAGTTCTAAGATGATAACCCACTTCACTTGCATTGTCAGTCAGGGGATGTAGCTTAGTATTATAGTGTAAGTCCCTGGTTGCCATCCCTAACACTGCAAAAAAGAAACTGGGGGCTGGAGAGATGGCTTAGCGGTTAAGAGTGCTGACTGCTCTTGCAGAGGACCCGGGTTTGAATCTCAGCACCCACATGGCAACTAACAGCCATTGTAACTCTCTCTTGTAACTCCAGTTCCAAGAGATCCAATGCCCTCTTCTGATCTCTACTGGCATTTCATGGCACGGGTACACTTACCTACATGTAGGCAATACACTCATAAATGTAGTATAATAAAAATAATCAATAAAATATTTAAAATATTAAAAAACCCCAGACAACTGGATTGTCTTGTATGTCATATTAAAATTCAGTGAGTTAAGATTTGGGAAACTGGGGCTGAAGAGATGGCTCAGCAGTTAAGAGTACTGGCTGTTCTTGGAGAAGACATGGGTTCCAATCCCAACATCCACGTGGCAGCTAGCAACTGTACATCACTTCAGTGCCAGGGGATCAAACACCTTCTTTTGTCTTCTATGGGAATTGCATGGCATTTTAAAAAAGATTTAGGAAACTGTTTAGAGAAAATTCAATGTAGTACTTCAAAAATTTTAAAATATTGAAAATCAAATTTAAACGTGGAAGAATTATTTCATTCAGTGACTTTGGTAATATATTTGAATGCTTCATTTTTATCACCTTTCCTACA
>NW_008335281.1:2124260-2179399 GCF_000622305.1 Nannospalax galili
CCTGGAACTATGTAGACCAGGCTGGCCTTGAACTCACAGAGATCCGCCTGCCTCTGCCTCCCAAGTGCTGGGATTAAAGGCGTATGCCATCAATTATATTATTTTTATGTATTTTTTTCTATCTAAATTTGAAATTTGTATGCAGTTGATATGATATGCACTAGTCAAACAAATGAATTTATTTAATGCAATAAAATCTTGAGTTGCTAGAGTACTGTTTTGCAAAAACTTTTGCCTTCACAGACTTGATTTGGCAGAGAGGTAGAGGGTGGCTTGAAGGCATGACGCTGCCAATGATTTACTTTTTCGAAGATCTAGGTCAGGATTTCTCAACCTTGGCATTGCTGACATTTGGTTCCAAATGATTCGCTGTTGTATGGGAGCTATCTTGTGCAATATAGGAGTTTCACTGACACCCCAGCCAGCTGTACTCCCCCTCTGTGTTAGTGATCATCACTTGTTCCTGCTAAATATCCCTTAAGGGGGCAGAAACTTTTGTTGACTGAAAACTACTCAGCTAAAGAAAGTTCATGTATACACATTTGATTAGACATTTTATCATAAGGAGACAAATAGACTCACCTGGTTATTAACTGATAGAAGGATATAGACATTTCTCTTGCCTAATTAATTTAAGCACTTGCTCTTTAAAACATTTTGTGAATGATAAAATATGTTTTTATACTTGTGACCCATGGGCTGAAGCTCTAGCCAATCAGAGGAAGGAACTGGCTGGATGGTAAAAGGAAGTATTTGTTCCGTTATTGAAGCACATGGACTCTTGCCATCTTTGATAAAGGATTGAATATTGTGCACCCAAAGTCTGCTGCCCTCTTGACCCTTCATCAGTCATCAGCTGGCCTGTGAGGCTGCATGAACCAGAGCCCAGTAGGATGGCTATTGTTTAAGCATTGCGTAACTCGCAAAAACGGAAATTACTGACACAGAAGTATTGCAAGGTGATGTCTTTCTAGTTGTAAAAATATAGGCATGTGTTTCCTCTCTGTTCTAAATCTGTGCCAGGTACAGGTATAAAATGGTGATATGTATGGTGTGACCTGAAGTTGTGTTATTCAGATGGGCAACTGAGAACCTCCTGGAAACATCTTTTTATTTGCTCAGATAATAACAGGTGATCTTTTCTAACACTAAATTGCATATGGGAGCAAGTTAAAATTTATTTTTGTCTAGAATTTCCTGAAGAGTGACTTACAACTCTTGCATGCTATTCGTCCTCTGTTAAGGCTCTAATTATTGAATTAAGTGGCTAGAGGCATGCATGGATTCTTTTTCATCATGTATCCTGTTTTTTTTTTGACTAGCTCAGGAAGATTTTTTTTATGAGTGACATCTAATATTCACAGCTTTTTGTCATCTAATCTCTATATTTATGCCACTTTCTTAAGCAAGTAATGTCTTAGCCACAGCTGTTGCTGACCAGAGCTGCTAAGAAGTGGGTGGAGGAAGAGGCAGAGATAATGTGTTCAGATTCTGTATATCAAAAGGGTATCTGTTGCAGTCAATCTGTGCTGATAACAACTGGCTTGCAGAAGGCAGCTCAAGTCAGACACTTGTTTTATATTTGACCAAATAGACAGTAGAGCGGATGCTGTAGTGATAAATGCCAGTGATACCTAATAGAAATGGAATGACTATCTATGATTGTCAGGCTTGCTATTAACGACATCCCATTAACATATGGTGTTGATGAGTTTGGGTCACAGCCTTTCTGTAAAGCTATTGGTATATGAGGCTTGATTTTTAATAACATGCCAAGAGATCAATAGACAAATGAACAAACATAATTGTAAAAGAGGAAAAGGTTTGCTCTCTAATATGAATAGGTAGCAACTGTAACAGGTATATTTGAATTAAAAGAAATATTTATGGGCCGGACAGATGACTCGGTTGGTAAACTGAGCACATGCATGAGGATCTGCATTTAGATTCCCCCCGTGCCCCTGTAAAAAACACACATGCGTATACACCCATAGAAGCACGTATGTATGCATATATTATACACAGACACACACACAATATTTCTGCTTAGACACTTATCTGGCTACTATTGAGATATAGCCCCACCACCAGGTCATCTCTACCTTAGAAGTCACATAACATTCTGGCTCTTGTTCCTCAATCTCCCATCTTCCAGGTTACCATGGGGGAGAATTAAAAATTTCTGTCACCATAGTATAGCTTGGTACATATTCCTCTATCATTTTTCTATAAAGAAAGCTGAGGAAAAGGGACTTTTTAAGTTGTTTGTTTTGATCTTTTTGAGATAGGGTCTCCCTGTAGTCCCAGCTAGCCTGGAACTAGCTATGTGCACCAGGCTGGCCTGGATCTCACAAGGCTCCTCCTGCCTCAGCCTCCTGAGTGCTGGGATTAGAGGTATGTGCCACCATGCCACTTGTTTTTAAAAGTGGCTAGAGAGGCGTAGCCACACCGGATTTAGTCTTCTTGTACTTTAACACTGTTGACTTTAAGAGAAATCCTGACGCACTAAATCAGATCACACAAAGACCTACCTACTTAAAGATAAAAAGGAAGCCCTTTGCACAGCTTCAAGTCTTGGTCTCCCCCCAGTAATTCTCATTATCCTTAACCTTAGAGTACACGCTGATTTGAGGATTGCTATAGGTCTCCCAGATTTAAGGTCATGTATTCTAGAAACCTAAAGATTTGGTATAGATACACATATAGAAGACTAGGAGCTAATGAAGGAGTTAGTGCTTCCCTAGTTCTACAAGAAATCTTCATAGCAGAAATGGAATTTCAGGAAGTGTTCATTGATGGGAAATAGCTGTGTGGCTTGGGGCTGAGGAGAAGGAAGAGAGATTGCACATGGTTGAGTAGTTCCTGTGTGCTGATGACTACATGCGATAGTTTATTAATAGCTAACATATACTGAGCACTTACTGGGTGACAGGCTGGGTATAACCTGCCTAGTTCTCTACCTAGTTTTGGAGGTACTTGAGATGTCATCTCCACTTTATACCTGGCGACTATATGAGTTGCCTAAAGTTCTCCAGCTCTTTAGAGGCAGAGCCAGGAATAGAATCCAGAAGGTCAGGTTTACACACGCCTCTTATCCAGTGTCCCTACCCATGTAAAATGTAATTTCTATCACAGCCTTCGCAAAGTAGGTGTTTTCTCTATTTTACAATTTTTCAAAAGAAAAATCAAAGTCTGGAGAGGTTACCTCTGTCAAGGCCAAGGGCAGATGAAAGATAGAAACCAAGGTATGACTTCCTCAGAATGTGCTTTTCACTGCTGTGGGAAGCTGTCTTGCAATGGTTCAGAGAAGTAGCTGTGAGGAGGTCTGACTCCCTGTCATGAGGACATTTAGGTTATGAAGAAGCCTGTAGAGGTGGTTCAGACTTCCTAGTAAGGCAGCAGGGCACTGCTTACTGAAGCATGGAAACTTCTGGTTCAGCTCTGTCTCACAGTGAACTTCTGTCTTTGTCATTATTGGGTGCTGTGCTTGATTTCATTCAGTTTGCTTCTTTTTAGTGTACTTGGTTGTGCTGTTCCTGTTTATAAACCTTTGAAGTATACACATTAAAGATGTGATTAAATTGCCATTATAATTTATAGTACGCCTGAAGTCAATCACCTAATTAAACTGCTAGAGAGAAGAGGTGCATTTATTAAGCATTACTATATAAATTATGTAGGGATTTGAACTCAGTAAAAGACAAAAGTAGTGTTAATACTCTTCCTTAAAGTCTTTCCTTTTTTGTTCTTCTTGGTTTAATAATTTGAGACCCTCATTAGTTAGTGGCATGACTCTAATGTCTTTTTTTCTTTTGATCAATTTTTAATGAAATTAGGATTTTCCTGACTTTCACTGAGTGCTTTCTTAAAATGTTCCTGACAGCATTAATGTAACTCATCTTACACTCTATAAATATATTTTTAAACAAACAATAGACAAATGAATTTGCATTCACTGGCTACTGGAGCAGCCTGCAGCTCCTAGCTTGGATATGAAGAGGGCAAATCAGTGAATGACTGGGATCACCAACAGAGACTGTCAAGAGTGTTACTTGTTATTAGAGAATAAAGAGCAATGACAACAAAAGCCACAATCCACAAACAGGCTGTAATGTAGCTCGTGTCGGAGGAATCTATTCTTAAAGATTCTGGTTTTCAGTTCAAAGCTCTGGCACAGACAGATTCATAGAGATAACTTTCATGGTATGAGAACTGATGACTTGAGAGGTAGCTGCAGCATGTGATGGAATTGGTACTATTACTTCTTATGGGGTTAGGATCTCCAAGAAAGAACACCAAACATCATTTGTGTGGGAATTTCTTCACAGGTGGGTTGAATTGAACTCTGCAATCCTTAAAAGCAAAAGAAAAGGGTAGGCGGCAATAGAGAGGGGAATAAACTAAGGTGTGTCATATTCATAGCTAATGTCTTTACCAAGTGCTTAGTAATTATTGAATGAACAGGTATCAACTTCATCTGTAGATTTTAGTATTTTTGCCTCTCTGTAGACATGTAACATGTCCTTGGTTTATAAACATTGTTCGTTGGATAACATTAATTCTTTTTGTTAAGCCGTAAAAGCTGACCTATGATTTATTTGAGGTATTAGTATAGTGGAGTGGTCGTAGCTTGGTTGTCAGTTTCTTTGGACAACCTCATTCTGAAGGGTGAGCTTGGCGGTTGGAAACCAAAGTTCTTCTGCTGTTGTGGGAATAGCATCTGTCCTCATCCCTGTTCTAGGCCAAGGTTTCTTAAACCTTTTCCACTTGGAACCCCTTTTCCCTCAGAAGCTTCTATGCAATCCTTGACATATAGGAATATAAAATAGTACACAAATTAAACATTTGCTGGTAGTAAATCATAAAGAAATTTAAAACAGTTATTTGATTCAATTTTATTATCACCAGATATGGGGCTGTGTAATCCCAGCACTTTGAAAGTGGAGACAGAAAGATCATGAGTCTGAGGCTAGCCTGGGCTACATGAGACCCTATTTCAAACAAAACCACTAAATAAATTCAAAACTATTTATTAAAAATATAGGCAAATTTGTATATATGAGGGAAATGTGCTTATTTACTTTTACATAAAGAATTAAATCTTGTCCAAATATTTGATACTGCAAGACAAAAAGTATCTTCAATATTTTTCAGAGCTGATCGATATTTTAAGTTTATAATCATCAGTGCTGAGAATGCCACTTTGCATAAACTCATACTATGAAGTGGTAGAAGTATGCTTAGGGGGCATTTCAAAAATCATTGGAAATTCTATCCCATTCCTGAACCAAAAATCAGAATAATCTCTTTTTTTGTATGAATCCCAAGTCAACAACTCAAATAACAACAACTTCTAAAAATCAAACATTCTAGAGCAATACAATCCAAAGATAAACTCTGGGACTCCCCTGCTGAGGAATGATAGTAGGAAAGTGTTAAAAGTCTTTGTTTTCCATGGTTGAGTCATTATACCTCTATAAGCAGAAGTCTTTGTATTTAGGGTTAGAACAATGTTTCAGGCAGTGTTTCCTGGCATTCCATGATGTGACAGCACACTCATTGCCAGATGCGCATGTTGTATGTTCAGAACCAAAGCTGCAGTACAGCCCTGAGATGCAGCACAGGTCGATGCTGCTAATACATGCCCCAGAGCCATTATTCATTTGCTTTTGAAATAATTTTTGGTCATTAAACTTCAGAAACCTTTTACCGTTGCCAAACTTTTCAGGACCCCCACCTTCAGTTACACAATGTCCTGTGGGTTTGCAACCCACAATGTAAGAACCTAAGTTCTAAGCTACCCCAAGAATTGGTAGAGGAGATCTCCAGGCTACTGGAGACACAATGTTGTAGACTGGTGGAGGCGGAGGTGGAGGTTGGCAGGTGGAGTGAGTGATGTTAGGTTTAGATTCAGAGCTGCAGAACTGTTGTGGGCGGGGAGAAGAGGAAAGTACTCAACCAGGCTAGCACAAAGTAAAGGACACTCCCCCACTGCAGCTTCAGCCCACACAACCGCAGACCTTTCTCTGGTCTGGCTTACTGGGTGGCCTCTCCAAGGGAAGGAGCAAAGGTAAATCATGCAGGTTTAATTTGAAAATTGCTAACACACATATATCCTCTTAATACAATCCTTGTTTATAGCAGTGTAAACATTTCTCCACACTGGGACAAAAGCTGCATAAAATCACTGGAATGAGATTTAAGTGAAGAGGGTGTTTATAAATGTGTTTTAGAGACCTGTGGACTACAGATATTCCTTGAATCCTTGCCTACTGGAATGTGAAGTCTCCCACAGAAAGACCTGTGTCTTATTTTTTATGAGACTCAAGCCTTTGTTCAGAGGCAGAGCAGGAGCGTCATAGTGTGCCTTATGCGGAATCATGGTTAGTTGAGTGTGGATACCAGGTACTATATTGTGAAACTTTGAGTTAATATTTTCATTTGCTTGAAATCTGGCATGACATTTGTTACTTAATTTGACCTTTTTTGTAAAAAACTTTCTAAACTTACTTGATTTCCTGTTGCTTCTGAGAACTCAATTAAATCTGTAATAACATTTATAACTTGATATTTGCTGTGTACCATCCTTTACAGCTTACAACATTATACTTTATAAGCCTAGGATTCTTTAGGAAGAGATATTTCAAAAAGTTATTTGTTGTATAATAACTATTACTACACATTAATAATTTGAAGAAGTTAACCCATAATTTCCAAAAAGATCAAATTTTAAAACAAAATAATTCAGTCTCATGTGTTAATATCAGGATAAGGCAGAGAAAAGATTTGACGTGTTTTGAGGATTTAAAGTAACTCAAGCCAAAGTACTTTAATTAGGAGTTTATTTAAACATGTAAGAATTATGTTATACAAAGTTTCCTATTACATTTTGTGGTACAATATAAGGCTGGAAATAGATTGTATAAGACAAACCAAATTTGTTCTTGACATGACATCATACACACACACACACACACACACACACACACACACACATTTGGTATAATAGTAAATCTATTATTCTGGCTTTTTAAAAAAATCAGTGAACTTGTAAAACTTATTTGAGTGATACTTGTCTTTCACTTCTGTGGTCTAGCATAAGAAATTTGTTTCCTTCTTTCTGTAATTAAGTCAGTCAACTAGGATTTTTTCTCTGTTACTGGATTGCTATATTGTGAAAAGACAGTTCAGGGCTGGCTGCACAGATAGGGAAAAAAAAAAAAAACAAAAACCAAAAACAAAAAAACTGATAGAGTTTTAGACCAGAAAGTGCTAGTCTAATGTGCCACCCTAACTTTATGAACCTAAAATTTCTTAGAAAAAATTTTAAGTTCTAATAGAAAAATTTAAGCACTGTTTACTTGTTGATGGTTGTTTAAAAGCACCACAGAAAGCAAGAACACTCAAGTTATTTCTCTGGCTTCCCACAGCTGTCCAGCCCGACCATCTGTTCTTTCAGGTGGATGGAATTCTAATCTCCAGTAAGGCTGCTGTCCTGTCTGGTCTGCTTGCTAACCCTTTCTTTCTTAGGAGCCCTCTTTGAAATGGAATCCTTTCCTAAATAGAAGATCCGCACACCGTGTGGTATCTATTTATAATTTGAAAGTGTGGGACTGACAACTTAGAACTTAGATGACACTAAACTGTTTAGAGGGACAGGGCTAATTTTAAGAGGTTTTAATTGATGACTTGGAAAGAAAGCTAAAACAGATCTATTTTTTTTTTTCTAGTGGAGCATTACATTTTCATCTTCATTATATTTTAACAATGGCCTAATAGAAAAATACATACATACATGTTAAAACAAAACACAGTGAAAACCAGTGCTAAAGATGTAACTCATTGGTAGTGTTCGCCATGCAAGTGTGAGGAGCTGAGTTCAATCCCCAGCACCCATGTGAAACCCAAGTGTGGTGGCACATGCCTATAATCCTGGTGCTGGAGGTGTGGAGATAGGAGGATCCCTGTAGCTCACTGGCCAGTCAGCCAGCCTAGCCCAATTAGGAAGCCAAATCTCAATGAGAGGCACCATCAAGAAACAAGGTGGGGAATGATTCATGAGGCTGCTCTCTGGCCTCCACATGCACATACACACAGGGGTGTGCACACCCTCACATTCATACACAAGTAAACAAAAACAAATAAACGGGCTGGATAAAGGGCTCAGCAGTTAAGAGCACTTGCTGTTATTGCAGAGGACATGGGTTTCAGTCCCAACATGTACGTGGTGGCTCATAATTGCATGTAACTCCAGTTCTGTCCTCCAGCGGCATGTGGTGCATGTGGTACAGGCAAATACTTGTACACATACAATAAAAATAAATAAATCTTTAAAAAAAGCACCAAATAACCAAAAGCCCAAACAAAACAAGAACCAGCTCTGTTGTTTCTAAGGTGTGGTCCTACAGTATCCAAAGACACTCGGCAATTAGTAATTATTTTGTTTTACTGATAATGTTGCTTCCAGTTCATGGAGTGTTTTTGTATCTGACCTGGTTTATTAGGACATGATATGCTGTTTTCCATGTATAAAAAATGTAGCTTACTCAACTCAAGCCTCTGGTACATATGGGTAAATAGCTTCTTACACATCAATCATATGAGTTGAGTATTTGTCCTGGTAAGAACATTCTAATTGTTCTGTCAGTGAATGAGGAAGGCTTGCCTAATGGTATGTGACACAGTGATCCTGCTTATTTACAAACATAGAAACAGGGATCTGTTGTCCTGTCCATCACTGTCCTTTGTGAATGGGAATAAGCATTTGAAATGCATGTTTTATTGCCATAATTTGTCATTAATTGGCATGTGGTTCTTTTGTGGCATTTTCCAGTTATCTGATGTATTAAGCAGAGTCTATGTGGGTTTTAATTTTCTTGAAAATACAGCCAAGTTCTCTAAAAATCGTGATTAACAACTGTTTTTCTTATTTTTTTTCTCATAGTTAAATGAAGCACGTAGGTATTAAAGAAGATTTATCTCATTTGAAAAAGTCTGTTAATTATTTACCAAGTTGCTGAAATGTTAGGAATAAAGCCTATTTAAGTAGAGCTGTAGAACTTCCAGTAACGGATAGATGAATAGACCTTGTAATATGAGCATACATATAGTGATTTTTCAAAATCCTGAAACAGACAATAAATACTATATATTTATTTTTCTCATGTCAAGAGCTCATTTCAGTACTAATTCCCTTGGTTCTATTCACAGAAATGGGATCATACAGAATCAGTATTTGTGCACGTAAGTGTGAGTATCGCTTAGAGATTTTTTTATCCACTTTACAGAGAAATATGGAGGGTCTGAAGGGTTAGAGGCTTTTGTTGAATTTTTGCCTCTCCTTTAAAACAACTTACAAGAGATAAAACTGTTTCTAGTTTCTAGTTTCTCTAACATGCACTTGAACCAAAATGAGGTGTGTGTATGTGTGCGTACACATGTGTGTCTGTGGAGGTCAGAGGTTGACATCAGGTATCTTTTCTAGATTGCTCTCTACCTTTATGTTTTGAGACAGCGTTTCCCATTAAACCTGACATTCATAGGTTTGAATGGATGAACTAGCAGCTCAAGGAGCTCCTGCTCCTCTGTAGTGCTGGGGTGAGAGACGCTGGGCCTGGCTTTTTATGTATGTTCTGAGGATCCAAACTCAGGTCTGGCACCGCAGGCCCTTTGCCAACTAAGCCATCTCCCAGTCCTCCAAAATGAATATTTTGGGTTTCAGTTAGAGTCCTCTTTCATCAGTGATTTTTTAAAGAGAATACCCCAACTTCTTGTTTTGCAATACAGCAATAAACATTTTACTTACAACTTTGCCGTAAGAATTCTTCTTTCAGGGCCATCATGATAGCTCAGAGGATAAAGGCATTTGTACCAAGCCTGACAAGCCGAGTTTGAGCCCCATAATCCACATAGTGGAAGGAGAGAATCAACTCCAGAAAGTTGTCCTCTGACTTCCACATGTTGTGGAATGCACAACCCATATACATAAACACACACAAGCAGAAGAAATAATGTAGTAAAATTTAAAAGAACTGTTTCTTTGGTCTGTGTCTTGGCTGGCTCAGTGTCTTGAGTTGGAGCATATATACTTGGCTAAAGAAATACTTCAGACTTTTGTAGTGAACCAGAGTTACAGTAGTGGTTAAGAAATTACAGGTGGAAATCTATTTCTAACAGTGTCTTCATAGTTACTGGTCATATTTCTGTTTTAAAAATTTTTTTTATTTATTAATTTTTTTTAAATTATGTGTATGCGTGTATTGCCTGAGTGTAGGTAAGTGCACCTGTGTCGTGCAATGCCCGTGGAAGTCAGAAAAGGCTGTCGAATCTCCTGGGACTGTAGTTATGGACAGTAGTTAGCTGCCATGTGGGTGACAGGATTCGAACCCAGGTCTTCTGCAAGAACAACCAGTGTTCTTAACCGCTGAGCCATCTCTCCAGCCCCACTGGTCATATTTCTATAGTGTCTGTGTAGTTCCTGAACTCCAAAGTAGGCAGTCAAAGTGAGTCTTCTGTCACCACTCAGCAAGTGTTTTTTGAGCACCTGTTAGGTGCCAGACATATTGAGCAGCCCGTCTACCCTGCAGGAACTCTTGGTTTATGAGAAAGGCAGATGTAAACAAACTGCAGGATGAGGGTTTCCAGAGAGCTAAGGAGAGGGTAAAGAGGGAGGGAAGACAAGATACAAACGATGCAGATAAGAGCAGGAGGAGGGGGTGGGTCTGCATGCTCAGGAAGTATTAATCTAACATTTGCTATTTACTAGACTCACGCTAAGGTGCTGGTGGGGTTAGTGATGAACAAAATAGAGCTGTACCCCTCCCCCAGGGCTGCATTCTAGTGTGGGAGACAGATATATATCATCCTTCCCTGCACCTGTTGTGTATATGTGGCTCCTGCTCATATTCACATACCTTGATAAAGTGGGGTGAGGGCCTGGGAGGAAGTGACATTAGAGCAGGGGCCTGATTGAAGTGGTAGGGTTGTGCTGTCGTGTACATGGCCAGAATGTTCTTAAAAGCCCCTGAAGAAAAGAAATAGCATTGTCCAGTGAGGAAGAAGGATGCTCAGTACATGTGGGTGAGGTGGTAGGTCAGGGAGCTGTCGTTTATCTTATCTGTGGGGGCTGCTTAGCAGTCTTGAGCTGCAATCTCTTGTAAGGAGAACAGTCCCCTTAGCCTTCTTCTCCCCTAACCCTCCTCCATCTACCGTCGCTAGAGTCAGGTATTATAACCTAGCAAGGACCTTGGAGAAACCCCCTTAGCCCAAGCCCAGGCCCGAGGGCAGCTGCCTGCAGCAACTGGGCTGAGAGAAGCTCATCCTTAAGCCCACAACCTCCCTGCCCTGTTTCAGCAAAGGTAAGGCCCTGGCTCAGAATGGACAACCCCCACCTGAAATTAAACCCAGAGTTTCAGTATATATATACACTACCCATGATTAGGTGTTTACAGCATCTAATCTTCAACAATTAAAGAGAAAAAGTGTGGGTGGGGTAAAAAATAGCGATACTCACACTCTGAAGCCTTTGAGAAAAACAGGAAACTAGTCTTTTTTAACCAGTGATGCCCAGAACTGGTTATTGCAAAGAGCTTGTTTTTCTAATGTGATGTGGTCAGTGCAGCTGTGCCAGAAGTCGATTTCTGCTCATTATGATGGGCGTCTGTGGATTTCTTTAGCTGACAAACCTATAGACAGGCAAGCATAATTATCAGTGGCAACCTGGTTATTATGGCCGGATGGTGCTTGGAAAACAATTTGCCCAAGTCCTGAAAGCCCTTGAGAACATACGAAATAAGAGCATTTGACCAGCACACAGTTATTTCCGGGAGTTGTAAAGGAACCAGGCCTGTGAGACACACAATAGTTTATTGTAGAGGAGCTGTTTGAGTTTCTGCCTTTATTTTTTTAAAGTTGACAAGCACCATCAGATGGCCACACACACACACACACACACACACACACACACACACGCATGTACACGCACGCACACATATCCTGATTTGCTCATTAACTCAAGTTTCATTATTGTAAGGTTTTAGACTTCCACTTTGTTGTTGCTGTTGATACTTGCTGTCTCGGGGCACTCAGATTTGAAAATTAACATGGATGTCACAGAGAGATCCTTTGTCCTCTCTTTCACAAAGGGCCTCTAAGCACAACATTTCTTGACAGTACTGGATCAAGGGCCATAGGAAAAAATAGTTTTGGCAACTGTTGATCAGATGTTTGGCCTTTATGAAAATATAGATGCCTTCTGAACCAAAGTGAAACAAGTAATCCCCATTCTCTTTCACGGAAGACCACGTTAGTGTCAGACTGGGCCCGGAGACTCCCCGCCTCTTCCTGCTATGGGTTCACTGTCACCAGGGAGCTCCTCTGCACCAGAATCCTCCCCTGCTTAACATTTCTTTATGTCATCTTAAGGATAACAAGGGGTCTTAGACTTTTGGACGTTGAGTAACAGAACCTAGATCTTACTGCTTATTGTGCTTTATGGTCACCATGCCAAGCATTCGGTTTGTACAGTGGAGGCTTTACGCTTGTCTGTTTGTATCAGACTTTACAGTTGTCTCTTTAATAAGTAAATTACTCACGCTTCTCTGTTGTGAAGCTTGTTTTCAGTGCTTGATCCAGGCAGTGTGCCTGGGCTTAGCAATGCCCCCTCTCCAGCTGACTGCTGAGGCAGTTCCAAAAAAGGCAATCGTCCCTGCTATTGATTTCTGTCGTGTTAGAGGTCTTTACAGTGAAAGGAGTCAACGTCTTGCATCTGTCTTTGAGGTTCAGCACAAGGGCACTGTACAGTGAGTGAGTCTGCTTTCAGTCTGGTCCAAGGAAATGACCAGAAGAGGTGGGTTGGCTAGCATTCTGGGTAGTAAAGGGAGTAGTCAGTGGATCTGGGGGTGTGAAGGGCTCAGTTTTTAACCCCTTGCTGTTTCTCAGTGCAAAGGGAGGACAGTACATGGTGCTTGCCACTTAGCCCCTACCAGGATGTGGTAAGGTAATGAGATGACGGTCGTCAAGCATACTCAAATACAGATGACAAATATTTCTAAAAGTGCCAGTTCTTACTGGTTAAAAGAAAAAAAAAACCCAACAAACAACAGAACTAGTAAGCAAAGATGTTTTATCAGTTTCCCAATTTCAAATGCATATTGAAACTTAGTGTTTCAGGTGAGAATACACAGCCCTGGGAAGTTATGATAATGTTGAAATGGTAGAAAAAATGGATTATTGATTTCACTTTGTATATACCTCCACTGTGGTGTATTTTCAGTACATTTCATACGCATATTTTAAATATCATTTTAAAATTCATCATCTTTGAAGAGCCCAGGTGTACCCTTGCCCCTTTTTAGCAGCTACCTTGAAGCCTGTGAACGGAAGCACAGCGTAAAATACTCAAGGTGAACACTTAGGAAAGCAGTATCTTTCATAGTAACGATTGGCCCGTGGGAACTACCCCAGTTGATCAAACACCATTGAGGAGAGTTACCCCCAAATAATTTAGAATGACAAAAGTATGTGTCCCTTCACTCTTAGCCTCCTCAGATTGCCCTTGCCCTTCCGTTCCTGTGTATGATTTTATTAGGGAGACTCAGAAAAGGGAACCATGCTCTTCTCTCACTCTTACTGATGGAGAGATGGTTATCTGCAAGCCATGCTTTCTGGGCAGAAGGTTGAGGCTGAAGAGGCCACTGGGTAATGAGCAGTTCTTCCCCACAGCGAACAGAGATTGTTTCCTGATTTCTTAAGGTCAGCATTTCTAATATGCTCTGGAGCTCTTCAGAGATTCTGCCTGTCCACCTTGGGGCCAACTTTCACCTTTGTTCAAAAAAAAAAAAAAAAAAAATTCTTCTTGAGGACTAGCTCACCGCCCCTGGGGGTAGGGGAGTCTTGCCCTGCAGACACCACATGATGGGATCCCTGGGTTGGAGAGGTTTCCCAAGCTTACTTTTATCTACTTTCTTGGAAGCAACATCCCCTTTTTTTAACCATCTGACGAAGAATCAGTCATGGCAGTCGGGGAGACTTCAAAGGGAAGTTGGAGGTGATTGGGTTTTAGTTAGAGGGAGGGCCCTGGCATTGCTTGGGCCAGGGAGCCATTTTTATTTAGCAGAGTGCACAAGGAGCCTGTGCCTTGATGGATAGTGCTGTTTTCCTCCTTCCTCACCTGTGAAGCCCAGAAAGGCCTTTGTTGGGGAGAATTCACGACTTTAGTACTGCTTGGTTGTGAAGCAGGAGCTTACTTCCTGCTCCTAGTTATCATTTGACTCCGGGTGAAAGGACATAGCTGTGGTTTATGAAGATGCCTAAGAAACAGATGTGGCATTGGAGCTCTGTGGCAGGGTTTCTTTTCTCCTAGGAGGTTGCTACCTGCCTGAGGAGACTTCAGTTTGATCCAGGTAACACCATATGGATGGCATGTTCTTCCTGCCAGTTCCCTGAAGTTTGTCTGTCTTGATTTTTATATCCTTAAAGACCAAATGTCACACTGTGGTAATTCTGAATGACAACTGGTTGTTGAGGGACTTTCTCTTGGTGAAGAGTCATCTTCACAGTACAGTTGATACTCTTTGTAGTCAGGAGACTATCTTGTATATTGGGAAATATTTCCCACATTTCTGGTCTCTACCCACTAGATGACAATAGCCCAGCCCTATACCCCTCCTGGTCCTAACAATCAGAAATAACCCCAGTCATTGTTCAGTGTCCCTTGGGAGGCAAAATTTCTGCAGTTGTAGACCTTTGTAGGCTACCAGTAAATTAGAGGACCATCCTGAACCAAAATCTTATCAACAACACAAAGCTTGAACTTAAGAGGCCAGAGTAGGAAAGTAAGGATAGAGAGGGTTAAATTTCTAAATAATGAATGTTCCTTGTCTATGACTGAGTGAGTGGCCGCCCGAAATGGGACTTTCCCTGCAGGCTGCTGGCTTGTGGTGGGAATTCCCTCTCCCTTCCTCCTGCCCTCAACCCCAGGACTCCCTCTTAAGGACTGCCCTTGCTTCTGACTCATTTAACTTTTCTGTCTTCTTTTCTTTTCCATTTTTTTCCCCCACCACCCTTGTTGCTGCCAGTGACTGGACCAACTCTGTGCCTCTGATAAAGATAAAGATAAGAGTCATTGAGAGTCTTCCTGTCAGTGCCCTCCCTATCACGCTACGCCAGGACACTGTCTTGCTAGTCATTCTTTTTACTTGTTTCTTAGAGTGCTTCCTGGACTTTCGTGACTATGTAGGAAAAGACAGTTTCATATACTGTTGACTCAAGTCCTCAGGGTGACCATCTGGCAAGAAACTGTGCCATCTAAAGCAGGCAGGTTCTGTGGTACTCTTATTACAGTGCCTTAGGCTAATTCGAAATCCAGTTATATAAGCTTTTGGAGGGTGGCCTGGAGTGCCAACTACTGTTTGTGAAACTAGTTTAGAGGGGAAACATAGTTTGGACTTCCAATAGTAGGCATAAAAGTGAACTTTGGCAATGTGATTCCTTTAAAAAATGAGCCATTCTGGGAATGGAATAGCAGGTATGGTAGTCTGGCTGACACCTGTTACAGGGTGAGGTCTTCCATAACACTACAAGGATGTCCCCTGGGCAGGTTGGATTGCTGCAGTGGGGCTGAACCTTCCCCTTGGGTCCCAGGGCTCAGAGAGCTGACAGATTGGACCAACTCTGATTTGTTCTTCTGATATGGAATAAAATAAGCATGTGGAAATTTCTTTGGATTCTGTGCAGACATTCTTTTGTGTATGATCTTTACCAAGTACACGTAGCCTACCAAGAAGTGAAAAGAAGACTGCTTGTGTATTGAGATCCCAGCTAAGGGAAAACAGTAAGAAAATAACTGAACCCAGCCTATTCTATAAAGTAAGAAAACAAAACATATATGTTGCAGAAGTTTGCAATTAAACTTAGAAAGGTTTGGATTAATTAGAAGACAAACAAAAATGTATCTTCGTCTTTGTTTCCACATTAAATGACAAATGTATGTCCAGTTTGTCAAGAGTAGGGATAGTTTTCTTTTTAGACAAGGAAAAAGATGCTACCGTAGACCTGAGAGGATCTGCCTGTCTTGATTATCTTGTGTATTTCTTTTCCTTTTCCCTCTCAGCTTGTCAAGTTATATAATTCTATTCGTTAGATTAACAAATTTACGAAAGATAGAATGTGAAAGTGATAAGTCAGTGACTTCCTTTGGGAAGTTTGTTAAACATCTTACCGATAATTTGGGCTCAGGGTGCCCCGGGACATGTGATAGTTGAAGTGTGAGTCTGGTAGATGGTCCTAACCTCTCTATGCAGTTCCAGATCATGAACTGAAGGCATATTTAGCTCCCCAATTGCAGATGGCATACCATTGGTAAAGTGTCGCCTCTCAAATGCTCATATAACATTGCTTTGCCATTTGTTATGGGATCTTTTCAGTGACAGTTACTTTTCAATGCTTGCCCTTTACTGACTTTGAGATCCATGAGCATTTCAGTATTTGTTGAGTGAATAATTTAATGAATGGCGGGGGGGAGAAAGTTCATCATGGGCATTTAAAAAAGATATTTGTATTTATTCTTTGAGATTTTCATACATGTATACAATGTGTTTACATTCATATCCCATTAGGGATATGATTCCCCTCCAACTCCTCCAAGACCCCACCACTACACCACCCTCTAAACTTCCTGTCCTCTTTTTTTGTATATTTTATAGAATTTTTGTGCATTTCATATATATCTTAATCATCATTACACCACCTTCCCCTTCAACACCCTCCCATAGCCCCGACACTGGATTTCAGGCATTCTGTTATTTGTGTTAAGGTCTATTGAGTCAAGTTAGTGTCTTCTTGTCTTAACCCACTGAGTCCATTTAGTGCTGCTAATATGTGCAAGGGTATAAGGCCATCCACTGTAGCATGGGCAGCCTACCAGAGAACATCTTTTTTTTTCTTTTCTTTTCTTTTTGAGACAGGGTCTCCCTGTAGCCCCAGGAGAACATCTTTTTAAGAAAAGCCAGTGCTGGGCATGGTGGCACATACTTTTAATCCCAGCACTTTGGAGGCAGAAGCAGGCAGATCTCCGTGAGGCATTCCATAAGGAGTTCCAGGCCAGCTGTGGCTACAGGGAGACCCTGTCTCAAAAAGACAACAACAATAAAAAAGTCAAATATTACTTTTCATTGGGAACATTAAACAAAGACGTTTCCCAGTAATAAGTTAATGCATTATTTGAGAATCACACGTAGTGAAAATTTGTTTCTCTTTCAGAAATTTGTGGCTCTTATTTAAGAACAAGAGAAATAAATGGTCTTTTCTAGAGATAAGATGATGGCATGCCCTCCGAAATTAATCTAGTGGAACACAGGCATAGAAAGTCTCCCAAACACATCAATTTTAGCCTGACTTTAGAGTAACAAACACTTTCCAGAGACAAAATAATTGAGGACAATGAGCTGGGTAAAAGAATACTATTGAATAGGATAAGAAAGATTTTGATTTTGGTGCTGAATGTGGAGTAATGAATATAAGCCTACATCACTGTGTGAAGATCTGGTAATCGGGACAAACCTTTTTTGTCATGGGTTCAGTCACACCAGCTCAGACAGTGAGTAACCAGGAACAGTGCCATAGATTTATGTTTTTTTGGCTTGATGCTGATGGTTCCTTGCCACACCAGAGTCGTTAAGACCTAAACTGAAAATGGGATGCATAGGACTACTTTGTTAGCCCATGGATCTCATGAAACCCCCACTCATATGTTCAAGAGCATAGGGTGAGTGTTAGAATCAGAGGCTTAAACTATCTTTAGGGTAGTGATACGCTTCACAGGTAAAAGTGCCTGCTACCAAGCCTGACAATCTGAGTTCAACCCCCTAGACCCACAAGATGTCCTTAGATCACACACATGCTATGACATGGGCACATGCCCCCCCCCCAAGTAAATAAATGTAATAAAAATGTAAAAATATATCTTTAGCATTTACTCTGCAGATATGGACAAGATCCTCAAATTTGAGCAGGCTATGGGGGATGAGGAGTGGAAAAGAATTACACCTGCCTCATAAAAAGATTAAATGGGGCCGGGCATGGTGCCGCACGCCTTTAATCCCAGCACTCGGGAGGCAGAGGCAGGTGGATCTCTGTGTGTTCAAGGCCAGCCTGGTCTACACAGTGAGTTCCAGGGCTACAGGGAGACCCTGGCTCAAAAAGACCAAAAAAACAAAAAAATTAAATGGGAAACACAAGAATCACTTAGCACAGTGCTGGAACACATGGGCCCAGTAAATGCTGCTTATTTTTATTTTTCTCTTATGATGCTTCAAGCTCCATTATTATTTCCAGGGATTTCATTTTCTTCATGATTTTCAGTAGTAAGATCAAAATTCCAGCCTAAATAGAATCTGGTCTACTAAAAGGAGCACTTGCGTCTCATAAAGGGCTGAACTAATGCCTGAGGTGTTCAAGTCAGTCTACCTGTGGAAGAGCCATAATCCCGAGCCTTGCCAGAGGTGGCGGGTGGTGGCCCTGTTCTCGCTAGGAGTCAAGCCCCATTTCCAGAACCTCTTGGTTTTAGACCTGTTAATGTTACTGCTTCTTGTTGGTCTAGTTTTTATTTTCTTTTTTTTCTGACCTCTCTTAAGACATAAAAGCAAAGTACTTGGAAAAAGAATAAATTAACATGTAAAAGAAGTATAAAAGTGCTTTTGTTATTTTTATATCCCCCCAGAAACTAACCTCATAAGTCATGTTCTAAGTTATATAGAATTACCCCCACCCCCCGCATTTTTCATCCCATGAATAAAACTAGGTTTTCAGTTAGAATCACAAACCAGCACATGGTAATACTAGTATTTTTCAGCTGGAGTAGTTTCTTGTTGGCTGTTTTCAGGATGACGGTTTCCTTATTAGGCAGAGGCTTTCAGGATGAGAATATGGAGGGTCATGACCCCAGCCTGACGGGGTGAGTTAGTCTGTCTAGGGTGCTGTAAGAGTGAGCCAACCACCCTTCTCTTTAGATGCTTCAGACTCTTGGTGCCTGCTGGTGACTTTAACTGCTAGGTTTAGGAATTCCCTCCTCTGGAGAAGAAAATCTTTCAAAGTTCCTCTAGCAGGACAGTTTGGGCAGTTTCATTGTCTTCTCCATGACCTTGTACAAGTTAAACATTGGTTACATTTTCCAGTGGAAGTGGTGACTATTGCATTAATTAAAAACCTGTTTTAAAATAGGGCCTTACATGAAGGATCTTTAAAGTTTGAAAATATTTGGTGGAAATGTTCCTTTGCCTGCAGTAGCTTTCTATGTATGTTTTCTGCACAGTTCCTGTGTGATTTCTTGCTGATTCCTTTTATGGCAAAACAGCACACTCCTTTGATTAAAGGCTCCCTGAGTCCATAAATCAATATTAGTGGTTAGCTAATTGTTGAGAATTTGAAGTTTTACTTGAACACAATCAAGTCATAATTATTTCTCCACTGTGGCCAAAATTTAATCTTGTAAAATCTTGTTAGGACGTTGTTATTTTCCCCCCTCAGGTCTTTTTATTAAAGACCTCTCAACTTGAAAAATTGAAAAGTACTCAAATCTCTTCCATCTTAAAGTAAGCAAACAATAAAACAGTAACTCCCAAGGTTTTCCCCTGCTACATTAGTTCTCTCTATGGCTCTGTAGTTGTGACCACCTATGTGGGTAATATTTCAGTAGCCTCCTCCTTTGAAATTGAGTGAAATCTTTCAGGTTTTTGATTTACTTGAGCTATTTTAGATGTATTTGACTGCATCACTAATTTGCTGTCATGTTCGGTGGCTCAGTGCCCTTGTGGTCCTATCACCTCTGTCCTCAACCCTTTATATACCTGTCCTTATGACTTTTCCCAAATTTCTAGCCTTGGGCCTCTTATTGCCTGTAGTTTCTGTAGTGTCTTTATAGGGGCCCATTGTTAGTATGCTCCCAAATATCTCCTTCCAAATTTGGTTTTCTCTCTTTACTTGACAGCTGTGTGGAGATGATTTAAGAACCAAGTGTCTCCCACTCTCCAAGCTCCCCTGACATTAGCCACCTCCTTCCCTCAGGCCCTATTGTAAGATGTGCTGTGCCTCATATTCCCTCAAGCCAGATGTAGTTTTGAGGTCAAAGACCACACTTGGATCTTCTACTGTAACCTCGCTGGTGTGGTAGGCTAACAGATGACAGAGAGCAGCCAGTTACAGAGATTGAAATAGGAAACTGATTTTTTTTTTCCACCAGGGAGTGACATTTAATAGGCAGTTAGATAGGAAAATGATGCCATTTCTGGCTTTATAAAAAATAAAAGCACCAGGCCTTATTGAGTGACTGTGGAAGAGAAGAGAATTCTCTTCAAGGCCGGGGATGAATTGTTAGCTTGAATGACCACTCATTCATGGGATGGTAGCAGCAACTGCAGTTACTGATTGACTTTTCCGGGTATTAAAAAATTATTTATTTTTAGTTTTTATGTATAAGAGTGTTTTTGCCTGCATGTAGGTATACCACATGTGTGCAATGCCCTTGGAGGCCAGAATATTCTGTAAATGGAATAACCAATGGTTGTTAGCTGCCATGTGGGTGCTGGGCACAAAATCTTGATCCTCTGCAAAAGCAGCAAATGTTCTTAATCACTGAGCCATCGCTCCAGTGTTACCAGGTATTTTTTAAAAGCAATGAATGGCAAATGTACAATCCAACTATCTATTTAGGAGCATATTTAGAATTGTTTCTTAGACAACATTTCTTCCCCATTTATCTTACATACTCATGTGGTTTTGATAAGGGGAAGATATGTATACTTCCATTATTGTAGGCCGAAAGTCATATCATCAGGTAGTAAAGTTTGATAAGCAGTTAGCTATTAAAGCTGTGGTTTTATAAAAAATGAAGCTATCAAGCCTTATTGATTGAATGTAGCCTGTTCTAATTACATGTATCAGGCATCCAGTTACTACACACTAATCCATGCAAATTTAAATATACAAAATCTCACTTGCTGTTCATGCAGGGGACCTGGGTTTGGTTCCCAGCACCCGCATGGACTCTCACAACCACTTGTAAATCCAGTTTCAGAGGCTCTGACGCCCTCTTCTGGTCTCCAACGGTTCTGCATGCATGTGGTGCACATATATAAATGCAGTCAAAACACTCGTACACATGAAATAAAAACAAAAATATTAAGTCTTGGCTCTAGTTAGGCTCAAGTTCTTGGAGCTCTTATGAGGAGCCATCACAGTCACCTTTGGTAACTGTTCCCCTTTTGGGGTTCCGAAAAATAAGAGGCGTTTCCTAAGATCATTTCACACTGACCAGGAAAGTTGAATTCAGTTTGGCTTTTTGAATATTACCCAACTTCACATGGATTTGTAGTTGGGATGTTTCAGAGTCTGATACGTTTAGTCGTCTTGTATGAAGAACACAAACAAAACATCCTGTTTTTATAATAGGCAGCACAAATCCCAGGGGAATAATTACAGAAAGAGCGGAGGCTTTTCCTATATTGGTTAGCAGCTTTAAAATTTCCATTATTTAATGTTTTTCTTCAAAGTCATCTTCAGAAGTGTGACTAAAACAAAATCGATTGCTGTCCTCAGGCACTAGAGTCCTGCTAAGTGCTAATTGCCCAGGGTCTTTATAGAGTTTGAAGATTACTGAAGTTTCGCTGTCAATACAGCAGTGACCATTTTAAATGTCAAATGTTTGTAAACTCTTGTTTTTGATTTTCTCCTTTCCTCTCATGATTTTGTCTGTTGAAGGCTTAGTAGGATTACATCAAATGTAATAGAAGAGATATTTTTGAAGGATTGTAATACAGCTTTAGGAGTGGTGAAGGAGCCGGAGTGGTGATTCAGAAGCTGAAAATAGCTCTTCATTTTATGCAATCAAGTAAAACTCTGTACCTTGGCATTCCCCACACCGGATCAGCATGGAGTTGGACGTTCTTCCACCCCCAGCCATTAGGGATGACAGGCAGAGCTATGACAAACTGCTGGCTTAATGGAGCCTGTGTTGCTGGAAGTGTAGCCCTGATGTACAGGCCCGATTAGAGCCGAGTGACCTCAACTCATATGCATTTCCTGGGAAGGGAGAGCTAATAAGCCTTCTCTGATCTCACTAGCATTTATGCAGCATGGCTTGTCCAGGGGGAACCCAGTCACTTCAGGAGTATAAGGGACCCAGCCAGGTCTCACACAGAAGAAAGAGATTGTCATCTCCTATAGGCTCATTGTGTGTGTATATTTTTGTGTGTGTGTATGCACATGAGTGGATGTGCATGTGGGATGGGAGCCAGAGGTTGTGTCTTCCTCAATCACTCTCCACCATGTATTTTGAGTCAGAGTCTCTCACTGAACCTGGAGCTCACTGATTAGGCAAGACTAGCAAGCTACCCAGCACTGATGTTACAGGTGTCTGGTTTTATAAATATGGGATGCTGAAGATTAAATTTAGGTACTCAAGCTTGTGCAGCAAGCACTTTACTGTCCACCCCCCAGCCTTTCTATAGAATATTCATATTCTCTCTCTCTCTCTCTCTCTCTCTCTCTCTCTCTCCTCTCATTTTATGTAAGATAATTTGACTCTAAGATAATTCTTCAACTAATTCTATTTCTGTTGAGCAAGCAGCTAACTTTTCTGGGTAAACCTTCTTGGGCCAAGAGCTGAGTCATGTGACCCAGAGTTAGAAGGTCACCTTAAGTCCTTTTTACCTTGTTACCTAAATTTGAACTATTTGCTGTGCCTACCAAATCAATAGAGCTGTCAGGTTATAATTAACATTTGATGTGACTCTAATTAAGAGAATCCATGGGAAAAATCTGATAGGGTTGAAGCATGAAACAGCAATGTTTGCATTTAAATGATAGTGATTACTCTCTCCACTTAAAGCCCCTTTAAGATGAAGGGAAGACGCTGAGTCTCACTTAGCTGTATTGTTTTGGATATTGACTGAGGGTTAGGGTGATCTGAGTGCATTCAGCTTGTATTGTGGTGTCTGTCTTTCAGACTGAAAGGTTGGAGAATGTGTACCCCCCCCCTTTTTTTTTCCTTCAAAAGAAATTAAATCGCTGCTCTGACCGGAGAGGGTAAAATCTCTGAGAAAACCTCCCGGTGCTTGGAATTCAGACTCCACCAGGTCCCTTTCGCTATTATCCGGGAGGCTGATCACTCCCTGCAGCTCCCAGCGTCTTTGGCTGTGGGCCAACCTCCCAGGGCCTCTGGCTTTGAAGTGTGGTGCAGGCTGTTCTCCGGCCAGGCTGTTGTTGCTGTGGCCTGGGCTTCACTCACACTGGGTGCCAGGAGGGATGTCCTGTCTGCAATCTGCATTTCCACCGCCCCAGTCTTGTGGCAGAGGGAGCCTGCCTTTGTGTCAGCCACAAGTGGTTGTCCCCAGCAGCTCTGCTGAGCTGTGCTTTCTTCTGGTGTCTGCGGAAGGCTGGTTTGCACCCAGCCTGTCACTTGGGAGGAGGGCCCCTCTGTTTGGAGGAAGACAACAGCTCAGCCAGGCAGACTGTTAGTCTAGAGGGGTTTCTAGGCGTGGTTCAGGGGAACCAACTCACTGAGCTTCCTTCAGGGACATTGCATCGACCTTCATTTGATCTAGGCCTGGCCGTGGGGTTCCTGCAGACCTCTGGCTGGGTCTGGCTGGGGAAATCTTTCTCAGCTGAACCTTGTGTGCACCAAGCTTGTAGTTAGACATCTGTGCTGCTGCAGATGTACCCCCGTGACTTCTGGTGATAGCCCTTGGCAGTTCTAAAAGCAGGTGGGCACGTGAACACAGGGGATTATAGTGACAGACACCAGGAATTTAAGATGGTTCTGTGCCTCATAACTAGCCTAAAGATATACATGCCTTACTAGAGTAGGGGTAGGGTTGGGGAAACATCATTGATCCCGTTTCAGAAGGGTCAATTCAGTTCAAATAGAAATTGCCTCAAAAACCAAAAGGAAACCTATCTCGTCTTGGTTTATGCGATAGTCTCTTGCATTGTATTGTACTAGAATTAATGAGAGCATTTCCTCAGAGGGAAGTTTTCCTATCCTGTTCTGGCGAAGCCCCTCCCCAAATATATCTCATCACTAACAGTTATTTCTTTATATTAAGTTCATAACGTTCTGAGATTTCAGAGCTGCTTTTGTTTTCTCCTGAAATTCTTCTCACAGTGAGAACTCACTGTGTTTTGGCTATCCCCTGTGAAACTTTGGTGCTCCTGTTCTGTTGTGGATGCAGTCAGATGTTGACCCCATGACTCAGTTAGGGGAGGATACTCTAAAGAGTTTGGAGTAGAGAGTTGAAGAAACTTGAGGAAGGCAGGCTTCATGATCTTTCTAGGGTATGTCTGTTTGTGCTGTCTTTCATGTTTTGCAACTGTTCACGGGTTATACTTAATTTAGAATCTATATGATGATATCATTTCTTGTCATTAGTGTGTTTGTGTATGTGTTGGGTGGGAGGGGTGGAGGGAAATGTCTTGGTGCCTGCTGAGTTCAAAGGCCCTACCTGTGTAAATGTCACGATAAGTATCTTGTAATGTTCAAACCTTGAGCTTTTCAAACAGCAGAATCTTGCCACCACATATTCCCTAAGTTCGGTCGTCTTTTGTAAGGATGGGAACTCCAGGGTGTTTGGTAGGACAGGAGTATACCTGGGACAGTAAATGCACTAAGCTATCTAACATTAATATAAAGCGTGGTATTTGGAGGTATTCTAAACATACTTCTCAGTGCTTCAATAAGGTGATAGAGTTGGTGGTTCTATTTTTTTTCTTTTCATCTTTTTGAGACAGGGTCTCCCTGTAGCCCCAGCTGTCCTAGAACTCACTGTGTAGACCAGGCTGGCCTTGAACTCACAGAGATCCGCTTGCCTCTGTCTCCTGAGTGCTGGGATTAAAGGCGTGCGCCACCAGGCCCTGCAGAGTCGGTGGTTCTAATGACTAATAGGTGGAATTGGAATAGTAAGATTGCTGACTTAACCTAGGCATGCTAAGATGGCCTCATTCTCTTTCAAATGCTCCCTTCCTCTTGCAGTGGGCCCGGGACCCGCAGCCTTCTGTTACCTACCTCTTCAGAATCAGAGTTTCAAGATGGAATTTTCATGTTGCTGCCCTCTTGCTTTTCTGTTGAATTCATTGTGCAACGTAGACAGCATCATGTAGGCTAGCAGGAAGAAAATTCTCCAAGGAGGTTCAAAAATTTAAGGTATAATTCATTAATAATTTCATTCTGTTCCTGGATGTTTTCTTCCTATTGTCAGCCAGTGTAGGAGGGAAAGGAAGAATGACACTTTAGTTGAGGGTGTTGTATGGGTATATGCCATCCAAAAGTACTTTATAGAAGGAAAATGTTTATTTTCATAAGAAAAAGAATATTCAAACACTTTAAGTAACAGAAGAGCATTAATTCTGTTGCAGTAAAAAGTTATGGTTCAAGTGTTCTTAAAATTGGTATCATTAAAGACAAATGTTAATGCATATGTATAAATATAGATAAACAAAAATGGTAATTTTCACTCTTAGGTTTAAACCTAAAAATGTCATTCCTAACACTGTTGCTGCTGCCAACAGAGGAAATTTGCATAGGACTAAGGCAAGCTATCCATTCTTCACTGTTCCAGAGCAGCAGTACAGGTCTCAAACCTGCAAATTTTCCTGGTTAAAAGTGAATTCTGGTTAAAAGTCTCCTGTGATGGTATCTCCTACCTCAGACAGGAATGCTGAAGGTCTCTGATGGAAATCTAGCCTCTTCTTTCTTGCTTGGTCATGGCGGGGCGCTGCTCTGTCTTCAGCCTGCCCACTCCCCTCCCACCCCCCAAGCACCCCCCAAGGCCTGTAGCTCCAGCACGGTCTGAGCCCTTGGCAGCAGCTGTTGCCCAGACTGAACTCTCTGTGTCCTCAGCTCTTTTTATTCTTAGACTCTTCACCACACACTTTAGCTTTTAGCACATATATTTTTAAAAAACACTGTGTTTGTGTGTGTGTGTGTGTGTGTGAGAGAGAGAGAGAGAGAGAGAGAGAGAGAGAGAGAGAGCGCTCAGGGCTCATGTCACAGACTTTATTATTTCCTGCAGCAACTACCAGAGTATTATGTACTTAGCAAGCATTTGTAATTGACTGTTATTAGAATCTTGCTTCTCAAAATGTGGGCCTCACAGCAGCATGTCATCTGTGTTCTTTGGGGCTCATCTCAGACCGACAGGACCTATTAACAAGGATCAGAACCTACAGAATCAGAACATTTTAACAAGCTCCCCTGTTAACTCATGTGTCTGTTACAGTTTTAAAAGCATGGTTGAGACCACAACAGTGTTTAGCTTTCCCATTCTGCAAGAATTCCATCATGAATTAGGGAGCTATCTGACTGGAGCAGAGAATGGCTTGCCTTTACTGTAACTATGATGCTGTCAGTTTAGTCTCTACATAGCACCAATCACATTTAGGGGCTAGGTAGATGGTTCAGTCAGTAAAGTGCTTTCCATGCAAGCATGCCTCAGTTCAGATACCCAGCGCCCACTTAAAAACCTGAAGGTGGAGGTTCACTTCTATTATCCCAGTGCTGGAAGGCGGAGATGGGAGGATCCCTGGGGTTCAGTGGCCAGTCTTGCCCAAAACAGCAAGCTTCAGGTTCAGTGAGAGACCCTGTTTCAAAAAAATAAGGGAGAACGATTGAGGATACACAGACAGAAAGACAGATAGACAGACAGACACACAGACACTGATCACATTTAAATGTGGCCAAGAGGCTCTGTATTTGTATTCTGGCTTAAGACTACCACTAGGTACACAGTGTATTAAACGGTCTCTGTAACAAGCAGAAAGCATGATTTCCCTTTCTATTTTCCTCCCTCCCTCTGTCCCCCCTTTCCCTTTTCCTCCCTTCCTCTCCCCTCTCCCCTCTGCTCCCTCCCTCCCTCCCTCCCTTTCTTCTTCCATGTGTTTATGTTCACCCTGCTTGCTATTTTGAACTCTAAGAAAGAAAATTTGTGGGCATCTTGCAGTCTTTCAGGAAACAAGGTTTAGAGTAAATATTTGCCACTTCATGTGTTTTTTCTTCAGGAAAATGGAGAAGCAGGCAACTCCAACTTTCACTCAACTTGACACATGGTGTGACTTTCAAGTATAAACAGAAAAACCTTGGTTCTTGTATGCTGCCCTAGGTTGCTTTCCTCCTTTCATTCCTACGTGGGACCTTTTCTTCCCTTTCACGACAGTGTAGATTTCTGTGTAGGCCACTTAGGTTGTCTGAAATAAAAGATTGCATTAGAGCACCTAGGTTCGTTAAATTTGGACAATGACATATGGATTTAATTAGCATACACAGTGAAATGAGGACTGTTGCTTTCAGTTAAAACATTAAGCTTATAATATTACGTTTGTTTTGCTTTGTTTTTGAAATAGGACCTCATGTAGTCCAGGCTGGTCTCAAACTTGCCATGTAGCCGAGGCTGACTTTAAACTTCCGATCTTCCTGCCTCTACCCCCAGAGTGTTGGGGTTATAGGAGTGTGTCACAAGGCTTGGTTCTTTCATTAAACCTCTACAGTTCTCTGCTTTCTCCTGTCTTTGAATTCAAACCTAGTTGACGTCAGAAACAGGAGACGGACGCCAAGGAGTGAAGGAGGAGGAGGGTACCAGGTGTTCGGTTGTCTGAGCCATCCAGCAATGTTCTGAGTGAATCCATCCATCTCTGTTTTCAGCAAAATGGCTGACTGGACTATTTCACAGTGGTGGTGTTTTCATATAGCTGAATTTCATTTTTGTTAAGGAAATTAAGCTATTTTGTTTAAGCTAGGACTTAAGTTACTTAACTCCTATTTGATCACTGTTTGACCACCTGTAAATGATATTGTTTTGGGGCACTTAGAAGGAATTAACACAATTAGCTACTGGGTGGAAATGGTCTTTTTTTTTTTTTTTTTTTAGTTTTATGTGTATGAGTGTATTGCCTGTATGTATATAAGTGCATCTCTGTCCTGCATTGCCTGAGGAGATCAGAAGAGGGCATAAGATCCCCTGGAACTGGAGTTAAGGACAGCTTTTAGCTGCCTTGTGGGTGCTGGGAACCAAACCTGGGTCTTCTGCAAGAGCAGCCAGTGCTCTTAGCCACTGAGCCATCTCTCCAACCCCAAGGGAATGATGTGTTTTAAGCAAGTAAAATGGAAATGGAAGTAGGGGAACTATGAACATTTATTGAACATGGAAGTGAAAGTGTTATACACTCAGATTATTTTTAATACAGTGTGTTTTGTTTAACATGGAAAACTAAAATGCCGAAAAGATGCTTCTATATATGATATGTGGATATTGTATTTATGACAATGCAATTCTAGTCCTCATCCAAATGGAATTACTGTCTTATTTGCCCTTAGGATGGTTTTAGTATGATTGATAGGAAGGGAAAATAATACAGTAATTAAAGAATATCACCTAGAATAAGACAAGTGAGAATTTTTCAAGCATACATGTGTATAAGAAAGTATCAAGGGATGTTAGAAAAGAGGAGTGGAACCTTGCCGGACTACAGAATCAGACACACCCCAAACCACAGTTACTGAAGCAGCAAACAGATGCACACCAGGTTCATGAAATGACAGGAAAGCTGCATACTCCAGTGCCAGTCATACTGTGTTCACCCATCTGCATAGGAGTTCTACCTCAAATAGTGGATCAAAGTAACAAAATGAGAAAGAAACCAGAAACGACCCATTAGACTAAGTATACGCCTACAAAACAATCTTAGCAACCAGGAGAAGGAGAGATGATTCAGCTGTTCAGAGCACCTGCTGCTCCTGCAGGGATAGAGTTCGGTTCCCAACACCCGTTGGACAGCCTATAACTGCCAGTAACTCCAGCTTCAAGGGGTCAGGTGCCCTCTTCTGCCTCTTGTACATGTGTGTTCATACCCACATACAGACAGACACACATGTATACATAAACTTTTTCTTAAATCTTAAAAAATATCTAGCAAGCCTATGGAAATATATGTGAGGAGGGTGAACAATAAATAGGATTGTGGATAACTTGGATATGCCAGACATGTTTGAATATGTACCCCATGCAGTGGATCTAAATACATGCCAGATATAGTAAGTGGTCAATGAAGCATTTCAGAATAAACTTAAAGTTTCACAGAAGAGCTAATCCAAGTACACATCACATAAAGGCCATTTTTTTTTTTTAGAAGAAGCATTTCATTCCAGCTTTAACATATTCAGTAACAGTTTCCAGAGCAAAGATACATCTCTTTCAAAAGTGGCTATTAATTTTTAGGTTCGCTGTTGAAATAATATAGTTATGCAATGTTGAACTCAGTATAAGCCCTGTAAAGGGCAAAAGGAAGAGGACTTATACTGTTCCTTATGGGCGACTGCGCTCTCTCTGGGCACAGGGTGCGCTCACTTCCTGCGGGTCCACAGACTGCTCTGGGGAACGGCAACTCCGGGAGTGGCGCTATAAAGTCATCGGGTAGATTTCAGTGGTAATGTTTATCACTTCCACTAATTAACATGATGTAACTTTTTATGCTTCTTCCTCAAATATAATTCTTTTTTTTTAATTTGCTGATTTTTTTTGTGTGTGTATATCACACAGAACATCCCAAACCATCTTATTCAACTGTACACCCACTTCCCAGATGGCACCCTCCCATAGCCTCCCCCCTCCCCCCCAGAGCCCTTATACTCTATTATCCCTGCTACTGTCCACTGTGGTGTCGGCACCTCAGCCGTTCCCCACTACTTGTCCATCTGGTGAATCTAGTCAGCCTATCTAGAGGTCTTTGTTTTAGGAAAGTCAGCTGTTCCTCATCTAGCAGCAAATGGTTGTCAATATTCCTTTAGATAAGATTGGGGTCTGCAGTTCATTTTCCCAGTTCTATGCTGGGTTACTTACTATCTGGGAGTGCCTTGGGCCACCCTGGCCAACAACTCAAAAGAATGTGTCTCCTATCTGGCATTGTTGCTTGTTATGTAGCCTTTAGCTATACATATGGACTCAAAAAATTATATTGACCCCTTTAATCTTTGGTTATACTTTTTTTGGGGGTGTTTAAGGCCATACAGTTGGCCCAGATAAACCAATTTATTTTTACTCTTAAGGCGGTTTCAGGATCTGTTCCTCAGGGGTCACATGGGTTTGGGAGGAGCTCCTGGCTCCTTTCTTTTACCAGTTCGGCCTATGTGAAGATAAGTCAAAGGTCCTGCTCAACCACGGCTGGCTTCGCTTGGAAGCATGGAGCAAATGATTCCTCTGTGTTGACCCTCCTCTTTGTAGACTGGACACTGGTTCAAGTCTATCTGTTGCGGTCTCCTCGGTGACAGGTGACCCACCACAGTTACAGGATATTTTGAGAGATGCTCATAGTCCCCTGGAACTAGTCGACCTAGGAGGGCAAGGAGCAAAAACTGTCCTTTATGTCCCTTTGACCAAATTAGTATAGGCCTCAAGTATGTCTGTTAAACTAAAGGACCATTTAATTGCTAAAGAAAAGCCACGACCTAAGCATAATCAAATTGTATGAGTAGGTAAATTTTCCGCTAAAGGTAAAAGAGAGTAAACTTATTTTAACTAGTGGAATAATTGTTGTCGACATTAAAATAAAAAAGAAACTCTGAGGGGCCATTTCTATTAAATAAACCACCATGTTTTAAAAAAAATGTCAATCATGGCAAAAAGTCAATTATAACGGTAAAGAAATCTGATGAAAGTAGATTACTTACGGGGAATTTAAATCTTTTGACATCAATATGGATATAACTAGGAACTCCATAAAATGTTCCAACTTTTTGTTTTAATAATACTGTTTCTGGTAATATGTTAAAAGGAAAAATAGTATTTCTAGTGTTACAAATAAGTAAAAATGTGAAATAATTTCATATATGGGAGTAATGAAGGAAATGACTTCTTGCTTACTCTATGGAATAATATATGACTAGTAAAAATGTGTGGTCTGTGGAATACATGCAAATCAAGAATTGCTTGTGAAATAGTGAGTGGAAAAGTTGGAATTGTGAACAATATGAGAACCACTATATAAAACACGTTCATAGTGAAACACATTCTAGATTATTGTGTTTGGGTCACAGGATTAAGACTGTCTTTCTGGTTAAAATATTTTCAGTTTTGTTGTGTTTCTAAGGAAAACTAATATGAATAACTTATCCGGCAGCTGTGTTAAACTGAGCTGTCAGGAACGGCTTTTCACATGGTATTCTGGAACCCTGCTAAAATACTATTCTCGATGTCCTTACTCTTTTGGGTCGGTTTTCACTACGTTTATCTAGTGGTAGATTGGATGGGGCGAAGCTTACAGGATTTGGGGTTTGTGCTCTCATTCTGCATTCATTAAACTGAGAAGAAAGTTTAATGGAGTTGGTGCTCAGTCAACTTCCAGTAAGTATAAGGATTTTTGCCCCTAGCAGGGACAGTACCTCCATTTGAGGGGGAACACAGTGTAAGACAAGTCAGGAAGTCTGTTTCTAGTCTCAGGCCTTGGGCAGGTCCTGCCTTCTGAGCCTCAGTCTTATTGTCAATGAAAGGAGAGTGGTGGAGATTGCTAAGGGTTAATCAGCTCTGTAAGGAGGACATGGTGACACAGCACAGTCTTACTCCAGGTGCCGGGAGCTCACTGTGAAGCCTGTTGCAACCAGCCAGTCCCTATCCTGCTTCAGGGAGTGCCCTTTGAACTTGGAAAGTATAATTCCTGCATATTACAGGGTAGGCCATTCATCTAGATGGCCACATAAGCCAGCATTGTCAGTGCATCTGATTTATTGCATGCAGATAGCTGATACAGACCAATCAGTGACAAGCATTGCCAAGTATTAGCCAATGATAGACTACTACATTTTTTAGACCATGCAACAGATTGAAAACCAAATTTCAGATGTGGTGGTACAGGCCTTTGGGTACCAGCACTTGGGTGGCAGAGGCAGGTGAATCTCTGTGAGTTCCAGGCCAGCCTATGCTGCATAGTTATAGCTATCTCAAAAAAAAAAATCAACAACAACAAAATGGTCTCTTTCTGGACTGGAGAGATGACTCAGTTATTAAGAGCACTGGCTATTCTTGCGGAGGACCTGGCTTCAGTTCCCAGCACCCACATGGTGGCTAACAGTCGTTCATAATTCCAGTTCTAGGGGATCCAACTCCCTCTTCTGGTCTCTGAAGGCATTGCATGCACTGGTGCACTTATTACATACATGTAAGCAAAACACTCATGCACACGAAAATAAATAAATTAAAAAAAAGCAAATCAAAGTTCAGATGGACATTGGTTTTCCGATGGGGCCAAAATGCTACTTATTAAGTCATATACAGTCCCTCACCCCCAGTGAGGTGAGGGTGACATTAACAGAAGTTAATGGAAAAGACATTTAGACCTAGCTTCTTCATCTAGTTATAAGGGTGCTTCAGTATTGCCTTACTTTGCAGCCTAGATATTGTAAGGATTGGGGCTGGAGAGATGGCTCAGTGGTTAAAAGCACTGACTGCTTTTGCAAAGGACTGGGATTCAATTCCCAGCTCCCACATGGTAGCTAATGGCCAACTTCAGTTCCAGGGTATCCAAAGCCCTCTTCTGACCTCTGTGGGCATTATACAGCACATTCACTTACACACATGCAGGCAATACTACTCATACACATAAAAAATAAAAATAAAAATGGTTCAGAAATTGTGTGGATCTTCCATCAATGTCAGGTTTTACTGTTTATTTGTGGTTTGCACACCTAGGCTTATCTGTTAAACAAGGCAGCATAATTGTTTCTTCAGAGTTTTTCCTTACTGCTTTTGGACTTTGATATGAGGACTGTACCACTCTATAAGCATTGAAAATTTCCTTTGGTCATGTAAACTCACTGACTCCTCCACGACAGGTAGAAAGATACTTGCTGCTGTGTGGGTGAAAAGCCTTTTAACATATGGGACTAATGACTTGTACTTAGAAATTTCAGACTTCTTAGGAGGCAAGAATTAGCATAATTTAGGAAACACTATGCTACCTCAGAAATAAGTAAGAACTGAAAAAGGGATCTTATTAGATTTAGACATTTGTACAGGTCAGTTTCACATTGTACAATGAAAACTCAATGAGAGAGGCTTTTTAAGAATTTTCAAGTTGCGGGGGCTGGAGAGATGGCTTAGCGATTAAGAGCACTGACTGTTTTTGCAGAGGACCTGGGTTCAATTCCCAGCATCCACATGGCAGCTCTGAACCATCCTTAACTCCAGTTCCAGGGGAATCCAAAGCCCTCTTCTGACCTCTGTGGCATTGCACGACACAGATGCACTCACATACATACAGGCAATACACTCATACACGTAAAATTAAAAAAAAAGAAATAATTTTCAAGTTGGAGGACTTGGAAGATGGCTCAGTGGCTTAAGTACTTGTTGTGTAAACATGAGCCCCTGAGTTCACACCCACAATAATAGTTGGGCATGGTTGTGCACACCTGTAATTCTAGTGCTGGGAAGCAGAGACAGGAGGATTCTGGGAGCTCACAGCCAGCCAGACTAACCAATTTGTGAGCTCCAGGTTCAGTGAGAGACCCTGTCTCAAAAAACATGGAGAGTCATAGAGGAATACACACAACACCAACCTTTGCCTCCACATGTGCATATGTAGATGCATGCACCTGTGCACCCACATGCATACACTACAAACATATACATGCAGGCACCACACATTCACAAACACATAAATAAAAATAAATTGTATGCATACAAAAGAATCTTCAAGTTTGTTCTGCCTCATGAGGGAACGTGTGCTAGTCTACTTTGTAAAGTGACTAACTGAAAGAAAAAGTTGTTAAATGTTATACTATTCTCTGTGCACATCTGTCCTGGCAAATATTCAGAAATGATATGAACCGAGCTACCATTGTTATTTGAAAGCTTTTAAAAACATTTACATAAAAAACTCCAGGAAACAGAGAGAGAAATAGTTTCACAACTCTAGATATTCAAGGATAAAAAAGTATGTGCTGAGCCATCTTACAGTCCACTGAATGGTGACCGGATTTATAAATCAGCCTAATTAAAGATACAGACATGTGTATGCATGCACACACACACACACACACACACACACACACACATTCATATTCACACAGAATAGGCTGGGGGTGTAGCTCAGTGGCAGAGTTCTTACCTTGCAAATTCGAGGCCCTGGGTCAGATTCCCAGCATCAGAAAAATAAATGAGTAAATGAAATAATAACCAAAGCATATGACATTTATCTTGTCATGCTAATGGCAGGAACTGTGGAATAATAATTAGGACTGTTATCTTTGCTAATGAAGAAATCTTTTGAGACCCTAACTAAATGAGCTTCCTGGATAACTACTCTGTGGACAGCACTGAGATCAGAACCTGTCCATAGATTTTCATGGAAATTCATACATATTCCATGACTGTTGCCTATTATAATTTGTCTTATGCAATTATCTGGGTTTTTTTTTGAGTGAATACCTAAAACTAGAATGGAAAATTATTTTAAACTTTTATTTTTTTTAAATACTGAAAAGCTTCATTAATATGTGTGGTGATATTGGGGGAGTAGCTATAATTAATTCTAAATTTCATAATAAAAGCCATGTATTTATGGATTTGGAATATGTGCTTGAGCTTTGACATGGATATGGCTGTTCTTATGTTCTGGGACCTCAAAATATTTGTATGTTTTAAAATGCCAAGTTCACTCTAGGGAGACCTACTTTGGGATTAGCTCCAAGCTATGTAATTTTATTTCTTTCTGTATTTATTTAATCTCTTCCTTTTTAAGATTTATGTATATGAGTATTTTTGCCTGCACATATGTAAGTGCACCCATGAGTGCAGTGCCTGTGGAGGCCAAAAGAGGGCATCAGATCCCTTGGAAATGGAATTATGGACGGTTGTGAGCTGCCCTGTGGTGCTGGGAACTGAACCAGGTTCCCCTATAAGAGCAGCTGGTGCTCTTAACTACTGAGCCATCTCTTCAACCCCCATGCTGTGTGATTCTCTTATCAACCCCCTCTTGTGCTCCACCTCCTGGTGTTTATTTTAGTCTTTCTGCAGGGGAGGTATTGCCTGCTTTCTCTTGGAACTTCTATCGGAACTGAGACAGTAATTTAATGTCTAGATTTCAGGAAAATTGCTTCTGCTGGTAAAATAAGGACAACGAACTGGTAATGTATATGATAAGCTACTGAGAGGTCTTTACTAGTGTGAACAGTTTCTGTGGAAAACACGGTAGCGTGCTCAGAATGATCTGGAACTCATGGTCTGAATTCTTTCAAGACGTCTTGATCACTGCTATGTGTAAATGGTCCATCTAGGTGTTTGCCTCTGTCTCATGGCAGAGATTGGCTGTGGCTAAGTTCTAATGACTTTCATGAATTGCAACCTACACCTTTTCATTACATCGTGAATTATATGAATCAAAGAGGTAGTTCCAGAGTGATAATTTACATGTTTGCTCATCTGTGATTTTAATATCTTTGTGCTATGTAGTCAGTCATTCCCATGTGCCAATCAACACTGAAAATAAGCTCTTCAGCCTCACTTTGCTAGTTTATTCTTTCTCTGTGCTTAACCATTCATTTTACCACAAATTATAAAATATAATTCAGCTACCAGATATTTTTTGGTGTTCGGTTGTTTAGGTAACACAGTAACTTAGGGAAAGATATAGTTCTAGCCTTGATTTGAATTTGTGTTACTAATGTACAGATCATTTAAAGCTCTTCTGTCTTAAACACTGTTCTGTTTGTGTTTTCCTCATCAGGTGGAGTCTCTGAGTTTTTTAAAAGATGATGATAATTAAATCTACTTGAAAAATTAAGTGAATTGATGGTTGGAACACTCTGTTACCAGTTGCTTAACATTCAGCCACTAGGTAAGTTAAACCAAATGCTTGCTATGATTTTATTTCAGTTATGGGAAATATATCTAAAGCACAATAGTAAGTAGGCTTTAAGTGAGATTTTTGACAATAATAACTTGAGGGCCACAAAACATGACTGATGTTGGGGATATTACCTTCATGGAGGTATTTGTACATCTGTATTGTGGGCCTTTTTGTTATTTTGGCTTATTTAAAAATTTTGTATGTAGCTGTATGTGTATGTATATGAGTGTGGTGTCTGTGTCTGTGGTGTATGTGCACATGTCTACAGGTGCACAGGCCTGTGTACCTGGATGCCAAGCGAGGATATTAGGTATGTTGTTTTGTCACTCTCTGCTTTCTTCATTTGAGACAGGGTCTGTCACTGAACCTAGAGCTAGCCTGACAGTCAGTCAGCCCCAGTGTTCCTCCTGTCTGCCCCCACAGCACTGGACTTATATGTAAACATGAGGCTATTCCCAGCTTTTTATAAGCATAAGTGCTACCACTGGTCTATATTCCACAGCCTTCTTTTAAGAATGATCTTATTGATAATTTCCTTGTTGTAATCTTGAAGCAATTTGAGAATATCAGTTTTTACTCTGGGAGAGATTGTGTGTGTGTATAATCACATCTTATTCCATTCAGATCTAATATATAATGAGCTTTTTAAGAAAGCCAACACTTCCCACTAATCAACCAATTCTCAATTTGCAGAAATTTTGGTTTCTGTGATGAGAACAGACATTTAAGTAAGGGTTCAGTTGAACTTCATGTTGCCCTGGATGGCTGTGGAGGCTCCTGAGACAGAGAATTCAGAACCAGGAGGAGTTGAGGCTGTTCACAGATCACTAGGACTGCCAACGTTTAGTGGGAACAGGACTTTGGCTACTCTTAAAATGTCAGTGTAGTAAAGCCTGCTCTGTCAAACAGATTTTTGGCATCAGAAATCTAAATGATACGATTTTAGGGCTTGCTAAATTTTTGTTAACTTAGGGAAACTCATGTTTCAATTAACCCTTTTTATAGTAATAGAAAATTGGGAAAAAATATTTTCCTAATTTAGGTCATAAGATTTGAATTCCTGAAGTTTTATATGTTTTTCATGATGCTAAAATTGTGCAGCTTGTTACTTAATTTCTTTCCAAATTAACTGGAGCTATTTAAAAACCTGATGAGGGATCATAATAAAAGGAGAAAGTGTCTAATCATTTCAAGAGTCAATTTCCAAGCCAAACCAACTAGTGTTTAACGGTGACCATCTCAAGGTGCCATTGGTCAGGTGGCCTCCCAGTGGTAATACTGTATGGCCTATGGGCTCCAACAGCTGCCTTTAACTTTGTTTAAAATGATTTTCCTTGTAGCCTCTGCCTCGAATCTTACTTCACTAGTGTAGTTTTTGGACATTCAGCAACAGTAGAAATATCAGATCGACAAACTTAGGGAATCTTTTCTATTCTGCCTGCAAGGTTCATAATTCAGCAGTCATTTGTGGCCAGAAATTTTCATGTTATGTACACATAGTGCCATTTGGAAACATTTTTGTATAATTCAAGGGCTATAAAATAGTCAGATGAAAAATCCATCAGGAAGAAAAATGCTTTAAAAACTTCAAGAGCAAAACCTTAATGTGTTCTGTGGCTATTCTGTATGTTAGAAGATGAAAATTAATACCTGAACCACCAACCTAAATGTCTTTATTGCAGTTTACTTTTCTGACTACTCATAAGCTTGGGCTATTAAAGTTCTTCTCCATGTGCACATTACAGTATCAATGGTCAGTTTCAGCTGCTGACATCTGATTTAAGCTATGTGGAAGACACTGCTCTGTAAGTGCCTTCTGTGAGTGGACATGGCCTTGGTGTTGCCCTGTGAGCTCTGGGCTTCAGTGCTTTGAAATAACAATTGTTCTGAGTTAAGAAGGATGCTACTATATCCATAGTGCTCTTTGAAGATGAAACATATGGTGGATAGACAATATGAGCTCAGTAACTATTAGTGATCAGGAGGCTGTTGGTTAGTGGTAATAGTCAAATTGACATTGTTTAAACTCAACGGGAATTATACCTTGTCAATCACATACCTGTGGGTTCTTTTGCCTGCCAATATGGACCTAATTGAGAAAAGATGGTACCTTTTTTTTCAATTCGGTCAGATACATCTTAGGAAGGGAGATTTTACTATGGATTCTGATTATGTTGCATGGTCATCTCACTAACTTTATTAGTGAACTTGACCATGTCCAGTGGTTCAAGTGAGAAATTTTTTCTCCAAATAATAAAATTTCTCCCCACCATAAATTGTGATAAGTAGAAAAGAACTTTCAAAGAAGGAAAATCCCCAACTATTAGAATATTCATTTTGTGGTACATGCTGTAAAAGTTAGAAATACAAATAATTTTATCTTCACAATAATGCTGCTAATTATACTGTTTCCCTTCAAGCAGGCAATGCTTTTGACTAGTGCTGACATCATGCATTTAGCTAGAATCTCTGTCCTTAACCAGAGGTTCTGTTTTATATTCTCAGATATTTTTTTCATTGTACTGAGTAGATTTATTTGGGAGTTATGTAAGTGTTATTTCTTCTTGGAAGGAAGGTAAAAAGTTTTAACCTTCACCGAGTAAGATCTGCGATTCAGGATTCTAGTTGTACGTGAATAACCTTTTTAAGAATTCAGAATTCCATTTTTATTTGAGAATATCAGGTTTCAGAGTAGTAATCATTGTCCTGAGCATTACATAGCTATTACAGTTACTAATATTGACGTCTTAAGAAACGCAAAATACATAACTCTATTTCTTTAGCAATTGCTCTATTTTGTGATTTCCCAACAGACCTGTTGCTGAACCTTCCATAGCTCCTTTCTCTTCTGATATACCTATGTATGTATTTTTCTTATTATTTCTACAGATTAGGAAAATAAAAGAGAAGAAAGCTTTAATTTCACTTAGAAACATTTTTAGCTGGTCAGATGGTGCATGTTAAACCTCCCGCCATCACAGATAATTGAGAGTAGACATTATAAATTTTCAGGGTGTTGTAACCATCATAATACTACATTTTGTAAAGATGTTTTTTATGGCTTTTCAGATGCACAGTTTCTTTTTTAGGTCCCTTGCTTTTTATGATGACTGAAGACAGTGTCTGTATTCATGTTTGAATGCAAAATCAGACTGTAGACTCTTAGAGCACCTATACTCTGCTTACAAAGATTGTGTTCTTTGTTTCATCATTATAGTGGCTTCATGTCGATCCCATGCATGACTAGACTTCATGAACTATGTTGGTCCCTTCTTCAAAAATTTCTTCCTTGCAGTCATATACATTTTGAGTCTGCCAGCTTTAGTCTTCAAGCTTTAACTTGGCCACACACTTCATTCATGTGGTCAGTAACTTCTTCATTTGTTCATTATTCAGTCAGCCAACAGTAAACCAACAGTATGAGCAAAGTACATTTTGTTCTACGACTATGCTGTTGCTATTCAAAACCCTGATGGAAAGCTGCTTTCTTATTTTATGATAGTCTCTTCTCTCTTTACCTCGTCTCGTCTCCTTCCTTTGGCTTGTGCTATGTAAAGGCTGTATGGAGAGACCGCTTATCTTTTATTCCCCATAGCAAACCTACACAAGGGAACTGAGTAACCATGTGACTTGTTTGAATGATAATGTATATTAACATCTGGATGTAGTAGTTCGCCATTTAGTGGATGTTTTCCACCTCGGTTATCTCGTTTGAGAAAATAGCCGTGATACAGACATTACACACTATTTTGTGTATAAGGAAATGGAAGCTATTGCTCGTGGGGGTGCTACAGTTGGTGATGGACTCACAGTCACAGCCCTATTGAATCATAGAGCCAGGCTTGAACCCTGTTTTTCCCAACTTGAGACAGCATGTCATAGTCACTGTGCTGTCGCAGGTCTAGTTGACTGGCAGTATCCCAATAGTGGAGCTTCGTGGAAGTGGTCACTATATTATGTTTAGTATGACTCATATAAGAAAATAGAAGCCATGTTGAAATGATGAGAGTCAGAGTTTAGGGATTTTTAAAAACAATTTTTTGAGAATTTTGTACATGAGTGTTGTATCGGCATTTTATCTTCACCCCGTGCCCCTTCTTCCCATCTCCTGATACTGTCACAATTTCTTGACCTCTTCTTTGATTATTGACAGCTATGTATACATACATTTATAAATATATATATGTGTGTATTTATAATGCACTGCATCCATTTAGTAGTGCTCATGTGTGCATGTGTGTAGGGCTGCCCACTTGGGATTAGATAACTTCTCAGGGAGCTAGTCCCCAGAGAAAACTGATTCTCTCTCCCTCAGAATCCATTGATTGCCTATAGCTCTTCATCTTGAGGTAAGACTCTGAAATTTCCCTCGTCTACCTTGACATGTCAGCTGGTTTTGTTACCATGCAGATCTTAATAGGCCACCATACTGTGGAGATTGCATGGGTGGAGCTTCCCTAAGTGTGTCTAGAATGCATTAACTTCAAGTTCTGGGAAATAATCAAGGATTGTGGCAATACCTATATTATTTTGGAAACTATGAGAAAGAGTATGATTTTAGCCAGCCAAAAGAGTACACTTAATATCATGGCATAAAAATAGGAATTTTCCAGACCTCTGACAGATGTTGTCTACCTGATGATACTGTTAAATTCACCCAGTCATTCTCCATGGCTTGAGAATCTTACCATCTTCAAGCAATGTCCTTACAGATTAAGACTGGCTTCTTAACTCTGGCTTCTTGGGCAGTTACGCTTTTTAGTGTAATGCACTAAATCTCTAACTTAGAGATCCTCATTTGACGTTTGAACTTGATATCATGTTGACTTCTTATCCACGAAGTTCAGAAAGATAAATTGACTCTCTCCTTACATTGTCTGTTTGGTCTTTTATTTACACTGTAGGTTGGTGAACTTTACTGATGTCATAGGCTGTTTAATCCTTTTATTTTAGGGTTACTAATCTTAGCATTTTAGATCATCGGCCCTTGGAATCCTCTAAACAATATGTCTTTCATACCACTTGTTTGTATTTTGTGTGCTTGCCTCTTACATTGAAGTAATTTACGTTAGTTTTTTTTTTTTTTTTTTTTTAATTACCTCATAGGCCTGCTAGAGAGTGGAAATAGGTATTTATTTTGTCCGGATCCTCTTCAGCCTGATAGGAAAGAGGATTCAGCAAAATAGTATACATCTAATAACTATTGCCTGAATTTCATTAAAATATTAATTTATGCGTTTCCTTTCAAAAGTTAGAGCCAGAAAATTGATGCCGGCCATCAATTTAATTACATTAGCAAGGTGGATCAGTAAATCTGATACTTACTAAATATCCAGAGCAGACTTATAAGGACAAAATTCTATTTTTTTAGTGTCCTCTTTTAATGCAAACTATAAATGTTCTTAAAATAATACCACCACCCTTTGCCAGCAAACCAAGCAAAAAAAAAAAACAAAAAAAAAACAAATCAACTCTCCTGCCTTCCCATGACAAGGATGTTTTATTCTTCTTGTGCTGGCCATGGCCACAAAATTAACTGCCCTGTGAGAAGACTTGGTGAGATGAAATGGCATGTGCTTGTGACCTTGAGGACATGAAGGATGCTGGGAAGTGAGGCAAAAAATGCCCGAGAAGGGGTAGTCTTGTGGTCATGACTGCAGGGAAAGGGGACGGATGCTTTGCTGCCCAGGGTGGGGAGTCCCTGAGCATTTTTGAACGGGAGAGTGGTGCTCAGAGCTGTCCTTTAGGAAGGAGGGATAGTATTGCATGGTGGGGGCAGAGGGTAGGCTACATAGGCACAGCAGTCATTGCTCAGGATGTGCTCTCATCAGTTCACTCAAGAGCTGTCACCTCATGGTGTTCCTTTAGTGTCCCGTCCCTCCCCGCCCCCCCCCGACTTAGATCATAGGCTAAGGCACCATCAAGTCTAGACCCACTTAAGTCAAAGTTTTCATCCTCGTCAGGAAACGCTTTCTCTCTAAACTTCTTTTGCATCGTTCTCAGTTCCTCACATCTCAGGTTTTGCATCATGGTACATTTGTGGCTATGTTCAACTCCTCTTGGTTTCCGTCAGGCTCTGCTGACATTTTCACAGGTCACTGCCTCTAGTAGGTTTCATTGTGTCCTGTGTACCCCGGAACACTGTGCCCAGTACTGTCCTTTGCTGGAAATTTGCCATTTGTACCTAGAGTACCTTCTGATCCCCTGACTTTGTGTGACAGATGTTGAGTGCCTGAGTTGGAATAAGATGGTAGCAGAAAGGACTGACAGGCCACAGAGAGTTGGAAGGAAAGTATACAGGAAGCAGTAAAGGACTCCTGATTAGATGGTGTGTGTGCACATACACGCGCGCATTCCTGCTGATGCTCTGGAGGCAGAAGACTTTGAACCTGGGAGTGAAAATACGACTTTTCATATGAAAAGGAAAATGAGAGAAGCCAGTTAGGGTAGTAGTATGGTCAATTTGATTTTATACCAGTTACATTTGAGGTAAAACCAGACCAAATGTGTTTTTTTTTTCTTTTCATTTTTTTCATGACAGTTAATTGTCGGAAGCAAGAATTCACTGGAAAACTTGAGTCTTTTTCCTCTTCTTGCTATTCTCTCAGCTCCTTAAATATTTTCCAAGAGTTTGGGAGGGTCAGGTTTTTCCAAACTTAACCTTGTCAAAATTCCCCATGAATTCACCTCCTTAGGAACATGCATACTTGTCACAGTACTCCCAATAGCCAGAGCATGTCTGTCTTTCAGCTTCCTAAAGTAAAAGCACACAGGGAAAATAACTGTCTTTTTCTTTTGAGGAGCATGATCCCTACCATCTCATGACTTGCTGAAATAGCACAGTAAGGGAACAGGTTTTGGCAGCTGCAGCCTCTAGGTAATGTGTAAACACACCCATTTCTCTTTTCCTGTGATTGGGGCAATCTGGTTCAGGGAAGCGGGGGGGTTGGGATAGCAATTGAAAAAATACCTGCTACATGAATAAAGTTATTCTTTTAGTTGATGATATGTCTGACACTGACAGCAGAAAGCTTAGGTTCTTAAATTCATTGGTAGCAGTGAGTTGGCAGTTTTGGCATAACCTACCGCCATTTCCATCCATAGAGGAGTTTTTGAATTCCAGAAGACATATTCTGGACTAAATTCATTTAAGTGCGTATTATGATTCTGTAATTATTATGTGCTATTACCTTGCATACCAATGATTAAAGCAAACATTTAATAACTATAGGACAGCAAATAAATATCTTTTAGAACTTAAGCCATGAAAAGATTTCCATTAACAGAATGTTTTGTGCACAATAAATTCTTTATTGACTGCAGCAGAGCTTGATTCTGTCATCAGCCTTAAGTGGAAATTTTGAGAACACCAGTCATCACAGACACCAACACTGCTGGCTTTTATCCTTCATACATGGAACTTGAGCTTTTTTGGCTATTTGTGAAAGCTTTGGTTTGGTTAAATTCAGTAAATATTTGAGGCAGTTCTGCCATATACAATTTAGTGTTCTGGAAATGTAGAGGAATACAGGCACAGGTAAGACTGCACTGTGGCTTTAAGTTGCTTATAAATCCTAAAACAGAGATAAGGCTAGAACTTATCTGACCTGAATATAAGGAATCTTGTAGTAATGCTCTCAGAATGCAGAGGAGAAAGAAAACATGTCCATTCTCTTGTGGGTATCTTGAGGCAGAGGGCTGGAGGACCAGTAAGTATTTCCCAAAGAAGGCTTTAAGATGGGTATGATTTTGACAGGTGAAGAGAGTTACATTGACATAGGACAAGAAATGGGATGGATATTAGTGCCTTGGTGATGGAATGGAAAGTGATATGGCTTATTTGAGACAAAGTATCTATAAATGAGTACATGTGAAAGAAGAGAAATGGAAGGTAGTCTAAAGAGTATAGAGAGCCTTCAATGGAATTGATGCTCGGATTGATAGGCATTAGAGAATGTTACCAAACTTTTGAGCTAAGGAGTAACACACTAGGTTATATTTTTGTGAAAAAAAAAGGACTAGTTAACTCTAGATAGCATTGTAGAGGAGAATTGGAAGGACTGGAGGTAGACAAATAGGCAGCTACTGGATAATCTCTATGAAAACATAAAGTTCCAACCTTGGGCAGTAACAATAAAAAAGAGGGGACTCATGAGAGAGACAAGACACTGTAAATGAATGACGAGGTTTCTGTGATCAGCTATGAGAGGTGAGAAGCAAGAAAGGTATTGATTCAATTCAGTGCTTTTAGTAGACTTCTGAATTAACTAAAATTATGGGAAGCCAGCCAAGACCAACACTGTGTTGGGTGTTGAACTATGTATTGAGAAAAATGAGAATTGTGAACAAAGCAGCTGAATATTATTTGGGGATTTGAAATATGTACTTAACTAAAATCCAAAGCAGACTATGGTAGGTGCGATAATCTGATTTAGCAAAGGGTTATGAGAACAGCATTAGCCCTGGACTGGAAAAGTGGGAAGTGTATAGGGGAGAAGACTCCTCACCAAGGCTTTGCAATTAAGAAAGAGTAAAGTATTTAGCTATGTTAGTTTGTTGTATTTTAAACAAATACTTGAAAGAAACTATTGAAAAGAAGACAAGATTTACTTTGGCTCACAGTTCTTGAGGTTTCAACCCCTAGCGGCTTGACCCCATCACTGTGGGGCTACAGTGGATCAGAGCTGCTCACCTCATGGTTGCCAAAAAGCAGAGACGGGAAGGGATCTGAGACAAGATAGCCTTCAAAATCATGCCCTCAGTTGCTCCTCCTCCTAAACAGGCCTCTCCTTCCATCACCTCCCCTTCCCCCAATACCATTGAGCTATGAATCCATCAATGGATGGATCCACTGAGTAGAGCATGGACCGCATGGTCCAATCACTTCATGATTGGAGCTCTCAGCTGGGGACCAAGCCTCGAGTATGAGCCTTTTGGGGGATGCTTTATTTCTAGACCATACCAGGATATTAGAAATGATGTTGGAAAACTAATACAGATGAATGTCTCAAAAGCTGTGGGAAGTGGAACTTGCTAGAGAATGGGGTTTGTACTGAGGGCTAGATCCTGAGCTGGGAGCTCAGTTTTCATGGGGATGGGGCTGTGACTATTGTATGGAGTTTCAAAGTGATTGCCAGTGTTGGCATCTGAGAAAGATCAGTGGATCCCACAATGAATTCCAGGCATCTATAAAAGATTTCAGTGTAGAAATGGGGTGAAACTGTTCTGAAAGTCATTCTTTATCTTGAAGACATCATTAAATTTATCAGGGAACAAAAAGGCTGAGCTTTCTCAGTGATTTCTCCTTTTTGGGCAAAGTTTATATAAACCCCTGTAGATCTTTGTGTTCTGGCTCGTCTTAGAGGCATCATTTGAGAATGTATTTGTCCTGAGAAGTTCTTTGTAGATTGCAAAATACTGCAAAAATGTTGGACTTCCAAATTATTTTCTCATAGAAAAAGATTTCTGTGCTGGCTGCGGGGTCCCCACCCTTCTCTGCTTCCTCCCCAGGTCCTTCTTCCCAGGAAGGTCCCTGAGGCACCCAGCTGGTAGTGGTGAGTGCATTGCTACACCCTTGGCTTAGGGTGAGGGAAGTCCTCGGGCTCTCCTTGGCTGTTGTCCCACATCGAAGGAGGTTTCCAGAGTGCACAGTCTAGGGAAGTGCATGCAGGAGCACACAGAGAGACGTGAATACTTGAGCATGTGCACACACATGCCAGTTCTTTTCCTGTGGTAAAGGATATTTGTGTGGCAATAACTAGACAAAATACACAGTCATGTAGAGGTAATTGTGTCACACCAGACCCAAGGAAAGAGGATAGTGACGCAGGTTTTGAGCAAGAGGTGGAAGGGGTATTATTAATAATTTAACATTTAGAATACTACTAGAATTGCTAAAGAAAAACTCAGAAATTACTTTGTTAAGATGAATAGCCTATTACAGTATAATGTAAAGGGGTGAAATTTATATTTTGGCTGGTTTTTCTTGTCTGTATGTTTTTAAAGCAATCATCACAGCCAGCTGGTACAATTCATTAAAAATTCTTTTATACAGCCATGTATATTGTTACAAAGCTATGCGGAGATTTTAATTTATATTACAATATCATGCTATTTAAAAGAAGCAGAAAGCTTTCCTTTAATCATCAAACATTTTCTGAGTTCCTTTTTTTTTTTTTTAATCCCAGAATGGTGACTAGGAAATAAAGCTGAATACAGAAAAGACATGCACAATTTTAAATAAAATACATAAAATACATTCTTCTAATGGGAAATTAGAAGGGTCCCAGAATTATGGATAGACTATTTGAAAATACATTTATAAGGTAATAATTATACTTCCTCCATCATTTATTCGCTGCTGCTTTGAGCCTTAAAATGTGCTCAGCCTGTGAGAGCTCACTGTAGCTCTGAGATGTAGGGCAGGGGGAGTCACTCTTCAGACATTGGAAGAAATCACTGTGCTCATCGGCCTGTACTGGCTGCAGCCTTGTGATTCTCTTGTCTTCAGATGTCTTACAAGGCTGCTTCCCCTGTTTTAGCTGAAGCCCTGGGACAGATGGAACCAGTATGTTTGCGCCTATGCCATGTAAATATCGTCATGGTCTTTCCCCAGGGAAGAGGCAGCTCTGGCTTTGGAAGCACAGCACGATGCTGCAAGTGCTTCTGCCTTCCGAAGCAAGAAATGTTAGTTCATTGTGAATGGGAGACGAAACTCAGACTCTTATTATTTTTATGATGCTGCCCCTTGCCTTTATCATTTTCTATTTTTCTTCCAACTGTCAACTGTGAACAACAGGTTTGTGTCTTGCAGGGTTTATCATTTTTATTTTTGCTTGTTTATGTTGTGTAAGTAAACAAGGCCCTCATTTTCCCTTATTTGCTTTGCAGCACCTGTTTGTGAATATTTGACCAAGTGTAGCGTGCCAGCAGGTTCACCACTATTTTAAATAATCAGAAATTCAAGTTTAAGAGACCTATGGGACCTTTGTCACAGGACTTTTAATCTTGAGTTCTTTTGTTTCCAAAAGCAAATAAAAATGTATTTTCATGATAAAACCATAAATGGCAATAATTTTCATTATGCCAAATATTAGTTTTGACTTTATAGTCATTTAACATTAACCTGTTCTTCTAGTGACTAAGATATTTGAATATTTAAATTAAATGTTAATTCTGAAGTACATTAAAACTATTTTAAGAATACTCTGACCCAAGTTTGGAAGTTTTAAAAATTCTGATAAAATATTTATGTGGATTTTGAATTCTAGAAAGAAAAGAAATTAATTTCATTTTGATACTATTTTTGTAAATGGTGTGGATTTGTGCTTGCAATATCCTCTAATACTGTATCATCTTATATCTTATATTTGTGGCCTTGGAGAGTAGAACAGAACTGATATGTGCATCTAGAGGTTTTATTCCTTCATTCATTCATCCATCCATCCATCCACCCATCCATCCACCCATCCATCCATCCATCCATTCATTCCTTTATTTGTAATAGGATTGGATAGTTACTTTCATTCTTCATTCTTGTAATTGGATGCTCCTAGGAGGTCTCAAACAACATATAAAAGTGGAAGGATGAAATTGGATAGAAAATTCCTATCTGATCAGGAAATATGCAAAAAATTATTAAATAACCACAAAATTCTCAGCATTTACAGGTCAAAATGATAAGTGATATAGCCTTGTCAAATATCTAGAACTATAAGTGCATTATTTATTTGTTTATTATTTAATTTATATATTCTAGGTTTTGGGAGGGAGGTGGAGAGGGTCTTATGTAGCTCAGGCTAATCCTGAACTCACTGAGTAGCCAACGATGACCTTGAGTTCATGATCATCCTGCCTCCACTTCCCAAGTGCTAAGATGACAAGCATACTGCAAATGAATGCTTTTCTGGATAATGGCACAGACTTAAAGTTCTCTGGTTACTTGGCAACTTTACTGTGACTGGAGCTTCCTGGCATCCTCAGATCAGCTCTTCTTCTTTTAAAATTTTATTTTTTATTTTTTAATTTTTTTTATGTGTGTGAGTGTATTGCCTGCATGTATGAAAATGCACTAATGTTCTGCACTGCCTGCAGAGGTCAGTAGAGGGCTTCAGAGCCCCTGGAACTGGACTTACAGATGGTTGTTAGCCATCATGTGGGTGCTGGAAACTGAATCCGGGTCCCCTGCTAGAGCAGCCAGTGCTCTTAACCAGTGAGCCATCTCTCCAGCCCCTCAACTCTTATTCTTAAAATACTTAAACATACACATAATAGGGATGTCTTCTAAGCCAAGAATAAAAAAATAAGAGACCCTTTGAAGAAGCTAACTTCAGATATTGAAAAGATATTTCTAAATCAAGTACCAAAAATTGTATTTTTGAAGAAGCATTACTTTCAAGAAGCATTTAGATGCACAATGTGTAGGATATGAGCTCCCACTTCTTAGGCTTTTGCTTAGAATTCAGAAATGAACTACTGTGTGAAGAAGATTTAAGAAATACGTCTGATGGAAGCTGGAGAAGAGATGGCTCAGTGGTTAAGAACATTTATTGCTTTTCCAGAGGGTCCGAGTTCAATTCCTAGCACCCATGTTAGATGGCTCACAACTGCCTGTAACTCCTGCTCCAGGGAACCCGACATCCTCTTCTGGCCTTCATGGGCATTTGCACATATGTGCGTATACACACATGTACACATGCACATATATGCATATATACACATGTACACATGAGTAAAAATAAAATAAATCTTTAGAAAAATATATGAAGGTATTGGCATTTTATTTAAAATATTTATTAGTATTGCAATCATTTATAGTTTCTGCTTTACGTGCGCTGTTTTACATGTACAGATTTGATACGTTTTGGAAATCTTATGAAAATTTTACTTAAAATAAATTAATTCCATTTTAAGGTTGGCACTGTGAGTTATCCTTCAGAACAGATGCAATTAGTTAACATTTTCTGCAGAACACATTTTCACATTTTTTACTTATGATAACATTAGTACTGAAGCTTTTTCTTAAGATGTCTTGGGAAATTAATTCTGGAAGTGTTCTGTATAATTTCTATAATGACTATTAAAATTAGATACACTTAGATTTGTGTATTTAATAATACGTGAATTAGACTAAGGATTATTCTCAGTGATGTATGATTTCTATATTTTGTTTTCTAATGTTTTAAAACACTTAATAATCAAGGTTTCTGGATTGAGTATCAATATCTTGGCAACAATTGAGCTCACCATGATTGAGAGGGGGCGGCCATGAACTGGAAAGGCTATTGAACTGCCAAGAAGACAAGGTTCTTGTTCTGCATCTCACAATAGTTTACAGACCTAGGGCGAGAAACCCATCTTTCCCCATTTCATCACTCAGCCCTTTGACTCTGCGTGCGTGTGTGTGTGTGTGTGTGTGTGTGTACATATATGTGTGTGTATATATATGTGTGTGTAAAATGAGACTTCAGGGCTGAGAAGATGGCTTATCAAGTAAGAACCCTTGTTGCTTATGCATGAAGGCCTGAGTTTGAACCCCTGGCCCCATGTAAAATGCTGAGTGTGTTAATCCCAGCATTCTGGGAGAGGCAGAAACAGGAGAGTTGATAGGGTTTTGGGGGTGTCAGCTTAGCACCAGGTTCAGTTGAGAAACTCTGTCTCAAGGGAATAAGGTGGCGAATAATGGAACAGGACACCTGACCTATTCTTATGGCCTCTGCTTGGGTACACATGGTACACCTGCACACAATACATACATGCATACATACGTACCTACATACACACATACATACATACATGCATGCATACATACATATACACGCAAAGATACAATTTCATTATAATATCTGCAAAACTTCTAAAATTTTTCTATGTTTAATATGTAAAGCAAGATCCCATATAGATCTTTAATCAAAAATTATTTTGAATTAATCTGGATGACTAGGAAACACCCTTCCTCCAACCTTCCAAATATAGAAGAAACAGTTCTATTCAGTATATTCATTGTGCTCATGCAAGCTGTTCAATAGCTTGCCACAAGATTTATTCTCCAAGTTTAAGGACTGGATGATGACCAAAAATATGAAAAGATCCTTTTGGAAGCCTGCTATGTCCTCATTGGCCCCTGTCATTAGTCTCCAGCCTACCATACATTCATTTTAATAAGTCTGATGGTGAAGTGCACATGAGGTGTGGAGTACATGGCAGCCAGAAACCTTGCCAGAAGGAAGGTTGAGCAAAGATGAAAGGTACTGAGCTATGTCAGTTGGTTTGTCTGTAAACATGCACTGTATCAGACTGCAGCTGCCCTGCCTTCACTTTGGGGACACATTCCCACTCACTGATCAGCTGTGGCTGGAAAGGGCCAGAGGATGCCCACATGGACTGTGAGGGACATATGTGTCGCCTCCCCGGCTCCCCAGGCTGGGTCTGAGTCACTGTGCTACAAGGGAAAAAAGACCCCGATAGAAGGTATTTCCTGACAGTGTTGGAGGTAGAGAACAGATTATAAATCAAGCATAGTTTAGGTCTTAAGAATGTATAACTGCTGAGAAGGTCACAGTTGCCAATATTTGCTGGACATCTAGGGTGAGAGATCAAATGAAGGCTCACAGACATTCTTAATGTGTTGGTGCTGAAATTTTCATCTGCAAAGAAGTTGCCAGGGGTTTCATCTGACTTGTTCAAGTAGTAGATTTGATGGGAATAATTTGCTGGCTGTTTTTTATTGTTTTGAGGAGCAATTAAATATTCATTAAATAAGGAATTTGAAGTATCTTGCTAGTGTATTTTACATAGGTCATGCTTGACAAGTTTGTTTACTTTTCATTGTAGCTTTAAATTTTAAGCAGGCTGACTCTTTAGGGTTCAACTGCTTTTTCCTTTTGTGTGGGGGGGAATGTTTTTTAAGTTTCTGAGCATAAGATACATATGCCAAGATCCTCACTTATACTAATTCTCAGTGACCTAAAAGATTTAAAACTAGGCTGGGTAGTGTAGCTCAGTTAGTACGGTGCTTGCCTAGCATGCATTAAACCTGGGTTTCATCTCTGGCACCCCACAAACCAAGCATTGTGGCTAATGCCTATAATCTCAGCACTCAGAAGCTCAAGGTCACCTTCAACTACATAGTGAGTTTGAAGCCAGCATGGAACATATGAAACAGTGTCTCCAAAAAAATATAAATAAATAAAAAGAAAGAAATATAGAAGGAAAGAAAGAAAGAAAGAAAGAAAGAAAGAAAGAAAGAAAGAAAGAAAGAAAGAAAGAAAGAAAGAAAAAAGCTGGGGAGATGGTTCAGTAAGTAAAAGCCAGGCAATATAGCCTGTGTCTGTCATCCCTGTACTCCTGCAATGAGATGGGGGGCAGACACAAGAATTCCTAGAGGCTCTCTGGCCAGCAATCCTAGTGTGTGCAACACTGAGCAAGAGGCCCTGTCTCAAACAAGGCAGAAGGTAAGGGCTCATGTTTGAGGTTGTCCTATGATCTCCACATGCACACTATGACTGCACTGGTGCATATGCACACACACACACACAAATTAAAACATATGTAATTATATTCAAAATATTCAAAACATCAATATATTTTCATCAAAAAGCATGTTAGTGTAAGGATTCAAAAAATTAAACTATTTCAAAACCTTCATGAGAACCCCAAATTATGCATTAAAAAGCAAATCTGTGTTATAATGAATAAAACATTTAAAATCCAAACGTATTTTAATAACTAAAGCTTTTTAATATATATATTTTTGGAAATGTAATAGAGTGTCAAACTATTTCCAAAGAAGTAAGTAAAAGAATTTACAGATTTAGTGTAAGATGTACTTATATGTGAATATATTGTTATGCAAGAGTCTTTGGCATTCATACCGATAGCCACAGTTAGATACTTTTTCTTTTCTTGTCCCAAGCATTAGTCTGCTTAGATCTGCGCCTTTGAAAGGATGGCTACTTGCACACTTTTCAGCCTGTCACAACTGACAGACCTTCTGAGCATTCCAACTCAGTCTATGTATTTTTTTAATTGGTGCAAAGAAATTAGCCTAAAATGGTTGTATTTGTGGTTTAGAATTACGGGACACAGGATTGCCAATGACAAAGGTGCCATGTAGTCGTCAATACATGTATTTTGCGTGTATTTATGGTATGTGGGTCTTCTAAAACATGAGACTCAAGGCACGAGCTTGTCTTGCCTGGGTGCAGGGCCTCTGCTGGGTGTGGGGCATCTGGGCAATTAACATCACCGTGGGCACCAGCTGCAAAGGCAGCGGAGAGCTTCCTTCCTCTGAACACTAGGGGGAGCTGGCACAGGAAGGAAGAGGGAGCAGATGGTGTTGTGACTGGCTGTCAGACTGCCTGTGGGTTCTTAAAAGTTTCTCTTGCTGAAGTCCTAGAGATATGTGGTTGGGACTTTTCAAGGGGACAGGAAGTCCTGTGTGTTGAACAGGTGGGGCTGTAGCTGTAGTCAATTGGCGTTAATGTCTCTATGTATGTACTTGCCTATATTCTTGTAAGGCTTGGTTGTGTCAGTAACTTATTTCCAAGTTAATAAATGCTCTGTCCTCACTTGCAGAGGGAGAAGGAAGAGCACTTCTAGAAATGTTTTTCTCCAATGGTTGGAAAGGATAAGAAGGGTTTAGTTTTTCTTTGTGAATATTCCCTATGGAGGAAGCAGAGACACAACTTAGTGATTACAGCTAGATAGACTCATCACGCTCCTGTTGTGGCTAATGCCGCAAAATATCTTTATGATTAGGACAACTCAAGATTATGATGAATATTAGACCTGCAGCATCTCTTGTGTGTAATTGTTAATAACGGCTTTAAGATTTTGCTTATATTTTTATGTAATTATCTCATAATTGGTTTCATTTATAATCCAGTGTATTTTTATATGTATAGCTTAAAATATTATGCTATGAAGGGTCCACAGAGTCATCAGATAGGGGAAGAGTACAGAAGTGGTCTGATGTGTACATCTAGATCATTCATTCATTCATTCATTCATTCAATTTGTTCCCTTTCATTCACAATAGGAATTGATCAGCTTCTTTTGTTCATATATAACTAGATTTTCCTAAGGTGCTAAGCAACTCCCCCTTTCTCTGCCTCTCTCCCCCTCTGTCTTTCTTTCCCTTTGAGACAGTGGAACTCCTGGGGGAAGCTCTGCTCTGATCAGGAGAGGTCTGCAGAACAGAAGCAAAATCCTCTTCTGGGTGGTCTATTCTGGAGTCTACCACAAGCCTAGAGCTTTGGTTGTATCAGTATTCATTTCTATATCAATACACACTCCCTCCCTTCTTCACATCCATGGAGTTCCAGAAAGACTCTTCTAGAAATCTGTTGGTTGGAGAGGGTAGGAATGGTTTTATTTGTGAATATTTTCTATGGAGGAAGCAGAGGGGGTCACAGCAGCAAGAATACTGGGAAAGCCTGACCTAGATGAAATCAGTGTTTTATTCTAAGATGCCAAGGTCTTAGAGCTTAAGGTCATATTGTGGAAAAGGAATCATAAGAGTGTCCTTGTGGCTCCGTGTGGCCTCCTGCACTTCGCCCCTGACTTAGTGCCAGTGGAATGGGCTTGTTTGTCTTCGTTAGCAAGCACTGGACTGTGATGTAATTTGCTCCATTCTTTATTTGAACTTCCTGCCCTCAGTGACTTTTCTTCACCTCCCTTTCTAGGCCAGGCAGTGGTGATGAGCTGTGGAAGACCCCAGCAGTGCTTCCCAATGTCCCCAGGCATCACTAGACATGCTTGTGGGAAGTTGGGGGGGCGTCAAGAGAGAAAACAAACTACCCTAGATTACATGATTCACTTTTAATGGTGATAGTTGAGGCTATCCTTTTACAGTTGGCAAATCTTTTCACCAACGTAATGGGTGTGATTCATTTAGGAACTCTTGTCATATTAATTCTTCCTCACTTTTGAATGAATACATGCCAGAAATACCAACTGGAAAAATATAGACCCAGCAGCCAACTTTGATAGTTCAGTTCATGGTGCTATTTTAAAGCACTGGATTATTCTAATGGTACTAGTACATTTATTCCCCTTTTACAGATAAGAAAACTGAGGCACAGAGAGGCTAGGTACCTTACCTGATACTATGCATGTGCTTGCCAAGCGAGGAATGGAAAGCAGGCATTCTGGCTCACAGCCTATGACATGGGCCAGGATGCTGCTCATGTCATTATTATTACTTCATTGTTAATCTACCACTGTTGTCCAGTTCGTGTTGTTCTTTGGTTTAGAGAACAAATCTGGCCCCTATGAAGGGAGCCAGTGACTATTTTTTTGTTAATGTAGGCCTAGGAGGAATTCTCCGAATCTCTCAAAACTGTCTCTGAAAGGTAACGTGTCATTTGGTTCAAAGTCTGTTCCTCTATATTCCCTTTCATTATGGGGGCAGGAAAACAGGTTCTTAACCATAACCCAAGTAGAGTTGCAAACTGCCAGATCTGGTCTCACTCCGTGTTTGGGGTCATGACAGTGCCTTAGCCTTTGCTTTTGAAGTCTTCTAGTTGCCTGCATTGGAAGTACACTTTGAACATTTATGACTACATTCCTGTGTTTTGGGGGGAAAAGTTTGCCAGTATTTTTCTTGTGGAATACTAGTTGACAAAATAATTAAAATTCTGTAAGTCTGAGTACTGACCGAGAAGCCAAACTTGCTCTAACTAGTCATCCAGATGGCCAGACTGGGTGGTGAACCTGTTTTAGTGATGCTCTGTGGTTGACACATGGGGTTATGAGGTGCACTGCTCCCCCGTGTTTGTGCCAGCATATTATTTGATAGAGTGAGACAGATGGTACAAGTGCAAACTAAAATGATGAGGGAGGAAAGAAAAGTTTTGAAAAAAAGTAGAAAAAGGGCATTTGATTTTCTAATTCACATTTCGGAAGTGAATTTTAAAAGCTCCTGTGATTGACTAATAAATGCAGTGTTGCTATAAGACTTGAATCCATTAGCGTCTGTTTGAACAGATCTGAGTAATCAGCAGGAGGCAATCTTTTTCATTCGTGGATGCCGTCCCAAATTTCATGGGGTTGCCTCCAGATCCGGAAAGATTTGGGCCATTGTAAGACATCAAAAATCCATCTGGATTTTTCACAGTAAGATAATACCACTACCCATATCAACAGACACTGTAACAATCCAAAATTTATTTTTAAGCTAAAATATATTTTATACAAATATACACAATTAGGAGAGACAGAGAGAGAGAGAGAGAGAGAGAGAGAGAGAGAGAGAGAGA
>NW_008335281.1:2179413-2187010 GCF_000622305.1 Nannospalax galili
ATGCCTGGTGTAGTAGCCTTGATAAGAACAATTAATCAGTCTTCCTACAGCTGCTTCCTGACATTTCTGCAAATTGTTGTGGAAAAATTAATGAAGGTTAGATCAGTAATGGTTTCAAGCTCGGCCAGTGGAAAGTATGACAATGTTTCCATCAGCAATTAAATCGGGCTGCTTTCTTTTTTCTATAGGGGAAGTGGTATGATGTGTGTTCTCCACAGGAAATGGAAAAGGGCAGCTGAACTGTGTGCAAGGCAGGTATGCAGGAGCACTCCCGGAGTGCTCCCGAGGGCTGCCTTTGATTGACACTGCACATTTGCATCTTGTGCTAGAAGCCGTCTGCTGGGTACAGCACAGGCAAATGTTATTTTAGAAAGGCAAAGGGGAAGGCTGGCCTTCTGTTGAACTGCCACCTCAGAGATGCTGATACACTGGGAATCTAAACCTTGGGACCAGCATGTGGAATTTATGACAAACAGAAAGTGAAACTCACCTATCTCATTTTATTTTTCAAACTGAAGGCAGTTCAGTGCAGGCCCCGTTCACATCCTGTGTAACCCTATGGGATTTTCCCCAGCATTAGTTAAAAATTTTCCCATAGGGTCACACAGGATGTGAATTAAAGTAAACACTTAACAGGCATGATGAAAGGAAATTAGCTTTCTAAATGATCCTTTCACTGTTAGCATCCTGAGTCCTTATTAGAAACACTGGTAAGGGTTACTTTAGTGTCTCATTATCAAGTCATTATATTATTAATAGAATATATTAATCTTCCCGATTATATATGAAATGCATTTCCTTGTGTGTTTTTCATGTGTGTGTGTGTGTGTGTGTGCGTGTTATGTGTATGGCTGCATGTGTGTATGGGTGCACGTGTATGTGGAAGCCAGAGAGAAATCTCAGGTCTCATACCTCCTTTCCTTTTTGAGACAGGGTCTCTCATTGGACCTAGACTGACTGACAGGTGAACCCCATATACCTTTTGGATATGATTTTGAAAGTTTCCCAAGTCTCCTAAATGACTTAGAAATCTAAGACATTTGTCAATGGACTGAAGTTCAAAAGTTTTTTTTTAATGACAGAAAATTAGAACTATAACTATAAAACATTGATTTATCATGAGTAAAGATTTTATAGGAGACTTTTTTTTTAAGTTTGGTGGTAGCAGTAATGATTCTCGACTTTTTCATGAGTCCATATGAAGAAATGATTGCTGGGCTTTGGGAGGGCGCTTGTGCTCTGGGCTGAACTTGCAGAGCTATGCTTGAGACTGTCTGTATGACAGACACCCTGGCAGGTCCTTTTAGGTGTCCTGCTTCAGTTTTCCCTTCAATATAGTGACAGGAAAGAGAAAATCAGTCCCTAGAGCCTGACAAACAGCCCACCCTCAGTGTATCTCAATCTCGGTATCATCCACTGTCTATGTATCTAAATCATCTATATCTTCTTCTACATTTCTTTCTGCCTGTATGTCTCCTGTTGGCTTTCAGATCTAGTTTAAATGTTACTTCCTTGCACATCTTTTGGGACCTCCTTAGGGCAGATCTCCCCTATAACATACACACTTTGTCCTTGGTATTCCTCTGTTGATTTACATATTTTCTTTACTCTTAAAATTATGTTAGTATTTATTGTTCACATTGTAAGGTGTAAACGTGAGGGTCTCGGAACTTACAGGTAAGGTTTTATTTACCTCTCTGTGTGCTGGATCCAACTTAGCTCTTAAGGCACCTTGGCACTTCCTGTGTCTTGTTAGTAATAGGCTGATGTTGGAAATGGAATAGTATATCTTTGGGCTTGCTACGACGTGATAACTGCTAGTCATCTCTGAGTGAGCAAAGACTCAGAATACAGGGAAAATAAAATTAGCAAGAGGAACAGAGCCTAGTTCCAAAGTGTGCTTTTTGACACTGACCCACAAGCCCAGGAATCCTCCAGACTCTGCTTCCCCAGCACTAGGATCATGAAAGTATACCACTCCCCTCAGCTTTTTGTATGAGTTCTGGGGATTAAATTTGGTTCCTCAATGCTTGTGTGACAGGCGCTTTGCACAGTGCACTGTTATCCACCCAGACCCCAACGATCTCTTTTCTAACTACAATCACAGAGTATTCCAAACCTAAGACATAGTACTTTGGCTACAATTTTCAGACTGGTTAAGCTTTCACATGTTCAGCTAGTACTGTTCAACTCTAGTTCAAAAAGAACTTGAGACTTCCATTCCTCCCTCCCTCCTTCCCTCCTTCCCTCCCTCCCTCCGTGTCTCCTCATCCTAGTCCTTATCCCCCTCCTCTTCTTCCTCCCCCTCCTCTTCCTCCTCTTCCTCTTCTCTATCTCTTCCTCTTCCTTGTTCACTTCCTCCTCCTCCTCCTTTCTCTTCCTCCGTCCTCCTCCTCATCATTATCGTTTTCTCTCTTTCTCTCCCTCCTGACTTCCTTTCTCTCTCTTCATGTTCCCTGATGCTGTTGAAAAAATTTTTGTAGAGAATTTAAATAAAAATTTACATAGAAACAGATTGTCTTAGTACTTGAACAACTCAGTGGCAGTAAATTATTTTCTTCTCTGTTCCAGATTAATGGTTTCCAAACAGTAAATTATGATTTAGAGCACTGAGCACAAAAAGTGACTTTGAACCAAGGGAGTCTTGAAGGAGGAAAATGTGTAGCAGGCTGTGGGAGTCTTAGGGCAAGTGTATGTGGGAGAAAGAGCAGCAGGTCAGTTAGGGGTGAAAATGCAGGTGGTACGGGGTGGTATTGGGTGCTCTTCTGGGATGAGTCTTTAGCATATAGAGAAAAATGGTCTGTGCTAATGTACAGAGTGCTAGAAAACTGTGAATATAGCGCAGGAGGAGGTGGTTTGTAGGGGAGGAGACTGATGGAAGGGTCTTTGCAAGTAGGGCTGAGGATTTGTACAGGTGCTAGAGTGTCGAGTCAAGAGGCAATTGTCAAGATTTGAAAAAGGATATGATTACAGACAGAGGCTTGTGCCCATGAGATGTAAATAAAGAAACGAGTTAAGGAAATTCATGGAAGGAAGAAAAGAAACAAAAAACAAAACAAAACAACAACAACAACAACAACAAAAAAACCCACATGCTACAAACGGACTGAATTGGGGGCAAAGAACAGCAGGATTGGAGAGATTGCTCATTAAATCGTTGGTGTGAACCCTTGGCTCTCCTGAGATGCAGAAGCACTTCTCAGCCTTATCTGCCTGTCAGAATTTTCAAGCCCTTATTTAACTTCTACCGGCTGCATAAATATTTCTTTCATAACACCAACTCCCAACGTTTCCTTACTGCACTCGTATAGTACGATTATAAATGTAGTGGAACTCACTCGATCTTCAAGGCTATAATTTAAATTTTTATCTGTATGCCTCCTTGTCTTTCCAAAGAGCTTCCAGACTGATGTAGAAATGCAAGCATTAAAAAAAAGTTGGTTGTCTGTTGTCTAAAGTACTGCAGATGGCAAGATCTCAATGTATGTGTAAGAGACTTAAAGGAAGACAGAGTCTTCCCCATGTCCACAAAGCACAGATGAGAAAAAAGAAGTACGGTGCTGCTCCTACTCTTCAAAGACAGCTCATCAAGTTAAATATTTTGTTCAGAAAGATTAGAAAAAGGGTGCTTTGGAATTCTGAATTTTCTGGAATTAAGATTATGTATCTAGATAGTAAGAATTCACCATCATTTAACAGGGCCACAATCATTGTTACTAGTTTTAATATGACCTGTGGACAAAGGGTCCAGTTACTGAAATTTTTGTTATTGTCATTTTCGAGACAAGGTCTACCTGTAGCTCCAGCCAGCCTGGAACTCACTATGTAGACCAGGCTGGCCTTGAGCCCAAAGAAATATTCCTGTTTCTGCCTCTGGTGTTCTGGGATTAAAGGCATACGCTGCTATACCCTGCTCCTGAAACTATTAAAGATTAATGTATATTAGTGATATCAGGGTCTTTACCTTGTCTCTTAAAGGAGTCTTGCTGTAACACCTCAATCCCCCTGCAATTATTTTTTTAATATTTTATTTATTATTTTTATTTTATGTGTATGAATGTATTGCCTGCACGTATGTGAGTGCACCCATGACGTGCAATGCTGCGGAGGTCAGAAGAGGGTGTCGGACTCCCCTGGAACTGGAGTTAAGGATGGTGTGTAGCCACCATGTGGGTGCTGGGAATCGAACCTGGGTCCTCTGCAAGAGCAGTCAGTGCTCTTAACTGCTGAGCCATCTCTCCAGCCCCAACTGCAATTTTTTTAAAAATACTTATTTACTTATTTATTTTTGTGTATATGACTGCAAGTGTAAATGCACTCTGGTGCCCATGTCAAGGTCTGAGGACAGCTCTCAGGAGTTGGTTCTTTCTGACTGCCTTGTGGGGTCCTGGGGTCCAACTCGGATCCTCAGGCCTATGCGTAAGGGCCTCTACCTGTCAACCCTCCTCTCCAGCTCCTCATGCAATGATTAATGTAATAGGAGCCAATGATCTTTTAGTTGGCAATTCTGTCTAAAAGACACATTGAATTTGGAGATGCCAGTGCAGATTGCTGACTACTGTATGATCAGGGCCCAGTGGACATGTTTCATTTCTCAGTGAATGAGAGTGTTGTTGTATTTGAACTTTGTGTCTGAAGTATTCTCCACCATTAGTTCTTCTCTTTTTTGTTGTTTTATTATTTGTTTGCTTTTCACATTAGCGTACATAGTCATAGGGTTCCTTACGACATTTCATACATACTTGGTTGTGCTTGATCTTTCTCCCTTGGTCACTCTCCTGCCCCTCCCATGTCCCTCTAGTCCCCGTCGGCTACTTCTCTATTTTCAGGTCACATGTATTTCATTACCCTCTCCACATTCCTTTCCTTAAAACTGCCTTTCCTCCTTTCATGGTCTCTTTTCTAGTTTCATGACCCATACACACATTCACTCCCACATAAATGCATATTTATAAAACTTAAAAGCTGAAATCTGCATGTGAGACAACATGCAGTATTTGTCTTTTGGAGCCTGGGTTACCTCGCTTAAAACAGTAATTTCCAGAGCCAGGCATGGGGGATGTCTCAGTAAAGTACCTTCTCTGTAAGCATGAGAAACTGAGTTTGGGTCCCCAGCACGCATGTAAAAGTTGGACACAATGGTGATTATGTAATCTCAGTGTTGTGGGGTGGGCTGCAATCAAGAGACAGGTGGATCCATGAAGTTCATTGGCCAGCTAGCCTCACTGAATTGCTAAGCTCCAGGCTGAGTGAGAGAGCCTGTCTCCAACAGCAAAGTAAAAAGTGATTGAGGAAGACACTAGGTGTCTTACCTCTGGCATTCATGCCCACATGCACATATATGCACATGCACCTACACTAACATGTAAATGCACCCCCCCACACACACACACACATGTTCACCAGTGGCATGATGCACCAAGAAGGCCCTCAGCAGTATCTTGATCTCAGACTTGGCAGTTTCCAGAACTGCAAGCCAGTGCATATCATTCACTATAAATGGCTCCATCTGTGCTATTCCATTACAGCAGCACAGCATGGACTAAGTCTTCTCCTCCTCTTACTGTGTATAATTTGCAAGAACTGGATGCTTCGGTCCTGTCTGATTTATTGACCTGCTCTTCAGAAGAAAAGCTCTAGTTTCCTACGTCTACACTGACAGCTACATACAGCCTCGCACCACATAGCGGTGTTTCACCAGCAGTGTATACCAAATTCAGCAGTGGTCTCCTAAGATGATATTGTCTAGTGATGTCATAGCTGCCTTAGTCTGTGCAAGTGCATTCTGTGATGTTTTCACAAGAAGGAGACCATCTAATGGTGCCCCAGGCGTCAATGAGCTATATAAGACTGCACCAGCTATTTTTGCTTCAGTAGCCCAGATATACTTCAACTTCAGTGTGTCTACAATCAGACTTTACCTTCAAGACCTCCTTTCCTCTTCACAGTCAAAGCCCCATGACCTCCGTAGTCATCCAAACCAGAACTTCCGAGTCCTTCATTCTTTCCTCATCTTTGTGTCACCCTGACACATGGACTCTAAGAGCTCAGGATAAAGTGAGACTCTCTGTATTATAACAGGTACTGTGTTGTCAGGGCCCTCTTTTAGTCCTGACTCGGTTTGTTCATTTCACTCTTCTCACAAAAGCTATTCTTCAGTAGTGCCCATATCTATTTGTTCCCAGAATGCACCTTGATTCCTTGTGTTTCTGTGCGTTTGTAGTTGTTATTTCCCATGCCACTAAAGCTGCTTTCCAATTTCTCAGATAAGTGAACTTCCACAGGTATGTCATGACATGAAGGTCATCTTCATGAAGTGCTTCTTGCTGTTTTCCCTCATCCCTCTTCCCAGCATAATTAGTCACCCACTCACCTCTGCTCCCATAATGCATGTGTAAAAATATTTTCATTTATCCCACCCTAGACAATAGACCATTTGTTGACTGTGTCTTATTTATTTTTACATTTTCAGTGACCTGCTAGGTAATAGGGGAAGAGAAAGTGAACCTGTGTCCTATTAAATTATATTTTATAAATAAAATAAATACAATAAAAAATCCTCCCTCCTTCCTTCCTTCCTTCCTTCCTTCCTTCCTTCCTTCCTTCCTTCCTCTCTCTCTCTTTCTCCCTTCCTTCCTTCCTTCCTTCCTTCCTTCCCTCCTTCCTTCCTTCCTTCCTTCCTCCCTCCCTCCTTCCACCCTCCTCCCCCTCCTTTCTTTCTTTCTTTCTGTATTGCCTACATGTTCATCAAGTGCACATGTGGGTACAATGCCAATCGAAGCCAGAAGGCATTGGAATTCCTGGAGTTGGAGCTATGGATGATTATTAGCCACGATGTGGTACTGGTAACTATACCTGAGTTCTGTGCAAGAGCACCCAGTACTCTTAAACATTGAGCCATTTCTCCAGTTCCTCTAAGTCTTATTTGACAAACACTGAATTGATGATGAAGCATATAGATATAAATATCATCTGGTTTATAAATTATCAAATTTAAGTGGTTTGAAAGTATACAATTTTTTAATCTACTAAAGGGACAAATTTAAGGAAAATATGTGGGTTATGTTTATGTATAGTTATAAAATCACAAATTTGAATATTTTCTAGAATGCAAAATATTCAACAGCAGGAAATGGGAGCAATAAATGATTTGTTCAGTTAGAAAATGAATTTTAAGAAATTGAGATTATTAATCCTTGTTGGGGGCAAGCAAGATGACATTGGCCACCAAGTCTGATAACACAAGTTTGACCCTTAGGACTCACGTGGTGGGAGGAGAAAATCAATTCCTGCAATTTGTTCTCTAACCTCCATACTTGTATGTGTGCAGGCACACACACACACACACACACACACACACACACACACACGTACATCTTGCTTGGAGAGGGAAGTCTAAGAATGCATAGTTCAATGCCTGGTGTATGCTAGGGACCCTTTAACCAACACCTCTTCCCCTACTTGCTGAGTCCCTGAGTTGCTTGTCCTCTGGAGCCTGGGTTTGAATGACAATCTAGTCAAAGTCACTGGACTCCAGACTCAGACAAATCTGGCAGCCGGGTGGCCTGAAGCAAGCAGCCCAGTTCCTTCAAGGTCC
>NW_008335281.1:2187679-2210611 GCF_000622305.1 Nannospalax galili
CACACACACACACACACACACACACAGACACACAAAATAAGTGTAGTTAAAAAAAGAATACTAATGCATGAAGTGAAATAAGCCTTGGTAATATAAAATTCATGCTACAGTTATTGGAAAATCATATCCCCTCTTTTCTTATCCCTGTGTTTGTGCGTACATGCATATATATGTATATGTCTATATATACATGCATATTATATATACATTTATATTAAAGTCAAGCTAGTCAGATAAAACAGAAAAGTTACTCATGTTTTATTGATCCTAATTTAGGGGTCTGTAGCACTAATGGGTCTTATGAACAATACATATATCCAGAAATACGAATATTATAAAGTAAGACATCAATAAATTCACATAACTTTATTTAACAGAAAAGAAATAGTTCTTTTTTAGAGTGCTACATTGATCTCCAACTATCTAATAACTTTTAGCCTCAGAACAACCGGTCTGATTGAAATTTTACACTGTATTAGTCTGTTTACCATTGCAACAACGAAATATCTGAGGTTGAGTGCTTTCAAAGAAAAGAGGGTTTTAAATTTATTTTTATTTTTTTATGCTCACAATTGTAGAGGACAGAAGTTCAACAGCGTGATGCTGATTCTAAGGGTCTCCCTGGCTACATGACACCATGGCAGATGACATCACAGTGGGAATGCTTGTGGGAATGTGGTAGGTAGAGATCACACGTGGAACAGGAAACCAGACAGTAGATAGGGCTGGAGCATTTGCATAACAACTTACTTTCTTGGAATTAGTTGGGGAACTTTGTTAATCCCTTTCAAAGCAGCACCCCCCCACCCCCGTGACCTTTCACTAGGTCCTGACCCTTTAAACGTTTTACTGTCTCTCACATGACCACACTAGGAACACATTTCAACACTTGAACTTTTGGGAGACACACTCACACTTTATCGAAGCCATAGCAGACACATGTGCATACTGTGGATTTGGAGAAAGGCAAGGATTTTGTTTTTCTCTTTTGATTTAATTTCTTTTACCGTCTTCAAGTACATCAGCCTTTCCTTCTGCGGTGTGTAGCCTGACATGAATAGCTAATTTTCTGTCCAGTGTGTTTTTTCTAATTCTGAGCGTCTCCTTGTTAGTTCAATTTGGATCTTTGTTGTCCCTTCCATATTGCTGCTGATTCACGACCATGTGAGATCTAGTTAAAATCACTGTAATATACTTTTCTGACAATTCTATCACCTGTGCCATTCCTGGGGGCAGTTCTGATGGAGTTCCTTTCTTCTTCCCTTTAAATCATGTTTTTACATTCCTTTCCAAGGTGGAAAAGTTTGGATCAGGTGTCAGAATTTGACCTTATTGGATGCTCACAATTTTGGTGTTCCTAAAAGCCTCCCTCAGCTGCCATCCTTAGCTTTGCTGTGGGGCGGAGTCTAGAAGTGGAAGCAACTTGTACTTTTCACACTCAGCAGAGGCAGCATTTAGTCTGGGGTCAAGGCAAGACGCAGCTCTTCTAACGCGCGTGGTATTATGAGCCTTCCTGCTCTGGCTGTTGGAAGTAGGCAGGAGTACACCCCTTTTTCAAATCCTGGGCATTACTCCCTCTGAATACTTTCAGGCCGTTCTCCCCTGACTGTGGATAATTCCCTCACGTGCATATTCTGATCAGTAGACAGCTGAGTCCCCTTGTCCAGGGAGCTTCATGGCGTTCTCTCGGTGAGATGTTCTTCTCTCTGGTAGTTTTGCGGTCTTAGCTTGACTTCTTTGGCCTTCTGTCCTAGGAGCCCTCCATGCGTGGAGACTACAGGTCTCCGTCTGAGTGCCCCATTCTAGTGCCCCAGGCGGCCAGTCATCCTAAAGGCTGTGTTTCATATTTTCTACCTTCATGGCTGTTCCCTGCAGGATGGTAAATCTAGGTGCTGTTAATCCATGCTGCTGTGAGGTTGCGTCAGAGCCTCTTTTGGTTGTATTTACTCATTTGTATAATATCTATTAGTCTGAATTTGTGAAACTTCAAAATAGTGTCTCTTGCTTCTTATCCCCAGCCTGGTTTTCTTCAGCATGGCCACATTGTGTGGCCAGGGAGAAAGGACGGGCTGGGAACATGCAAGAAGTTTTAGCTATTGCACAAAATGATAGGGTTTAAAAGATACAAATACTGTGGTTTGGACAAATTCACCTACTCACCCCTATTTGTATGAAGCCAGATTTCTTAAATTGATCTTAAGTGATCATTCGGATTCCGAATGATTCCGGCATGCTGCGTTTTTAATGATTTTTCTTGCAGTGCATCTGAGGTCATTCCATGGTGGAATGCTATCAGTGCTCTCTCTCGCTCTCCCTCCCCTCCCCTCCCCTCCCCTCTCCTCCCCTCCCCTCTCTCTACCTGAATGATGCTGTCTCTCTCTCATACACACACGCACACCCATGAGAATAGGTGTCTTTCACAGAATGTCTTCATGTACCAGTCTTTGAATATACTGACATATGTTTGCACAGGAAGAAGCTAGACACTAGATTCTTCCTCAGAGGCTGTGTCAGAAACACGTTTTCAGCACTGGCTTTTCTTGATATGTGTATGTGTGCCATTTGTATTGACTGGGAGACATAGAGACTAAGAGAGGATTGTGGAAGGATTCCTGAGAGGTAGTGCTCTTATCGACCTGCTTTAAATATTTAATGTTGAAAGAACATCCTCTTTCCTCCTTGATGAAATTTTTTTCAATCTCCTTGGAACACCATAGAAAAGAAATCATATTGGAGACAGGCTAACCTTACCTTGTGTTTCATATATCATGTTTTTCTATCAACTCAATATATTCCTGTCTATTCCCTTACATCTTCATGACCAGTTGTATCAAGATTCCTACATAGCATGAGAAATAATTGTAGCTCCAAATATGTTTGTGGACTATGTATGATATTGCTGAGTTAATTTTTTCACTATGTTTTTTTAAGAATTCAAATTAATAGAGAATAGAGGCTGGAGAGATGGCTCAGCGGTTAAGAGCACTGACTGTTCTTGCAGAGGACCAGGGTTCAGTTTCCAGCACACATGTGGCAGCTAATAGCTGTCCTTAAGTCCGGTTCCAGGGTATCCGACACCCTCTTCTGACCTCCACGGGCATTGTACGACATGGATGCACTTATATACATGCACACAATACTCTCACACACATAAATATAAATAATAAATAAAACTTAAAAATTAACATAGTAATTAATAATATTCATTTTGAAATTTACTTTTCTCTAGCCTCACAACGCGGCAATTACAATTGTTATCATTATGCAGCAGTAACTATTTGTCAGAAACTGTTAGGTTCCTGGTTTTCATAACTCTTGTCCTCACGAGACCCTGCAGAGCAGGCCTTGTTATCCCATGGGAGATATGGGTCAATCAGCCTTGAGAGGGTAAGAAATTTCTTTACAATCACAGCCCTGGTAAGAAGCAGAGCTGATACTCCATCACGAGGTTGTCTGACTGCAGAACACAGGCTGAGGTCCTTCTAAGAGATGATCAGCGGTTTGCAGTTGGCTACCGATGATTGTACTAGTAGATAAAATCAGAATGTTAGCTAAGTTCCCCTACAATAAAATGCTGAGAAAGCTTTTTTAGAGCCAGGTATCTGTCAGATAGTATTCTAGGGATGACAGATGGGGGGAGGGAGCAAAAGTGACTCTGTTACCCCAGGACTTGAGGGAGCCGCATTTGCACAGTAGGGAAGGGCTATTTTTGAACAGTGTCTGTGTTCGCTGCCAAGAGGGAGGACCCAGGGTCTTGGGGGACAGTGTTGAAATGGGAATGTTCTCAGAAGACTTCAAGAAGTAACGGTACCAGAGCTCAGTCCTGCAGGAGGAATAAGAGATGATGGCCTTGGCTCTCTCTGGTGAAAGTTAATTTCGAACCTGATATTTTAAGCACACATTGTATGAGGGATCACAGATTTTTGTGGGGGATACAGAGAAATATAGTTTAGCCCTTGAGCCTTCCATTTAATAAGAAAGAGAAGAGCTATGTTTAGATGTTTATGAAAGAAGAGTGTGTGGAGTTTCCTGATCGGACAGAAATGTACTATGGCACATTGACAAGGAGATGGTTATTATCAACAGGAAGATTCACCCCACCACCACTCATCCACCCATCCATCTATTTACTCATCCATCTATTCACCCATCCATCTATCCATCTATCCATCCATCTATCTCTCCATCCAGGCAACATATACAAAGAGTATTTATTATGGCACATGAACTGTCTCTTACATCTAAGCGTGTTTTAATAAATGGTGGTCATGATGAAAACAGTCTTCTAAGCAGAGCTGCATAGCCTAAACAAAAGCCTAAAGATGGAAAAGACTATTTGTGCTTGAGAACCATGACTAAGCCATTTTTCTATAGCCGAAGATATTGGAATAGATATGGTAGAAGATTGGGTTGGCTGGACAGTAAATTCTAGAGGATCACTAGATGGTAGATCACTAAATGGTAGACCTGGGTTTTGGAACTTGCTTTGGGATATGGGATTTCATTGAAAGATTTTGATCAGAAAAATGATGAGCTCAGACCTATGGCTATAGGAGCTCCATGTGGCTGAAGAAAAAGCCTGGAGGTGAGAGGTGCTCTGAAGCTAGCCTTAATTACTCTGGTCAGTTTTACTGAGACTTGATCCCATGGGTTTGGGGCCATTTGTCAGAATTTATGTTCTTAACTACAGATGTCCTCTAGATAATGGGCTCTCGTGGCTTTGACCTCTAGGCATAAAGTAGTGCTGCAAAGGTCTTAACTCCTGAAATAGTTTCAATTCTTTACAGTTATGACAACGTAATTTATACATACATACTCAAGGCATTATTGGTTAACACGTACAAGTCACAGTGCTAGACTTTTTATTAGAACATGAGTGTCTGGCTTTAGATATTAAATGTCGTGTTTTTCATTTGCTGTTTTTCTATGGAAAAAATAAGATTAGCTCATGTCAGTTCAGTGTATGAGGACTTTTCCAGGACTGCATCCAGCCACGGTTTGATGCCTGCTTGTCTTTAAATGACACATGTGGCCCCTTTGATCCAGCTGTATGAGACACTGTGCCTACGAGACATCCTGTTCTGAGTGCACTGGTGGCCCTCAATGCAAATGAAATATAAAGTGTACTCAAGCCATGCAAATTGAGGATAGTATTTGCCTAAATTAAACAGAAAGGGAAAACTGGCCTCAGCTGACCTTTCTAGCCTATAGTTCTGATTCTTACCCGAGGTAACAGCCTGCCTACAACCTAGCCTTTGCTAGTTCTTGGCTTGTGGTACTTTGCTTTACTCCCTCAGTTGCCTTCCCAGCCAATCTCTTTCTTTTACAGTCTTTCTGTCTCAACCCTTCAAGACCTATACTATACTTTGAGCCATCCTTGATTACACAAGGATCCAACCAGAAATACACATTTTCCTCCTATGAACTCTTGTAGCGCTTGTGACAGTAAGCTTTCCAGTGAAATGCCCCTGGTTCTGATGCTAGCTCCTTACAACCATCGTGACCTTGGATCATTATTTAGCTACTGTAAATCTTACCTAAAAACTCAGGACAAGTAAGTACCATACCATTTACCTCTGGAGTTGTTTGATGATTAAATTAGGATAATGTATGCAAAAAGTTAAGCATGAAATTACCAAATTTAATCTGTTCAGAAAAATGTTAGACTTGTTTTTTTTCTTCTCTGGGAATAAGTTCTCAGGCCAAGTACTAGCTCTTATTTATTTTTGTAAGGGTACCCCTAAAACCACCTTTAGAAGAGCCTCTCATAGTTCCTGGAATGTAGCAAACGTTCCACATATGTGTATATATCTTTTAGTTAGGAAGGAACTAAATGTGGTATCTAAGTTAGAAAATGAATTGCATAGAAAAAGACTAAGGCAAAAGCAGCCTCAGGCTTTAGATGTAAGGACAGTTCTAGTTAGGAGGGTTCTGAATAAGCTCCACCCCTAGAGCACAGTGGAAGATTTCTCCCTGTAAAACTGCAGTACTTGGGAAGCCCTGCAGGGGAGCAAAGAAAGGCAGGATATCTTGGCCCATCTGCTTCTCTCTTCCACCTAGAGGAAGAGCAAGTTCTGTAGAAAGATTCCTGTGTTAGGTGGAGGGCGAGCTGACGTCTTACGTAATACCGTCACAGGCTGGTTGGAATGTCAGGGAGGGGAGTGTCTGGAGAAGGAAATGCTCTTGCTACTTGCTTTTCTTGTTCTCCATGGGAGCACAGGCTGTCTGTCTCCTTTGTTCAGAGACCTGCTTGGAGAAATGGTCCAGGATCACACACCTTGTCCTTCTGGCCCCTTAGACTCTCTAAGAGCATCTCCTGACCTTACCAGTCCACTTGATATTCCTCTACCTCAGGCCCACCGCATCTCATTGGGCACACATTTTGCATATAGTTTATTTCGAAGAGTACATAGATAGCCTCACCGTCTTTTATTCTAATAGTGCAGTGTTAAAGGATTTTATGCACTGTATTTTTGTTTTGTTTATTTTTAGACAAGGGGAAAAATTTTACTAGATACGCCCTATGAAGTCCAATGGAAAGAATGTATCTTCTTAAAACCTATTCAGAATAATTATCTGAACTGATCATGTTGGAATTTCTCCACATGAAGCTGAAATCACCATATACTTATTTTGCATAAATAAGTATACTTAATACTTATTATTAAGTCCATGTCCTTGTTTTGCTGCTCTGTTTTCTTTTCCCCCTAGACCATCTTTTATTGAGTCTGTACTTCATTGGTGGACTGGATACAGTATATATCCTCCAGCATTTGTTGACTAGAACAGTTTTTAATCTTATTTTTTACTTGATACCTTAAGTGAAGGTCGCTTGAGAGAAAGGTGAGTTATTTGTCAGTCCAGGCAGAAATAACCTCGGATCTCCAAAGCTGTGCGCTGGACCACTCAGTTTCCTTCTCAGCTTAGTTCACATTAAGGCTGGACATTCATTCTCCATTTGACTCTTAGATTCCACTCTCCCTAAACCAATTCTCCCACCTTTACTACCTGCCTGGCCCCTGAAGGGAAAAGAATTGTGAACCTTGAGGTTCTGATATTTATCTTGGAATTAGGCTACATCAATTAAGTGTGAACTTCACTGTACTGCATCCCTTTCACCCAATACATTTGTGGACCCATCAGTCTGTTTGAGAACCTGTGTACTTTTTTCCCCCTGAAATGGTATAAGCCTAGCCAGGTCACACCATGTGTAAAATTCATGCATAATTATTCACAGGTCCTTTGAGCTCTTCACCGCTATGACACGGTTGTTGAAGCTGCGAGCAGACTCTTCCAATTAAAATATATCCATCTTGGATAAAAATAAACTGGTGTTGTCTTCCATGTGCGATTAAAGTTTGAACTTGAGTTCACTGTACTGTGTCATTGGAAACTGGCTAGCAAACTTCATATAATAAAGGAAATTGGGAAAACAGGTAAAAATAGGTTTTGATGTACTCTTGCCTTCGGGCTCCTCCATCATAGAATTTGAAACCTTTGTGAGTTCAACAGTTCTTATGAAAAGGAGACAATTTGGGTTCCTGATCTTCAGGCATCAGGGGTATGTGAAGGGACACTCCCACAAACAGGACGCCTAAGAAGAGGACTCCCTTAGAGGTGACTTGGGGAATGCATCTTTGCTCTTTAATGTGGGAAGAGAAGAATTGCCTCATTCTTTTCCTTTTGCCCTGTCCTGATTTTGCTGCACACCTGTGGGGTCAAGGTAACCATTGGACTTAAACCTTGAGCATCAGCATCTGTGTTCACTTGTGCTTAGATAGGATGGCTTTCTCTTTGTGTCCTGAGTTAAGTGTGTGTGTGTGTGTGTGTGTGTGTGCGTGTGTGTGTGTGTGTGTGTGTTTGTGTGTGTGCATGTGTGTCTATATATAGTTGTGAGGTATTTTTTTTCTCTTCAGTGTTGGTCGTAGCTGTGAAAGATACAAACAGCAATGGCTTCACAGTTTAATCTTAAGTCTTTGTGCCCACGTAGTGTAGGAGAAGTCTTTTTTTCCCCCTCAACCCTCTTCTTCAACTAATTATATGCCTTGCCTATGCAACTGTAATTATTTCACCAGCCTCTGCAAAACCTCTCTTTTAAAATATAGACAGAAAAATAGCAGAAATAAGCCTATTTTGAGAGCTTGTGTGGTAAAGCAAATTCACTGAAGGGAAGGGATCCTCTGGGTTGTAGCCTGAACCATAGCATCTTCTAAGTTCAGGTAATGGTGACATTCCAGGTGGAATGCATCTAGTTCCCCCCAGACCTGAAACTTAGACTTGACAGATTTCTTTTAGTAAGAATTAAATGCACTACAATTTTGACCTGGTCAAATGGAAACATTCTTTAAAAACCACAAAACTTTCCATGCTCACAACATTTTCTGTGATGCCTTTGAAGTACCCCACATCTACTCTTGTGTACTGAAGTGATTTTACATCAAACATTTTAGAGGTCATTTTCATCGATGTGCTTGATCAGTCTTTTAGCTCAGTAAATTTCAAAACAACATAGATATTAAAGCATCAGAATCAAGGTTTTAGGTTGCAACATTTGGCTTATCTACTGAAACAGGACAGGCCTCAACTTCTTGGTATTGTAAAATATAAATTTCCAAAGGAAATTGTGCAATAAGTGGATGGTCCTGTGCTCTCTACCTTTTAAGTACTGCTCTAAGTGTCTTTCTGTTCTGATTGTCTCCTCTCTCTAGGACATTTTCTTGTTAGGGGATGATTCCATTTCAGAAACATTAGGCTCTGCTTTCCTGTTTTTCTTTTGGCAATGACATTGTTCATCCTTAAAACTAGGCTTGGGTTTAGGAAAGAGGGAATAAGAAGTGATTTGTGGAATCAGGTGAATTAGAACTGTGGGCATGCCTTGCATGTGGTGCTTTCTCTCCTAGTGTTGCTTCATGATCGCAATTTAGGTGTCTTAAGTCTATCTACTCACACATCAGAGAGTATCTTCTACACTACACTTCAGTGTGTGGCTGGCTAGGCACCAAACCCACGCCTGTTTGTTTGGGCTCACAGACTATATTTCCTGAGCTTACTGGCTGTTAGAGGAGCCAAGAAGCTGAGTGCTGGTCCCTGGAATGTGGGCAGAAGTTATGTGATAAACTTGCTTGTCTGACCCCGAAGATCCAGCCTGAATGACTCTCCCTGTGTCCCCCTCCTGCCAACTTGAATCTTTGGTGGTAATTGGGATTCTTACTGCAGATAGGAAGACCCTAAGTTTGAAGTATGATGGATCTTTAAATACCCCGAGTAGAGCCACCACCTAGGACATTCATTTTCAAGCTGATGTGATGAAGGTGCTGTAATGCATTTTGTTGGTTGCAACTACTTTATTTACAAATACAGACAGAATCCCCACCTCTCAGACCTCACACTGTTGTGTGAGCAAAGTGTGTCACCATGGTATGAACTACTCAGAAATGTCTTTCCTATGAGATTGCAGAAGATGACTTGGGGAAAGCTTCAGCAAGAGAAAAATAAGAGTGATAGATAAGAATGGGAATAGGCCAGATGAGTCCCCAGAGCCAGGAAAATTCAGAGCCAAGGGAGGAACTCAAGTCATAACACAAAGGCCTGTAATGGGATGTCTCTAAAACTGACTAAAAAGAGGGAGACAACATTCATAGTTACAGCAATGCAGTGATTGTCATTTTCATGTAATCTTCATGTCCAGCCATGCATCGCTTCATGGTGGCGCATGTAATGGAGAGGCATGCTGTCATATGACTTTGTTGTGTGAACGTTGTAGTATGTCCTTACAGAAACTAAAACTCTGATGTCACATGGCAAGGTAAACTGATGTGACCACCATTGTAGATGCTGTCCACCACTGACTGAGACATCTTCATGTGGCACATAGATTCATCCAGTTCTTATAATAACCAAGGTTAGTAGGGCAGGAATGATTTTTACCCATTTTATAGATGAGGAGGCTTGCTTGCTCAGTTGAAATGAAGGGTGTATAACCAGGAGAGCTGCATCCCTGTGCTGACAGAGGTGCCAGGGATCAGCAGACACCAGGGGCTCTAGACTAAAAGAAAATTGGCTTTGAATACTATTCCTGGCCTTTACTCTTCCTTTACCCTTCCTGCGTCCTTTGGCCTTATCTTACCTTAAGTGAGAACTCCCCAAGATAAAGCACTTTAAAGTGCACTCACGTTTCTTTAGTGTTCTTTACATGCTTCCACAGTACCTCTCTCCAGTATGCCTTCGTGGGCTCCCTTATCACATTTTTGGGATCCCCCCCCACATACACACTTGATCTCATACATGGTAGGACTCAGGGAAGATCCTCTCCCCTCTAACTTTCACCAGCTTCAGAACAGACTAGAAGGACAATCAGAGTCACTGGAGTGGGCTACCCCTTGTGGCAGTATCTGCCTGTATGGCAATCCAGTTCCACAGTGAAGTGACTCCAGTAAGATTCAGTCTCTTCAAAACGCAGCAGTTTCTATGTAATTATCAATGTAGCTAATCTTTGCAAAACAATGCCATTGTTTATGCATGAACATCCAGAAGCAAGTGGGGATGCCTCTGAAGCTGGTGCCCGGTGTAGAACACAACTGTCTTTACCTGTGTAGATGAGCTAGTGCAGAAGAATGTTTCCGCTTCTGGAAGACTGAATAGCTTCTTTGCATTGTTTCCATAGATGTAAATACTTTCCTTCATTTGCAGGATTCCTCTTCCTAAACTTTCCCAATCCTCCCTTTTTATTCTGCTTCCCAACCCCTGGGATATTAATAAAGAAACCATGGCCAAGAGTTGATCTGTAAGATTGTAAATTTTAATCTGTCCATAAATTAAATTTCCTCCATCCTATAGTTACTCGTTAAGCAGGAAAAAAAATATTCTTTTGTATAGATTTACTCATTATGATCAGTCCTTTCTTGTTTATTTCATTTGTTTCTGAACATATTGAGCACACATACACACACACACACACACACACACACACACACACACACACACATTTGGATGAGAAATACTTGAACTTGGAAAGGAACCAGGTGTTGCACCGGGAAGCATAGATCAAGTGAAGATGCTGCTTGCCAGTTAGAGTTCCACTTTATTAACTTGAATTCTGCACTTCTCAGAGCAGAGGCAGAGGTGCTTAATATGTGTTAATAATGACTAATATCATATCACAAATGTTAATTGAATGTTGATAAGTATCTAAAAATTACAGTAATAGAGACACACTTCAGCAGTCGAGCATGATGATGCTCTTCCTGGGTTGAATTCTGCAGATATTTGTGAGTGATTAAGATAGGTTTTCACACCAGCCAAATGCAGACATTTTCAGTATTTTTGTGATGCCACCCAGCTGTGCTCCAACCCAGACATTAAGTCTGAAGTAAGGGAAAATATTTTCTGCTTAATCTAATATCTGGGAAAGTTCTTGGGCAAAAATAAGTTTTGTCAATACACTGAAAATGAATAGCCTTTAGCAATTTGACCTGGATTTGGAAAATATCTGTGATTTGCTGGCATCGAATGATTTGTATATGTGAACATTCATGCATATTGAGTGATGTGAAACTCAAGCCCATCAATGATGCTTAGTGTCTGAGGTGGGTGCAGTGCTGATATAGCATTCATTTCAAGGGACTGTTTTTGGTTTGGGTTGTTGTTGTTGTTGTTGTTCCTGATAACTAGCTGGATCCTAGCCCAGACGTTTCCCTGCTTTCTGATGTCACCATTTCCTAGCCTGCCACCTTGAACTTTAATCACAGTTTCATAGTGTGTTATAGAAAGTTAGCTGACACACCTCTGACATTGAAGACTGAAATGTTTCAGGTCAGAAGAACGTTTGCCGTCTTATTTTTCCAATAATTTGTTGACTTTTGAAGCTGCTTACCACTGACCAGAAATTCACTAATTTCAAGTTTTTATTCTGTAGAATCAGAGGAAACAACAACAATGGATATTCTGCCATCCCAAAGCAAGATGGTGCCTGATGGATCTCCTTTGCGCTTTTAGTGTTTCAGCATGCAGAGGAATGGCCATCCCGAGCTTGACTAAGTGCCTATTCCCACCTGTCCTTTAGGAATGTCTAGGTAGTACCATGGGCAGTGCTCTACTTCACCTGAGCTACTCTCAGGGTGACAAGGGCACTTTCTTGCTGAAAAGTCAAGAAATTAGTTGCGTTTTATAGCTAGTCATTCAGTCATAAAAAAATTCCCAAACAAAAATTCTTATTAAATTGATAGTCTATTTAATAACTTTATGGAATACAATAATAAAAATCTTTCCTCTTAAACATTTTCATGATTGAAGGTATACCCACACCAGACAAAAATCTCTCCACATAAACACATGCACAGGGACTTTTGTACACAAAAAGTCTCTTTGAACTGTAGATATAGATATTATTCTTAGAGCTCAAATAACTGAAGTTTAGTGCCTGCATTATAGGCATTAATTCTGAGAATTAAATTTCTTTCATATAAAAAATACTGATGCTTTATGACATCTTATGAGTGACAGGATTGACTCTGAATGCTTTACACGATATTTCATTTAGTACAACAACCTTCTATTTTAAGATAAGAAAGCAGGGTTCGAGAGATGGCTCAGCAGTTAAGAGCACTGACTGCTTTTGTAGAGGACCTGGGTTTGATTCCCAGCACCCACATGGCAGCTACGAACTGTCCTTAACCCCAGTTCCAGAGGAACCCAAAGCCCCCTTTTGATCTCCACATTGCATGACACGGATGCACTCACATACACACAGGCAATACACTCATGGACATAAAATAAAAATAATAAATAAAAAAGGAAACAGATGATGGGAGGGTCATAACAACGTACATTAAGACCTAGCTCTATCTTAATTCCAGAGTCCACTACCTTTGTAGGATAACCTTGGCTCTGAACATTGGGGAGCAGACATTGTTTTTCACTTGGAAAGTGTTATGCAGCAAATTAGAACCCAGGAGAAAGACCACACCACTCAGTCTTCCTGAGTGTCCTGCCTTCTTCCTGGCCATGTAGGATATCTGGGTGGAGGGAAGCACCATCTCACTTAAGCAAGGTATTCTAGACAGAGCCTTTGTTTTGATACCTTTGATAGCAAGAAACAGAAATTCTGGTCCAAATCACCCAAAGTAGTAAACAGAGGCGTTACTGGCTATTGATCCTCCACAGCACAGGGGTAAGGTGCTCACAGCCAAGGCTCATGCAGAGTCTTTGGTTTCTACTTTCTTTTTTTCAATTAATTTATTTTCATTTTATGTTCATGAGTGTTTTGCCTGCATGTATGTAAATGTACTACTATATGTATTCAGTGCCCACAGAGGTCAAAAGAGGACATCAGATCCCCTGGAACTGGGACTATAGATGGTTGTTAGCCACCATGTGAGTACTAGGAACCAAACCCTGGTCTACTGCAAAAGCAGCCAGTGCTTTTAACCAATTCTCTGCAGTCTGTCCTTGGTATAGCATATGTGCCATCAGATGCAGTGACAGAGAAATTTGTGACTTCCTCATCTTACCCACAAATCCAAAGGGGAGAAAATTTCCATTGACTTCTCAGAATAAAAATCTTCCTTCATGTCTGACAGGTACCAGCTACTGTTACTAAGCAGTCTGCTTCAGAATTATTTCAAAATTCTTCTCTCACATAAAGTTACCATATTAGTGGTAAAACAAAGGATTTTCCAGACACAGGTGTATGGTACTGTTTGGGCATACCAGACACATGTGTAAGTAAGCGGAAAGTGTTGCTCATGAAGCACCTTTGTTTACAGTCTGGGGTGGTGTTGGGTGTACACATATTGACTTAGAGTCTTAATGACTCTACCCTTGAGGAAAGTAGTTCAGATTTGTTGTTTTGGATGAGTTACAACTTCTTTCTTTTTTCTATGTAGGCAAGGGTTATGAAATAATTGAGGATTAAAATAATTTTAATTTGTTTTGAATTATGTTAAATTTTAATTCAGTTTGGTATCACCACTTGGTGAGATGAAGTTTCATTAATTCATTAAAAAAAATAATAAGTAAAAATAAAAATATTTCTGTCCAGAACTTTTAAATGTTGGATCAATGCTATCTAGACAACCATCTAATGAATACAGTGAATGTTAGTTTGCTAAGGGATCTGTGTAGGTTTGTCCACCTTAATTAGCCATAAAATAATCACATCCAGTTTATTGTGAAAAGCTTTGCATCTGGTTACTGTGTTGACAGAACTTCTTCAGGGCTCTCCACAAAGTAGGAAGTGTTAGTTAGAACTTAAACCTTTTAATTTCTTCCATATTGGCTTTTCAGTGAGAAACAAAACTGCTACGCTCTTTGGCACCAACGACAATGGCAATATTTACTTAGCAATTTAAAGCTGTTTAATTGTTGTTGTTTTTTTTTTTTTTTCCATTTAAATCAACAAGTTGCCTTAGCTCACCACTTCAATTTTGGCTCACCTTACCAAGATGGCAGTGTGGAGGCCAGGGCATAACCTTTATTGTTCCTATTTTACACATTAGGAAACTGACGCTCAGAGGTTGGGAAGGGGTTCATTCAAGTTTGGTCCACAGCACACTTATGCTCACTGTGGTCCATGGAAATATCCCTGTGCTGGGACTCAGGAAGCCTAGAAGGTTCTTAGTGAGATATCTTCTAGAAATTGCATGGCCAACTACTTAACTTTTCTGAGCCTCAGTGTCTTCATGTGTGCTCATATTAAAAGAGATTGTTGAGGCTGAAATAAACTTTGAATAGACAAGGCATTTCTGAAAGATATTTCTTTATAGTGTATTGCTCAGTATTTATTATGAGAAATATTATAATGTTCAAATAATTTACATCATGTTAAAATCATGATGCAAGTAGCAAACATTTAGTTTGGGCAACATGTCTAAGTCCCTCAATGAGACCACAGCAAGCTTCTTAGAAATTAGGTAATGTACTCTTTATTCTATAATACTCTGTTTTGTTTCTGTGCTTTTTGTTATTTTGGGGTGCTGACATTGTTTTGTTTGTGGGGTTTTTTGTTGTTGCTTTTTTGTTTAGCTAGGGTCTTACTCTATAGCCCAAGTAGGCATAGGATTCACTATGCAGACCATGCTGGCCTCAAACTCCTGACATTCTACCTTAGCTTACAAAGTACCAAAATTATAGGCATGAGCTACAATGCCTGTCTCTTGGTCTTTAATTATTTTTGTTTATCTACTTTTTTTTGAAGAGGGTATCCTAATAAAGTTTATTATTGCTGCTGTTTGTTTTTATAGAGTTGGGGAATCAAACCCAAGGCTTCAGTCTTGCTAGACAAGCTTTTTACCATTGAGTGACACCCCAAACCTGAAGGAGTCTCAATATAATTGTATCAAGCCACTTTTTTTCTCTTCAGTTATAAATGAGAACCAATGAGATTCCAAATGTCAGTGTGGAGTCCCTGACTGTTGCTTGAATTGACACTGTTTGAGAGGTTGCACATTTTAGCCAACTGCTTTCAAAGCTGAAACAAGCCATTTGTCAAACAAAACAAACAAAAAAACTCATCACAATCTTCTCAGGGTGGATAATAAATGGTTTATTCAGGTATAAGAAACAGAAATTAAGACGGTAAGTCCATGTTCAAGACTGATCACTAATGTTGACTCTACCAGAAATAGGAATTCAAAGCACACATCCTTTAGTGTTAAGATTTACTTGAAAGCAAAGATTAACTTAAAATCACATGCAACTAAATAATCAACATGACATTGGCTTCTTGTTTTCAAATCCTTCATTGCTTACATTTTTAATAGCACTTAGGATCGTTAGGGTTTCTACGTTAAAAGATTTGCTTGATTTGAGGCTTGAAACTGTTTCCAATCAAATGGATTCAAATCTTGTTAAAGTACATGCTTCTAAATCTGATTTTTAACCCCATGGATGTCCAACAAATAGAGAATCGGAGAATCTTCATCTAACCCTTTTAGTAAACTACAGAAGGTTTAGATGTAGAATCTGCCAGTGTTTACGTTATCTGTGTCCAAGAATATGTCAGATACATTTACCATGTCTCCTATTGAGACTTGACAGTAGCTGGAAATTTGACCATGTCTTAGAGATAATATAATTTGGCCATATTATTTCCATATTATTCATATGCAGTTTCTTAGAGAAGGAAAAATAACAAGTGTTTCTATTGAGTTTTGCTGCTTGAATGTTCTTTTTCTGTTGCGATTGCAAAATCTTTTCCTAGAATCAATATATTATAGTTAAGGCCTCAGAAAGGACAAATATTCAGAGTTTCCATTATTTTTATATACATGGAGCTAAGTTTTCAGAGTTGTGCTGTCCAAACATGATTTTAATATACAAATAGATTCCGTTTTGGAAAGAGTTCCTAGACATATATGTTTTTTATATATGTTTTGTTACTGATGTCTGTGCATATCATCTAGTATGAGTCTGAGACAGTGGGAAACAAAGGTAGAAACAGCATTTCAAGGTAGAATGATGTGAGTGACCAAAAATAGGCCTCGAAAAACCTAGATGCTTCCTCCAGAGAGGACAAAAATTTAGATCATAGCTTTCTAAGCCAGTTCAAAGAGGGATACTAAATAGGCTGGAAAATATAGTGTCTATAAGGCTTATTTGAAATAAAAATAAAGTTCTTGGGCTAGGGAGGTGGCTCAGTGGGTAAAGGCCTTTGCTGCACAAACCTGACAGTCTGAGTTTGATCCCTGGAACCCACAGAAAGCCAGATGTGGTGACACATATCTGTAATCCCAGCACTCCTTAGGTAAGATGAGAGGGAGAGATGGGAGAATTGTCTAGAAGCTTGTGGACCAACTAGCCTGGGGTACACAGAGTGAGAAACAGCATGACAGGCCCTGCCTCGGCAAGGTGGAAGGAAAGAACCAAATCCCAAAAGTTGTTTTCTGATGTCCGCAGGTATACCTACCCTCAAACACACACACACACACACACACACACACACACACACACACACACACGCACGCACACACATACACACAATTGTAAACCACCATTGCTCTTCTTAGTGACTAAATAAACTAGAGTAAGCATCTTGCTTTGTATGTGGCAGCAAGGCATACGTGTTCTGGTAATCACTGAATTGGAAATAAAATGTGGCATAGAGTCGTCATCAATTTCTTTTAATAAGTTGTTGTAAAGCACAGAAAAAAAAATCACCCAATCACTAATGATGTCTCTAGAAGTGAGGATTCAGGGCCTCAATAAATATTTGTGTTTATAGGATGAAGCACAGCATAGTGACTTCAATATTCTGCTTTAAATAGTGACATAGAACTATGTGAGTATGTTTATTTGAGATAGGGTCTCACTTTGTAGCTTAATCTGCTCTCAAACTTTCCATACTCGTGTCTCAGCCTCCCAAGGGCTGGAATTACAGGCATGTTCCACCATGGGCAGCTCCAACATCTTTAATTGCTACATTCTCTTCATAGGATTCCATTTTCATCCTGTTATCTTTTCAAAGCCATTTACTAAGAGTTGGAAATGTAGTTCACTTGATAGAGTATTTGCCTAGCATGCACAAAGTCCCATGTTCAGTTCCCAGTATGGCACGATTTGGCTGTGGTTACTCATACCTAGAGGCAGAAGGATCAGAAGTTCAAGGTCACCCTCTGTGATGTAGTGAGTTCGAGGCCATCTTGAGTTACATGAGACCCTGTTTTTTGAGACCCTATCTCATAAAACCAAACCAACCAAATTAAATCAATTTACTGAGTATCTGCTATACCAGGCTTCCATGTTGCAATCACAGTTAATGGGAAGAATTAATGTTCCATTTTATAACTGAATAAATAAAGAACTGAAAAGTTAGGTCAATTGTCCAAGATTATCCAACTTCTAAGTGTTAGAGCTAACACAAGAGTATGGATTTCCTGACTTGAAATTCAGAGCACTCTTTAAAATTTTTATTCATTTATTTATCTATTTATTTAATGTGTATGAATGTGTATTTTATTTATTTATTTGTTTTATGTCTATGAATGTAATGCCTGCATGTATGTAAGTGCACCCATGTCCTGCAATGCTCCTGGATGACAGAAGAGGGTGTTGGATACCCTGGAACTGGAGTTGCAGACAGTTGTTAGTCATCATGTAGGTGCTGAGACTTAAACTTGGGTCCTCTGCAAGAACAACCAGTGCTCTTAACCACTGAGAACACTGGGAAATCTCTTCAGCCCCTCGGTACACTTTTTAAAAAAAATTTTATGTATCTACATGTGTTAATTAATCCATTTGTGTGTGAAGGGGGGAATGTGTGAGGTTAGAGGACAACCTGCAGAAGTCAACTCTTTCCTTTCACCATGTGGGTATTCTAACTCAGGTTGCTGGGGGCTTGGCAGCAGTTGCCATCTCCTGCTGAGCCACCTTGCCAGTCCCTCAGTACACTTTTCATTGTGTCTTTTCTGCCTTACTCCAATAATTTCATGGTTTTCTTTTTTGGAAAGCTGTGATAAATTGTCAATTGTGAGAACATTTCCTATGGAAATTATCCTAAGAAATGTGAGCAGATCCTCCCTCACTCCTTTCCCAGAAGGTGCATGAAGAATGCCTTTAACACAGCCGGGGACTTAGGTTAGGAGGCAGGCCCTATGAGCCCTTGTTGTCAGTGCAGGTGCCCTATGCTCTAGGTTGGCTTGGTGCCCTGGTACCATCTGGAATTGGAAGGTGTCAGAGGCGGGGCATACCTGCTTACTCTCAGAAGACAGTTGTGATCCATCATTGTTACAGAAATATTTAAGTGCTTGGCGTGTACTGTTACGTGCTTTGTGTTCATTGAATCCAGTGTGTCTCCTTGGATTCTAGACAAGGTAGGTAATATTTGGTAGTGTTCTCTCCTTTGGATGAAGATTCCTATAGTCACATAGTTGATGAGAGCTTGATCTTTGGTTTGAATCAAGGCAGCCCAGTGCCTCAACTACACCACCACCCTGCCCTTCTAGATAGCAAGCAGAACCCAATCCTGGCCACCATGTCAGTACACTCAGAATCTACAAGGAATTCCACAAACAACTCCAAGGGGATTTTTCATCTCAAGTGATATTTATGTCAGCACACCTTGGCATGACCCTCTCTCAGGACTGAGGCAGGCGTTTGTGGCTGTTCTCAGCATAGAACCACACTGGGGTTTAACAACACAAATGACCACTCCCTTCACAAAGGGGACAGAGGAAAGAAGTGCAAAGTTGGAGAAATGAAGTTAAATTAGCCTTTTATTGTTTATATCTTGGGCAAAGAGATTTTTGTTAAAGATAAAGTGGTTGGGTATTAAATCATAATTTGATTTAAAAATCTGATTTTAATGTCTTGCCATCTAAATTTCTAACATAATTATCTAACTTTGGTACCTCTCAGCATTTATGAAAAAAATAAATCTTTTCTCTCCCTTCTTTATAGTAGAGAGCTAGAAAAACTGCAAAGGTTCTGAGACTAATCCGTTTTGAAGTTTTGGCATACTTAACTTTCTGGAGTCCAGTTCAGACCATCACTGACCCTCTAGGCTTGTTTCTTTATTGTTGGCCTTGAAGGTGATCTTGCTGAGATCTCTTGCATGCTCTTTTTCTGAGGGTTCAGAAGGTCCTGTTGTGGTTGCCAAGCAGGAAAGGAGTTTTCCCAGGTGTTGGACACTAAATCATCAAGGAATTCTTATCTACTCCTTAGTTCATCCATTCATTCTCTCACACTTATTCATTTATTTTCACTCATCTGAAAATATTCACTGACTTCCTACTGTGTTGGCCACTGTTGTATGCCCTATGATACATACAAATGTCTCTGTGTTTGTGCACACATGTATGTTACACGCACACAAGTCCATATGTGCACATGTGGAGGCCAAAGCAGGGAATTGTGTGTCTTCCTCTCTCATTTCCTGCCTTGTTTCCTCGAGGGATGGTCCCTCACTGAACCAGAAGCTCGGCATCTAGGTTAGGCCCGTTGGCCAACAGGTTGTCAGGATCTGCCTGTCTCTGCCCCCCAATGATGGGGTGAAAGGCATGTGCAACCAAGGCCAGATTTTTACATGGGTGCTGGGTATTCACATCCTCAAACTCGCAGAACGAGTACTCTTACTGCTGAGCTTTTCTCCCCAGTTCCATAAATGGCTTTTTGACTTTAAAGTATGTTTCATAAGTGATTGAGCATACAGTAGGTAGTTAATTTAATAAAGCAAAGAATCTGTATTCCATATAACTAGTGGTTTGTCTTCTAAAAACCATGGACACTATTTCTAAAATAGGCATAGATTGTTTTTCACACTTGGAGTATAAAGGAGGCTGCCAAGCTTTAGAGAAGTGGTCAAATCCATTTATAAATCTTAATGTCTGAAATCTGTTCATAGATAGTGGCTTTGAATCTATCATCTTCGGACTTCTACTGAAACATAAAGGATAAACTTTTGGAAGAGTTACCAGATTGTTGCATTCATCAACTCATTCTGATGCAAAATAATCTTTGAAAATGGCCTTGTAATCAACAGTTCTCTGGGAGCTGAGGAGATAGCCTGCTCAATAAAGTGCTTGCAAGAGGACCTGAATTCAGTTCCCCAGAACTCATATTAAAAAAGCTAAATGCCAGGGAGATGCTCAGCAGTTAAAAAGCACTTGCTGAATAAGCCTGATGACCTGAGTTCAGATCCCCAGAACCCACATAAAAGCCAGATACAGTGTGCCAGGTAGCCTGGCTTACCCAGTGGTCAAGAGACTCTGTCTCAAACAAGGTAGACGGCAAGGACGGTCACCTGAAGGTTGTCCTCCAACCACCACATGTGCATTGTGGCATGCATGTGCCTGCACAGGAAAATGGACTCACATGACACACACAAAATCCTGTCATGATGGCACATACCTGTAATCTCGGTTTTGGGGAGGTGGAAGCAGGTGAATCTCGGGGGCTCACTGACCAGCCAGCCTTGTCTACTTCCCAATGAAAGACCATGTCTCATAAATGTCCTCTGGCTTACACACACACACACACACACACACACACACACACACACTATTCTATGCATTAATTCCTTAAGGCAACTGGTTGTTGAAAAGACTATTCTATGCATTAATTCCTTAAGGCAACTGGTTGTTGAAATTTGTCTAATCAATCACCTGCAATGCCCTGCTCCTGTCCTGCACCTCTGTTGTTCTGAGAAGGTAAGAACAGCTTTGTGAGAAACTCCTTGTTTTCTTTTCTTTCGGTCTAAAAGGTTATCTTGCTTCATCTTTTCTTTCTTCCCTCCAGTCTAAAAAGTTTCCTTTCTTCTGCAATGGGCCCTTTTACCTGAGCTCCCTTTTCTTTCCCAGTTTTCCAAGAATTTATTCCATTAATTATCATCACTTGCATCTTTTTCCCCTCAGTACCAAGTCTCCTTTGGCTTAAATTGCTCTCAAGATCCTTTTGTAGGCCACACTTGTAGAAGTTGACCCAGAAAGGGATGGGTTTGCACTTTCTGAAGGATGTCCCTGTGATTATGCTGATGGTTTCTCCATGATGGTGCTATTAACCAAAAGTCAATTTGCCTTGTGCCACCACCTGATCCCCACTCCGGTTAGCTCAGTCTGTAGAGTGTTCTAGTTGCACATGACCTCCAGCATCGCTTGCTCTTGTCTGCGGCACCATCTGTTCACAGGACACACCTTCCCTCTGCCTCTGTATTTGCCACGTCCACGCCTTCTTTCAGTACCTACCACAGTGGTTCTGGTATGCGGCTCTCCCTGGCTGTCTCTTATAGCTGCACTCTCCTAATACTGTCTTATACCGCTGATGCTTTTACTGCTTTTGTTGTGTTTCCCCCACTCCGTAGAGTGAGTTCCATGAAGACAGAAATCTCATCTTATTTATCTCCTATTCCACCGTACACATTATTCTTTATTGAATTTTTTCAAATTTCATATAATACATTTTGATCATATTTAGAACCCATCCCCTATCTGCACCCCCTGAAAACTCCCCTCCACCAGATTTCATGAATTCTGTCATAAATATTAAGACCTACTGAGCCAAGGTTTGTGCCCTCAAATGTCCCTCAGTGTGAATCTATTCACTGGAACCTGGTCAATCTATCTAACATCACTCAAAGTGCCAGGGAGTTCCTAGACACCCCAACAGTACAGATCAGGATAGAACTTTTCACTTAATTCGTTTGGGTGATGCATGGCATCTTAGCTTAGTCCCTCCATAGTTGGTCAGGCTTTTCTGATCACAGGGTTTTGTAAACCCTGATAATGGTCAGTGTTTGGGGGATTTGCTGTATGCTGATCTTGCACTCATTTCTGGTCTTGAGATATAGAAACTGTTTACCTTATATACCGCATAGGTTTCAGGACACTGTTGGATCAGGATTTTTTTTTTTTTTTTGGTTTTTTTTTTGGTTTTCTGTGGTCAGTTATCTGTACTTTAAACAGGCTCATGAGCCAAGCTCAGAATTGATTTCTTTCAGCAGCACAGTTTATTAGATGCAGATAGGGCTGGCCTCCTTAGAGTAGCAGATATAGTCACAGGCCTTACCTTAATTCTCTTTTAGATAGTTACTGTGTGTAGGCCTAGTGCGGAAAGGCTGAAGCCCATGTTTTCTATCACTTCATTTGTCACAGGAAGCATGAGATGCAGTTCAGATTTCAATGATACTTTCATCACTGCGGACATTATTTCTGTCATCTCCACTAGTATTCTCCTGTGAGAGAGATTTTCTATAGATAAGGCAGCTTATTTTGTGACTATTTGTAAATGCAGTATCTTTTTACAATTTGATTTCCCTGTTTTTATTCTGTATATAATCCAAAACAAACATTGGTCTTTCTTTTAGGCTAGCCTTGAAACATTCAGGAGCGAAAGGAAAAAAGAATTACAATTAGTGTGTGTGTGTGTGTGTGTGTGTGTGTGTGTGTGTGTGTGCGTGTGTGTGTGTGTGTGTGTGTGTGTGTGTGTGTGTGTGTGTGCGCGCGC
>NW_008335281.1:2210889-2240930 GCF_000622305.1 Nannospalax galili
CTCAACAGCAAATCTAAGACAAACTTGGGGAAAGCATTGCACCGAAGCTATGGCTTTGTTAGGTCATATTTCTCACTACAGTATAGTAACCAAATAATCCTCTTTTCATTTTATTCCTATTCCTCCAAATATTTAGAGTTTAATATTTAAGATGACTTGGCAAGAAGTGGTTATTTATCTCCAACAATAACACTGAGGGATAAGATAGAATTGAAAGCAAAGCAAAGAAAATTGGAAAGGGTACCACAAATGAGGAAATAATTATGATTATTTTTGTGGGTGAGAGGCAGTTTGAGACAGGGTCTCACTATACGTTCTGTGCTGGCCTTGAGCTCACAATCTTCCTGCCTCAGCCTCTTGAATGCTCAGATTAGAGGCATGTGGCACCACACTCAGATAGCATGATATTTAATTAAAGTAAAAACTATCTGCTTGGCTCTACCATCTTGCTAAAATAACCAACCTGCACCATTCAGAAGCATTGCCATGATGCGTTACTTGCATATATTCATGGCCTTAATTTTGCTATAATGAACCCTGAGACTCACCTCCGGTGACTGAATGGAAGGGTTCTCCTTGATTAAAATATTTATTTTTAGGGGCTGGAGAGATGGCTCACTGGTTAAGAGCACTGGCTGTTCTTGCAGAGGACCAGATTCGATCCCCAGCACTCATATGGAGACTAACAACCATCCGTACCAGTTCCAGGTGATACAACACCTTCTTCTGACCTCCTCAGGCACTGCACAACATGCATGCAGGCAATATACTCATACACATAAAATAAAAATAGTAAAATGTTTTTAAAAATATTGACTTTTAAAAGTTGAAAAAAAATTTTAAGAGAATAGGAGGTTGCAGGAGAAGGATCACATGTTTAAGGCTTGTCAGGTCTTTAGAGTGTTAAAGACCATTCTGGGCAAGTTAATGAGACCCTATTTCAAAAAAAATAAAAATAAAAATAAAAATGGAGTGGTGCGCCCTGAGGATGTGGCTCTGTGCTTGTCTAGCATGTGAAAGGCCTTGGGTTCAATCTCCAGTACCATAAAGAAGAAAGAGAAGGGGCTGGAGAGATGGCTTAGTGGTTAAGAGCACTGGCTCTTCCTGCAAAGGACCCAGGTTTGAGTCCCAGCACTCATATTGTGCCTAACAACTGTCCTTAACTCCAGTTCCAGGGGATCTGATGCTCTCTTTCGACCTCTGAGGGCACTGTACAACACGGGTGCAATTAACATATATACAGGCAATACACTTATACACATAAAATAAAAAAAATAATAAAATAATAAAAACAAAAAATGGAGAGAAGGATGAAGAAGAAGAGGAGGGAGAAGAGAAGGATGAGGAGGAGAGGGAAGAGGGGCGGGAGGAGAAACAGCAGCAGCTTAATGACCGATTGTGAATTAAAGTAATTTTTTTACTCTGGAGACTAAATGATGTGCCACTTATAGAAATTGATTAAGCTGACATATGATTTTGCTAACATTTACTCCTTTAGGAAAAATTTAAGTTTTCATTGAATTCTTTTTATAAAACCGAAAAATAATTGAAAGGCTATTAGTTTTTTTTTTTTTTTTTTTTTTTTTTTTTTTTTTGACAAAAAGTTTTATTACAGCTTAGACATTCAAGTAACAGATTATCATTGTCTTTCTCATTCAAAGGTCAAGATCATTTGCTCCCCAAGATTCATTGTTGAACTTATTCAGTTGGTTTATGTGATCAAACTAGATCAGTAAAGTTCAAATAATAAGCAATTTGGACAGTTAAAAAAGATTTGACTTAAAAGTTTGAAGACCTGAGGTTTAGACCAGAACTGTCACAATGTACCAATCTCTAAGCAAGACTGATTTCTGTCTGGTTCCCACCTTTTTCTTTGCCTAGTTGGATTATGAATTGAATGATCTGGGAATTTACAGTATGCATAGTTTAGGTTAAGGTCAAAAATCAAGTGATTACAAGAGTTTATAATTCTTTGCTTCTAAAAGAAATGAGCTCAATATATGACTTATTTGATGTCCAATACATGTTCAGACTTCAGTTTTGTAACTCTGATCTTAAAAGATATGTCATGTGCTTATGGACACACATGAGGAGAGTTGGTGTGGATACAGAGGAGCACAGGCTCTTGCAGAGTGATGACTAGGAAGCACAGATCCAGAGACCTCAGATATTCAGTTATGTCCAGCAGACTGTAACTCATGGAGAAGGTTGATATGCCTTTGAAAATAGAATCACTAGATGTTAAAACAGAAGTAATTGTCTCCACTGGTCTTTACCTTGCTCTAAGGTAGTATTTACTACACTGCTGAGCAACATATCCAGTCCCTAATGCTTTTTAATTGACAAATATTATACATATTTATGGGGTATAATTTGACATTTCCATTCCTTTGTAGATCGACATTTCTAGAACCAGAACCCTAGGAAAAATGACAGAACAGCCTACTTTGGACTCACTTGCCCAGTCTTCTCTACTGAGAACTCTGGGAGAATCCCTCTTCTGTGCTCCCCTTGAAAATATTTATTTATTTATTTATTTATTTATTTATTATCTATTTGTGTGTGTTTCTCCTGGCCATGACAGTCATTCCTAGCAACTCAGAGCCACCTCTTACCTTGCCACTCCTGACACTGCAAAGTGGAACAGTGAGTCAGGAGAGCCTTTCTTTTATTGATAGGGGGAAAGGTATTGGTCTACAAAAAGCCAGTGAAATTGATGCACTGTATCTTGAATGTTGCTTTCAGTGCCCTTCTCTCTTCTTAGCCACCACTTCAGAATCTGTTCTACTCTGTGAAATTAAAGTATGGGACCACTTCTGAAGCAGATGAGGAGGAGTGATCATTCCTCTGAACATGCTGTGCTTAAATGCTCCCTTTGCCTGAGAAGAACAGAGGTCAAGTCTTCTGTCATGATCCTATTGGTCAGACTGTCAAAAAAGTGTGTGCAAATTATAATTGCTTTATTTAAAACAACTCTCTTGTAAAGTGTCGCAGGTTTATCTTGTTGGTCTTCTCCTAAGCCTGTGATCTAGCACATACGCACTGAGCTGGAGAGGGAAACAAGGGCTACTAGAGTATGCCTGAGAGACGTTCATGCAAAATATTGACCTCTTACGAGATTCACCTAATGGTTCCATTGAGTGTTCTTTTAAAATAATTTGGAAGAGGGGGCTGGAGAGATGGCCCAGAAATCGAAAGCAGTGGCCACTCTTGCAGAGGACTGGGCTTGGTTCCCAGCACCCATATGGTGGCTAACAACCATCTGTAACTCCAGTTCTAAGGGCCTTCTTCTGGCCTTGGCAGGCATTGCGCAACACCACAGCACTCATATACATGCAGGCAAAACACTCACACACATTAAAAATTTATAGAGGAAGGAGAAGAATTTCAGGTTAATGGTGTTGACCAGATCTTAAACAGGATTGTAGAAGAGAATTTCCCAAAATTAAGGGAAGATATCCCCATACAAATACAGGAAGCACATAGAACACCAAATAGACAGGATCAGAAAAGAAACTCCCCATGACATATCATAGTAAAAACACTAAATGTACAGAGCAAAGAGAGAATACTGAAAGCAGCAAAAGAAAAATAACAAGTCATATGAAAAGGAAAGCCCATTGGAATTACAGCTGCCTTATCAATACAAACTATGAAAGCCAGAAGAGCCTGGACCAAGGTATTTCCAGTTCTACATGACAATAGGTGCCAGCCCAGAATACTATACCCAGCAAAAATGTCTATTATAGTTGAGGGGGAAAGAAAAACCTTCCGTGACACAAATAGACTGAAAGAATACATGTCCACAAAACCAGCCCTTTCAAAGAATACTTAAAGCAGTACAGAGAACAGAGAGAGAAACAACTATACCCTAGGGGCAACGAAAGAATAAAAAGATATAATCTAGGAAACACAAAATTACACAGAGAACACAAACAGCAATCAAAATAATGGCAACCAATACACACCTTTCAATAATAACCTTAAATATCAATGGACTGAACTCCTCAGTCAAAAGACAGAAGCTAAGCGAGTGGATTAAGAAACAAAATTCATCTCTTTGCTGTCTGCAAGAAACCCATCTCACCTTCAAGGACAGGCACTACCTTAAAGTAAAAAGAAGGAAAAGAATATTCCAAGCAAATGGCACTAAGAAATAAGCAGGGGTTGCAATTTTAATGTCTGACAAAATAGACTTCAAAGTAAAACTGCTTAGAAGAGATAAAGAGCGTGACTTCATTCTAATCCAAGGAACAGTTAACCAAGAAGATATTACAATCCTTAACATATATGCACCAAATTCTGGTGCACCCAAATTCATAAAAACAACACTACAGGACTTTAAGACACATATTAACCCCAACTCAGTAGGGGACTTTAAATAATTTGGAAGAGATTGGAATGAATCCCACCAACAGCAGATATTTTCCAGATACCTATTTTCCTATATTCTGTGCATCTTTGAGTGCAGTTTTTTCCTTGCTTAGTTTAATGATACTTTATAAGAATCCAATAATATATATCTGATACCTAGGATTTTTTTCTTCTAAAAATAAAAAGGTTGAGGAACCACTTTGTTAGAAATAATGATACTTTCCAAGTGTTTATTACAAGTAAGGGGTGGAGCATACTTTCATGAGTGTCCTCCTTTTTTTGTAAAACTTGCTAGTGACAAAAATTTAGGTATGCGAAAGATAATTTTCACCTCACACTCAGGAATCTATTTTAAACGACCCAGAGATGTTTAACAAGATTTATTAGCACTTTCTCTGAAAACCTGTTAGTTTTATCAAATATTGTGATTTTTGTATTGGGAGCTGGTAGTTACTTATGAATTTAATAGCCTAAAAGTAAAGTTAAAAAGTGACAATCTCCCCTCTCCTTATGAGGGAGAGATTTCTTTCTAGGAAACATCAACATGAGATGTCTTACAGCACTATCAAGGGCATTTGAAGAAATATTTTTCTTCTATTTTGATGAAGAAACCAAGGCACAAAAATTCACTTAAAATTAATGAGAAAACTGGGGCTGGAGAGATGGCTCAGCGGTTAAGAACACTAGTTGTTCTTGCGGAAGACCTTGGTTTGAATCCCAGCACCCACATGGCAGCTAACAACTGTCTGTAACTCCAATCCCAGGGGATCCGACAGTCTTCTGACCTCCGCGGGCATTGCACGACACAGGTGCACTGACCTACATGCAGGTAACAAACACATACACATAAAATAAAAATTTAAAAAAAATTTAAAAATAAATGAGAAAATTAATTCTCTGAGATATCTCCATGTTTTCATTTCAATAGTAAGAATAATTGTCTAACTTTTAGGATCATAACTGATCGCTTGTCTAGGCAAAAAAAATCACATAAATCAATTTATCTTTCATGTTAATATCACTTGAATCTTTTTAAAAAATCACATTAATGTCTGGGAAGTTCCTACAGGGTAAAAGACAAATATGACATTATCCCTACTGATTTGTTGTTTTTCAAAGGAAACACAAACATTGAATAAGTCAGAAATGTTGTCACACAACTGTAAATCTGTTGAACTCATTTTCCAATCTTCTTCTTGGGTGAAAAGGATTCTTCTGTAATCTAAAATTTTAGAAATAAGAGGAATACATTCCATTTCCAGTAGCTATTGCTCTAGCCAGAGGTGAGGACATTGCCTTAGTCACAGCCTGTGGGGGCTTTTGTCATCTGCTTGTCTGTAGAGGTGCCTAGCAGGGATGGTGCTTTGAAACAGTCCTGATCTACTGGGATTTGAGCTCTCTATACCTTTCTTGCCTTTTACTTCGATGACTATGACTGTGAGATGGCCAGTCACCAGTGATCACTGGATACTGCAAAAATGTGTTGCCTATAAACAGCAGTATCTGTGGCATCTTGGCCCATTTATGTCTTGGGTGAATATTGCTTGGAATGCAAAACTGTACTGTGATTCTTTTCTTTTCTTTTCTTTCTTTCTTTCTTTCTTTCTTTCTTTCTTTCTTTCTTTCTTTCTTTCTTTCTTTCTTTCTTTCTTTCTTTCTTTCTTTTCCTGAAGGATGTCATGGTTTTTACTTTAACTTATCCTCCTCCTCCTCCTCCTGCTCATCCTCCCTCCTCCTCTTCCTCCTACTCTTCTTCCTCCTCCTCCTCCTGCTCCTCCTTCTTCTAGTTCTTACTTTGAAACACTTTCATTTCATTTTATTTTTTAAAGAAATGATGTTTGGTCTTTTTAAAGACGTTGCCACTATTCCTCCTATGGTAAATATTCATGTTCTTTGACAATGATGAAGCTTCCAGTTTAGAAAAGAATTGAACTTGACAGGTTTCATTTTGAGTGTAGCAAATGGTTGATTTGAAGCAAGAAGAACCAAGTTTAAAACAGAAAATAAATGCAGCATTTGCTTAATAATTTGCCATTTGCCGCAACAGAATCTTATCTGACCACCCACATTCATCTGCTTACTGACGTGGCTTCTGCTTCAATCGCAGAAACTATTTTTGCACCGTTTGTGTCTTTAGAGGAACCAAGTGGGCCCACTTGCTGATAATGATTCATGTCTCAGTGTGCACAGGGCGTCCTGAAGTTCTAATGCAGAGACGTGCTTAAAGGAGGGGGAAATAAAAGCCCTTTGACTACTTAGAAGTGGTCCATATAGAAGCCACATTTTAACTGTCAGGTCTTGCTTTTTCAGTCTTTTTTTTTTCAAGGTTTTGGAAAGAACTTGCCGAGAAAAAAAAAAAAAAAATATATATATATATACACACTGTCTATGGTTAATAACTTCCTTTTAAGATAGAGTTTTGCTCTGTGGCCCAATTTGGCCTAGAATGTATGATCCTCTTACCTCCTGAGATTACAAGTCTAAGCCACCAAGCCAAGTTGTATAATAATTTTTTTTATTGGTTTTTTATATTTCTAGCTAAACCATCTCAGGTAACTGATTGCTCTTTTCAGATCAAGTACTTTGATCTTACATGCTTTTCTTTTTAAAAATTTTATTACTTTTATTTTATGTGTATGAATGAGTTCTCTGCATGTATCTAAGTGCACTCATGTCATGCAGTGCCCACAGAGGCCAGAAGAGGGTGTTAGATCCCCAGGAACTGGAGTTAGTAAGGTTGTTTCCTGCCATGTGGGTGCTGGGAATCGAACCTGGGTCCTCTGCAAGAGCTGCCAGTGCTCTTCACTGCTGAGCCATTTCTGCAGCCCACTTCCATGCATTTCTTTAGATCAAACTTGGATGAATATTAATTCTAAGTAGGAGAAAGCCCCTCTCTTACTAGCATCTGTGAAGGCTCTAGATTTTTCTTTGGTTGCTTTTGAATTCCTAGTTCAGGAATTAATTTTAGCGCAGAACATAACAGCTGAAGAGGAATTTTCTGTGAGGTTATCTGAGAATAAGAAGTTTAGTTAATGATGCTCCAAAGGAAGCTGTGTTTCTGGAAATCTCAAAAACTTGGCGGCAGAACCGAATCCTAGACTGCAGTGCCAGTTTCTAGTTTCACTGCTTTATTTAATTCTATTTTATGTGTGTGTATCGTACATGCGTGTGGCTGACATGTGTATGCTTGTGTGTACTTGTGCGCATGTGGAGACTTGCCTTGGGTGTCTTTCCTTAGGCACCATCCACCTTATATTTTGAGACAGGGTGTTTCACTGGCTTGGAATTCACCAATTAGGCTAGGCTGGCTGACCAGCATGCCCAGGGATCTATCTGCCTATCTCCACCTCACAGCTCAGGGATTACAAGTGGGCAGTCTTGGGTTCTGGGGATCAACCTTGGATCCTTGTGCTGTATATTACCCACTGAGCTATCTTCCCAGCCTTAGGACATTCAGTTTTAACTATAGCATTATTTTGTAATTGCTTCTGCTCTGTTACAACCCATGTCCTTTTACTACAAGTATTTATCCAAAAGATTTAAATTGGGTTAAAAAAATGAAAAAATTAAATTAAAAAGTGATGCTTTTTGAGAAATACAGCCCCCAACTTTTTTTCTTAAAGCAGTTTCTGTGGGTGAGGAATAAGCGTGCCTATTTAACTAATTGCAAACATCTACATCTTAAATGTTCTTGTTCATCCTTCAGATTCCGAGAAGTTGTGCATGAGCTTCTGTGGAGAGAGGTGGCATCTTTGGAAGCAAAGACCATTGTGATGCTGTTTATTGATATGAGAACAACAGGTTAATAACTAAAATTTATTATTTTCTTCTATCCATTTTACACTGAACTTGAAAAGTAGTTTGGATCTACCACGAACTGCTGCATAAACTGACTTTCTCAACCAGATTCCTATCTTCCATTTAAACAGAAAACTACTGTGCAAGTTTTGTTTGTTTTCCAAAATAGGCCTGTTTGAATCATACCCTTTTTGGGATTTTTGTTTTTTGCTTTTTGTTTTTTGAAGACAGGGTCTCCCATAGCCCCAGCCAGCCTGAAACTCACTATGTAGACCAGGCTGGCCTCAATCTCACAGAGATCCACCTGTTTCTGCCTCCCAAGTGCTGAGATTAAAGGCATACACCACCATGCCTGGTGTTCAATTATAACTTTCTTAACAGAGTCTCGTTTGAAAGATGTTTTTCTCTAGTATAGTTTATTTCCATGTAAAATTCTTAGTAATTCCTTGGTAATCCTTATAGTCATAATTTTTACTATATGATGGGAAAATAGGCCACTGGAAAAGTGAAATCACAAATGTGAGAAATTATAAAAAATTTATGATGAAATATTAAAAGCAGCAATCTGTAATAAAAACAAGTCATACATGTCTTGCCTGAATATACAACTCTACAGACATCTGCAGTGATGTGGCATTGCAGCCCACAGGGGAAAATACAGAGCAGTATTCCATGATGCTGTACAGGCAAGCGTGTCTTGAGTACAGGGCCGCCATCACAGTGATGTTACTTCTCCAGTTCTCTCACTTGTTTGGCAAGGTTTCATACAATACACAGTCCCTTCCTCCTATTGGTAGCTCACTCATTTTAAGAAGGACTGGGGTGTTATGGAGATTTCTACTAAAAGAAACATTTATGAATCATTCAGTTTTCAGGAAAGTGCTTTTTAAAAGCCATCCTGTGGAAATCTGTATTCAGTTGGACTTTGGCACTGGTCACTCTTTTTTGGGAGGTAACCTCCTATGGGTCTTCCTGTCTCCACCTCCTGAGTGCTGGGATTACAGGTGCACAGCACCACGCCTGGACTCACATGTTTCTTTAAATATTTTGTCAATGATCCACGGCAACTTGAAAGTACATATATGCTTTGTTTATAAGTGTAATGCCACCTAATTCTCAAGAAAAGGGGAAACCATCTTGATTTTAAGAAATATCTTCTTATGATAATATTAGAGACAGAGAAGTCATGTTTTTGCCCTCCTTTTATTACTTAAGATGTTATTACTTAATGCTTATTTAACTTTTGCTCCCTCTCAAGTAATGATTAATTTCCTGGTGTAAAACTTTTTTTTCTGAGAGTGCTTTCTGAGGAAAAGGTCCCAAACAGACAAGCCGAGACTGTAGGTCTTCACTGTGTGCAGAGCAAGCCTCTTTAGCCTTCCTGCCAGTCCCATCCAGTCTTGTCCTGAGGAGACCCTGGAGGAGGTCTATGGGGGAGACTGTTTCTAGGCCTTCTCATCCAGGCCCAGTCTGAGGAAATGATTTAACGGAATGCCAGATTTCTTTGAGTGGGAGGAGCAGCCAGAAGAGAAGGCCCCCCTTTAGAAAGCTGGGAAGTCTGCCATGCAGTGCCACGTTCTGCTGCTTTCATTCCTTAAGTCCCAGTTCCTCTGAAATTGCCAGGCAGAAGGTAGCGTCTTTTTAAATACAAACCCCTCCTCACAAAATGCAGTAGCTGCCAGGTGATGCCTGTCTTCTTTTATTGGCAGACAGTGATGAGCTGTGGGACCGTCCACCAGAAACTCAAAATTCATATTCTGTGAGTGTCCTCACTACACTGAAGGCATAGGGAGCATTCTAAATGTGAACGTGAGGCTGTTTTGGAATACCGAGTCCTTTGTTGGCAACTGGTGCCAAAAGTGACTTTGCTTGGGCTTGGTCACCATAAAACCAAATCCCTATGAGTAAAATGATAACTGGCTGTTTTCTTTTCATATAAGAATCACTCTCTTAGTGCATTTTTAGCATATTAACTGATTGGAAAAAAACTGGAATTTACTTTTAACATACTCATAGAAAATCTGAAAGTGAATCTATATGATCATAAAGAAATAATCTAGCTGTAACTAAAAAATTACCATGGATTTTTATGACTTTAAGCAGATCTATATTGAGAAAGTTCAACTAAAATTCTGAAATATACAATGGTATATTTGACGATGTATAATAATACTATTAGGCTCCAAGAAAGTATTTTCCTAGATGCGATGATCCATTTAATGTAGATTTTCTCTCTAATACATTTTCCTCTCATATGCTAAAATGTTTCTCCATCTATGAGCGTGTTCATATATTTTAGTAATAAAACACAAGCCCAAGAATTTGTCATTTTTGGAAAATTATCTTAATAAAAACGCCATTTATCAACACCGAAAAAGGCATGTCTTTATCAAATGTTGCATTAAACTTTGCAAGCCTTATAGTTTTTACAGTAAATTCCTTCCCTTGGCTTAAGTGGAGGAAAGCAACAAGAAACTTTTGAATATACCCAAATCCTGCTTGAGTCTAAAGAGAAAACTAAACCATGTGCAGGAAAACACCTGTGAAATATATAATTTCTATTACATGTTTTTCAGTTTCCAAGATAAAGCAACTCAAGCAATTCATAAAAGCACCCACATTTATAATATTGAACAACATGATCTAGAAATTCCCTGAGGACCCATCACTCTTCCTCTCCCTCTCCCACTTTTCCATGTCCCAGAAAGTTCCAGTGTTTTATGGGTAGCAGTTAGTTGAAGGTTACCCAAGGACAGTGCTGGAAAGAACAGTAAATACTCAAATATGTTTAAATCTAATGTAGAGACTCATATGAAACAGGACTTCTTTCTAGCTCCTTAGTAGTTTGTGTGTGTGTGTGTGTGTGTGTGTGTGTGTGTGTGTGTGTGTATTTAGTGCATGCATGTTGATTGTGTGGGTTCATGTGCCCATGTATACCCTTCTTTTTACATGGGGGCTGGAGTTTTGAACTTGAAAAAAAACAAGTGTTTTTACCTACTGAGCTATCTCCCCAGCCCCTTCCCTAGTAACAGTTTTGAGTATTCCACTGAAATGATAGACTCTGCCTTCAAAGAAACATGAATCAGAGGGTCCCTGTGGTATGAAGAGGCCTCACAGCAGCTCTTCCTGAAGGAATTGGGAGCAGGAAGCAAGTTCTGGAACGTAACCAGTTTCTAGATTAAACAGTGGAGTGTCACAAGGAGACTTATCTTTAAGAGTCTACCTGTGACTTTAGCTTCAAAGGAGATTTCCTGACAGAGTCTAGTTGCATAATCAAGTTAACCTGTATTTTATAATAGAGATCAAAATTAAATTTTATAAGCTTTCTAGTTAAAAGGTGCTACAAAATTTTTAAAAAATATAAATAGTATATATGACTTTTTTCTGATTAGTCCCTTTAAAATTAAGCACAAAATTAACATAATGTTTTAGATCAGTTTTATTCTGACCATTAGATAGCATCTTTTGAATTTTTATATGTCTGTTCTCTTCATCTTTTACTCAGAAATCTCTTAGAATTATTCTCTGATAGGAAATTATTGTCTTTGAATTTTATTTGGTGCATCAACTTTATTTCTTCAGTAAGAATGGTGTTTGTCTAGTCTATAAGAATAGTATGTGTCTAGTTCATGGTATGATGTTTTTAAGTTATTACTATAAAACATAATATTAAATGTCTGATGTATAAAGATACTGCCTCATTATCAAGTGAAAATATAAGTATATTATAGTCTTTCTTTTCATAAAATTCTGTGTCCTTTCTTTACTTGAAATTTCTGTTTTAGCAAAATTGCATAATCTATGTCAAGCAAAGAATGGGACATGATGTATGCCTAATTTTCATTTCTAAAGTTATTATTTTGCTTTAAAGTAATGGTTTTCAAAGAACAAAGAAAATAATTTGTCATGAAGATTTATCATGTTCTCATAAAGAGCTGCCTAATTAATACTTAGAGAGAACATGATTTAAGTAAGGGATTTTTGTTTTTCTAAGAAGTCACATTTTGGGGGCAATTCTTTATCTCCAAAACCTGCAAAGCTCAGATAAATTCTTCCAGAACCATTAAAAATGGATGATTTCAGATATTGATAGTAAGTGAAAATTCTTAGGGGAAGACATTACTGAAGGTGCAGTATTTTCAGTTGAGATAAAACTTAATGGAGAGGAGATGAGAGTTCTGGTGCTCAGAGGTCAGTGGGCTTGCATTGGATTTAGGTTCTGACACTCAGTATTCCCACCTGTGGAATGGATGTAGCAATGCAGCTTAGGGGTGTCATGAATAACATGTGAGATAACATATATGAAATCCCTTAAATTCTAACAGTGTTAGTATATAGTAAATGCATAATGGGTGACAACCACTGCTGTCACTGGTTGAGTATTCTGCACCTGTACGTGCTTGGGAACAGATGTGTCAGCTTTTGAAAAAAAAATTCTGGAGTGTTTGAGTGTGTATAATAAGATATCTTAGGGATGGAATCCACGTTTAAATTTATTTACATTTCACATATACCTTATACACAGAGCCTGGTAGAATGTTTTAGTGTGTCTGCCTTTGAGACAACTACGTGAGGTCAGGTGTGGAAATTTTCACCTGTAGCATTATGTTGATGCTCAGAAAGTTTCAGATTTTGGAGCATTTTTAATTTCAGAATTTTTGAAGAGATGTTCAACCAGTATTAGTATAGGCACTACATTCATAGACCAATATAAATGCAAAACGTTAAATCTGCAAAGTAAGTTGAAAATTGCTTCAAGCTCTGAATCTCAATTGAGGACTCCCACGTTTCTTCCCTATTCAGAAGCACACTTAATTCCATTTTAGAGGGTGTTGCTTGCAGCTGAAAGTCCAACACAGGTTATATCTATAAGAATTTTAAATTTTGAATTAATTAGACACTGAATTTCACTAGTTTATGTGTAACATCATGTGTTCTTGTTAGCCTCATTGACTAACCAAAGTTAATATGTTTGTGGTTTAGTTTATATGGCAACTACTTTAAAGATCCATTATGCCTCCTAACTAGTAGCAGAGGAAGTGGCTGGTTACAGATGTCTTGCTACAAATATTTGGGATCTACTGATTTCTCTCTGGAGAGACCAAGCATTCCCTTGGGCATACCCACTCTTTCCCCTTCATCATCCTCACAGCAGAGCTCTGTGTGAGGCAGCGATTTTGCAATGGAAATAAGAACAGTGCTTGATCCAAGCTAGACAAAACCCAGGCATGGAGTGGGGAGGTGAACACCAAGTCCCAGCTCTATCTGAAGATCTATTGGCAATTGATAGCTTCTAGGAAATGAAGAGTCAGTTTTCTTTAAGGGTCTGGTGCTGGATGGGTTGACCATATTCCAGGGGATGGACCCATACCCAAGAGTGTTAGGGGAATACAAATTGGATTCAATAGGTCTTTAAAAATGGGGCTGGAGAGATGGCTCAGCAGTTAAGAACACTGGTTGTTCTTGCAGAAGACCTGGGTTGGAATCCCAGCACCCACATGGCAGCTAACAACTGTCCGTAACTCCAGTTCCAAGAGCCTCTTCTGTCCTCCGTGGGCATTGCACAATACGGGTGCACTTACCTATATGCAGGCAATACACACATACACATAAAATAAAAATAATAAATAAAATATAAAAAATGGAGAACATGAAGGGGGTGGGGTAGGCAGGTGGGGGTGGATCTGAGAGGAGATAGGGATCTGAATATGATCAAAATACATTGTATGAAATTCTCAAGAATCAGTAAAAATATTATTAAAGGAAAAGAGAAGTTCTTGAGCTTAACTTGGGAACTTAATACAAAATTTAAATTACCAAAAGTCATAAGTTGAAAAGGAAAAATCCCTTCCTTCCTATTTCCTTTGACTTTCAGGCTCCATTTCTACAACTTAACTACTATTAAAAACTGGCTGAGGGCTGGGGAGATAGGTCAGTTAGAAAAGAGCTTGATGCCCAACTGTGAGACCTTGAGTTGGTTCTCATAACCCACATAGAAAAGCCATGCAGGATGGCCCACAATGTGTTTGTAATCCTAGTGCTGGGTTGTGGAGACAATAGGATCAGTGGGGCTCTCTGGCTGGCCAGCCTAGTCTGCTTGGGGAGATTCATCTTATGTGTGTTTGTGTGTAATTCTGCATGTGTGTTCGGTTCTCATGCCTACATGTGTTTGTGGAGGACAGAAGTTGACAACTTGTGTCTCCCCAATCACTCTCTACTTAATTTCTTTTGAGATAAGGTCTTTCACTGAACTTGGAGCTTGCTGATTTGGTAAGAACGGCTGGGCCAGACAAGTCCAGGAATCGTCCTGTCTCAGCCTTCCTGACTCTGTGTGATTGAAGCACTTTACCAACTGAGCCGTCACCCCACCACCCAAAGTTCATTCCTTTTAAGGCAAAATAGTATTCCCTGATGTAGAGGTAAACAGACCATCTTTATCTGTTCATTAGTTGATGGATGCTGAGTGAGGTTGTTTCTGTGTCTTGGTGGCTATGAATAGTGCCACAACAAGCATGAAGAGGACAGGTGTATCTTTGGCATACTGATTTCATTTCCTTTGGATATATAGTGTATTTGCTGCATCACATGGTAGTTATATTTTTAATTTTCCAAGGCATCTTGATACTTTTATCTATATGGCTGTACTAATTAACATCCTGGCCAACAGTGTGCAGAGGCTCTATTTTCTTTATATCCTCATGAGCACTTGTTATCTTACAATTTTTCGATATTAGCATTTTTACTAGGGTGGGGCACTATCTCAGTTTGGTTTTGATTTGAATATCTCTGGTGATTAGTGATACTGAGCAGTTTGTAAGTGACAGGCAGCTATTTATATATTTTCTTGTGGCTATTTATATGTCTTTTCCATTTTTAATTTGACTATTTTTGAGGATTTTTTTGTTTGGGAGGAGATTTTGCTAGTCAGATTCCTTATAGACTCTGAATATCAACCCCTTGACAGATGTATAGCTTGCAAATATTTTCTCCCAGTTTTAAGGTTGTCTCTTTGCTCTGTTGATTGTCAACTATGCAGATGTTTTCAGTTTGATGTAATCCCATTTGTCTATTTTGCCTTGTTTCCTGTGTTTTTGGGTCATGTCCAAACAAACAAACAAACAAACAAGCAAACAAAAAACTTGGCCTGTTCCAAAGTCCTGAAGCATTTCCTTATATTTTCCTCTAGTAGTTTCACAGTTTTGTAAGCCTTTAACCCACTGAGAGAAAGAGGTCTAGTTTAATTCTTCTGCGTGTGATTATCCAATTTTGCTGTGGATGAATGGATTCACTGCTAAGGCCACTGTTGTTTCAATGATCTGTGTGTCTGTTATCCTAATATTATACTGTTTTGATTACTATAGCTTTGTAGCATATTTTGAAGTTAGTATTTGCCTCTTTGTTATTTTTTTTTTTTTAATTTTTGCTCTAAATGGCTTTGGCTATTAGGTTACTAGGTGTTGTTTGTGTGTGTTTCTATGTAAATTCCAGGATTTTATTTTCTAGTTCTGTGAAGAATGTTTATTGGTATTCTGATGGGTCTTGCATTAAATCTGTAAATTACTTTGGGTAATATGTCTGTGTTGCTGTATTGATTTCCAATCCATGAAGCTGAGATGTCTTTCCAGTTTTTCCTGTATCCTCTTTAGTCTCGTTCATCAATGTTTTATAATTTCTATTGCAGAGCTCTTTCCACTCTTTGGTTAAATGTTTTCATTTTTTGTTTGTTTTGTTGTAGCTATTGCAAATGGGATTACTTGCTTGATTTCTATTTCAGATAATTCAATACTGGCATATACCTGCTATAACATTTTTATAACTTATTTTCTTTGGCCAAGATCTATACCATCTCTCAGCCTTCCAAGCTTGCACAGCAAAGGAAGTGGTGCTGGCTCAGCTCCAGTTACTACTGTTATGCTCAACATAAGGCTTCCCATCCCAGGCCAGGGCATTGTGAAACAGTCCTTGCTGTTGTTTTAGGGCACATAGCATTGTGGGTCCTCTCCATAGTGAACTGGAAATTAGAATTTGTCTTTCTGTATAATGCTGTGGTTTTACTGGAATATTTTTTTCCTAATGATGTTTATTTTGTACACAGGAAGCGTCCAGACAATCATAATCATGCCCATGAGAACTCTAAACTGTTCAGGTAATCATTTCTTCCTTTTTTTGGGTTGTTGATATTGATGTTTTGAGACAGGGTTTCCCTGTAATCCCAGCTGGCCTGGCACTTGCTATGTAGACTGGCCTCCATCTCAGAGATCCACCTACCTCTGCCTCATATGCTAGGAGTAAAGGCATTGATAACTATGTCTGGCTTTTTTTTTTCCCAATCATTTCATTTTTATTGGGTCCTTTAAACTGTCCCCCAGGCAGGCTTTGTTGTCCATGTTACGAAGGTTTTAGGACTGTTTTGTTCAGACCCATTGATCTATTTTCTCCCAAGTTCTTGGATGATCTGTGAGTCTTCTAGCTTGGGTCTAGCTCGACTAATCACTGTTTTCAATCTGTAAACATAATTCCATATCATTATATAAAATATTTTATGTAGATACATTTTGTAAAATGTGCATTGTATTAAGTTGATTATATTTATATCATTTGCAATGTGTATTTTGTATTATTACAGAGATATTGTGTAACATAGGTATGTAGTCTATATTAAGCTATAGAATTATATACTTATTCATGTAAGCGATAACAGGAATCATCTAAAAATTTCTAATGAAAACTTTAAAAATCTTACAATATTATAAATAACATCTAGTAATACAATCTCCTTTAAATGCTTTTTTGTGTGTGTGGTGGATAGAGCCAGGGCCTCATGAATGTCCAGCACATGCTTTACCACTCGGCTTACAACCCCAGTCTTCAAATACTTCACCTAAATAAAATCAAGTAACATTTGTTTAAATAAAAAAAAAAGACTGCAAATCAGCCAGGGAGGCTATTTATGCTTGTGACATAAGCCTAAGTTTGAAATTAATATTTTTAATTGGGTAATTAATGCAATAGCTATAAAAAGAATTCCTTGTACTGAAAACATTTTTGATTTGTCCAACTTCAGGCTAATTATCTAGAATTGGTCTTGATTTGGTAACTATTATGACAATCTTTGTGTTTTCTTTTCTTTAGGTTATCGTGCTTTAGTGAAACTGGCCATTGAACTTTGCTGTAGTTGATGGGCAAAATTTCTCCTAGATTTCATCACCCCAATTTCATCCCAGTTGAAACATATTCAAATGCCATAACAAACTCTTGTTGCTTTGCACTTTGCTTTTAAAGATGGACATTTCTAGGATGGAAAGAACTGTGTTATAAGCCTGATTCAAGGACATTGCTATCCAATGCCCATTGACTACCGTGTGGGTGTGGAAGGTTCCAAAGAGAAGGAACAATCGGCAAATTCGCAGACATCCTGGAACATGGAAGCAACCCAGCTTTAAAAAGCGCAGCCTTGGAGACACTCCATGAGTCTGCTTGGCTTCCGGGCAAATTAGCACTTAAGACCTTGTTTAACAAAATGGACACTGGGGACACAGCTCTAGGACAAAAAGCTACCTCAAGGTCTGGAGAAACTGATAGCACGTCAGGTAGATGGAGGCAGGAACAATCAGCTCTTATTAAGATGAGCACTTTTGGCAGTCAAGACGGACAGCGGCAACCACAAATAGATCCCGAGCAAATAGGAAACACAGCATCAGCACAGCTGTTTGGTTCCGGGAAGCTGGCCTCACCTGGCGAAGGGGTGCAGCAAGTCACAGAGAAGCAATACCCACCGCACCGTCCGAGTCCTTACCCATGCCAACATTCACTCTCTTTCCCTCAGCACTCATTACCACAGGGGGTCATGCACAGCGGCAAGCCACACCAGAGCCTAGAAGGCCCTCCCTGGCTCTTCCCTGGCCCTTTACCATCGGTTGCCTCTGAGGACTTATTTCCTTTTCCTATCCATGGCCATGGTGGTGGTTATCCTAGAAAAAAGATTTCAGGTCTCAACCCTGCATATAGCCAATACTCCCAGAAAAGTATCGAACAGGCGGAAGATGCTCACAAAAAAGAGCACAAACCCAAAAAACCCGGCAAGTACATTTGCCCTTACTGCAGCAGGGCATGTGCCAAACCAAGTGTTCTGAAAAAACACATCAGGTCCCACACTGGGGAGCGGCCATATCCATGTATACCTTGTGGTTTTTCTTTCAAGACAAAGAGCAATTTGTACAAGCACAGAAAGTCACATGCCCATGCAATTAAGGCAGGATTGGTACCTTTCACGGAGTCAGCTGTATCTAAATTGGACCTGGAGGCTGGCTTTATTGATGTAGAAGCAGAGATACATTCGGATGGTGAGCAGAGCACAGACACGGACGAGGAGAGCTCTTTATTTGCTGAGGCTTCTGACAAAATGAGCCCTGGCCCTCCCATCCCGTTGGATATTGCCAGCAGAGGTGGCTACCACGGGTCTTTGGAAGAATCGTTGGGAGGTCCAATGAAGGTGCCAATTTTGATTATCCCCAAAAGTGGGATTCCACTACCTAATGAGAGCTCTCAGTATATTGGCTCTGATATGCTCCCAAATCCGTCTTTAAATACTAAGGCTGATGACTCTCACACGGTGAAACAGAAACTTGCACTGAGACTGTCAGAGAAAAAAGGACAAGATTCTGAGCCATCTCTCAACCTTCTGAGCCCGCACAGTAAAGGAAGCACTGATTCTGGTTACTTTTCTCGCTCAGAAAGTGCAGAGCAGCAAATAAGCCCTCCCAACACAAATGCAAAGTCTTATGAAGAAATCATCTTCGGAAAATACTGTCGACTTAGTCCGAGGAATACACTCAGTGTTACACCCACCAGTCAGGAGCGTGCCACCATGGGGAGGAGGGGCATCATGGAACCATTACCTCATGTCAACACCAGGTTAGATGTCAAGATGTTTGAAGATCCTGTCTCACAGCTGATTCCTGGCAAAGGAGAAATGGACCCCAATCAAACAAGCATGCTGAAGTCCACAAAATTCAACAGTGAGTGCAGGCAACCACAGGCCATCCCATCTGTCAGGAATGAAGGAAGGCTTTACCCAGGGAATTTCCCAGGCAGCAACCCAGTTCTCCTAGAAGCTCCTGTAGACTCTTCACCCCTTATTCGAAGCAACTCAATGCCAACTTCTTCAGCAACTAACTTAACTATTCCTCCTTCTTTGAGAGGAAGTCACTCATTTGATGAAAGAATGACAGGGTCCGATGACGTATTCTATCCTGGCACCGTAGGCATACCCCCGCAGCGCATGTTAAGAAGACAAGCGGCGTTTGAGCTGCCATCGGTACAAGAGGGGCACATGGAGTCCGAGCACCCTACCAGGATGTCCAAGAGCCTCGCCAGCTCATCCCTGAAGGAAAAGAAATTGGTTCTGGGAGACAGGGTTGGGTATGACTATGATGGATGCCGTAAACCTTACAAGAAGTGGGAAGACTCTGAATCATCAAAGCAAGGTTACAGGGACACTTCCTGCTTGAGTTCTTTCAAACATGGAGGAGAGTATTTTATGGACCTCTCAGTGCCATTCCAGGGAGTGCCAACCATGTTCGGTACTACCTGTGAGAACAGAAAACGCAGAAAAGAGAAGAGTGTTGGAGATGAAGAGGATACCCCTATGATTTGTGGAGGCATGGGTAGCGCTCCTGTGGGCATGATGGCTTCAGAGTATGACCCCAAACTGCAGGAAGGAGGAAGGAGTGGCTTTGTCATGGCTGGACAGGAGAACCCTCCTCACAGTCACTCTGAGCGCTTTGACCCAGCTCGACCCCAGCTGCCATCTGGAAGTCCATCTCTTGGGTCAGAGGATTCGTTCTCAGCTGCTGATTCTGACAAGACGTCAGACCTGGGTAGGAAGCATCCTGGAAATGTGATTTCGGTGATTCAGCACACAAATTCGCTGAGCCGGCCCAATTCCTTTGAAAGATCTGAGTCAGCTGAACTGGCGGCTTGTACACAAGACAAGACCCCTTCACCTTCTGAGACGTGTGACAGTGAGATTTCAGAAGCCCCGGTGAGCCCAGAGTGGGGTCCTTCAGGGGATGGTGCAGAAAGTGGGGGCAAGCCAACCCCTTCACAGCAGGTGCCACAGCAGTCCTGCCACGCTCAGCCCAGGCTGGTTCGTCAGCACAACATCCAGGTTCCCGAAATTAGAGTCACTGAGGAACCTGATAAACCTGACCGGGAGAAGGAGGCTCAGACCAAGGAACCAGAGAAGCCTGTAGAGGAATTCCAGTGGCCCCAGAGAAGTGAAACCCTTTCCCAACTCCCCGCTGAGAAGTTGCCTCCCAAAAAGAAGCGCTTGAGGCTGGCAGATATGGAGCACTCCTCAGGGGAGTCTAGTTTTGAGTCTACAGGCACTGGCCTCTCCCGCAGCCCCAGTCAAGAAAGCAACTTGTCCCACAGCTCCAGCTTCTCCATGTCTTTCGAAAGAGAAGAAACTGTCAAACTCATTGCGCCTCCCAAGCAGGATGAGAGTGGGAAGCATTCTGAGTTTTTGACGGTCCCTGCGGGTTCATATTCGCTGTCTGTCCCGGGTCATCACCACCAGAAAGAAATGAGGCGTTGTTCCTCTGAGCAGATGCCTTGTCCTCATCCAACCGAAGTCCCAGAAATCCGGAGCAAATCATTTGATTACGGGAATCTGTCCCACGCCCCAGTAGCAGGGGCATCCACGTCAGCATTGTCCCCATCCCGGGAGAGGAAGAAATGCTTTTTGGTGCGGCAGGCTTCCTTCAGTGGCTCCCCAGAAATCGCCCAAGGTGAAGCTGGTGTGGACCCCAGCGTCAAGCAGGAGCAGATGGAGCAGCTACATGCTGGCCTGAGGGCCGCATGGTCCTCTGTGCTCCCACCTCTCCCAGGGGATGACCCAGGAAAGCAGGTGGTGGGACCTTGTGCCCAGCTGAGCTCAGGGCCACTCCACCTTGCCCAGCAACAGATCATGCACATGGACAGTCAGGAATCTCTGAGAAATCCATTGATGCAACCCGCATCCTACATGGCTAGCAAGCACTTACCTGAACAGCCACATTTGTTCCCACATCAAGATGCAGTTCCATTTTCTCCAATCCAGAATACCTTGTTTCAGTTTCAGTACCCTACCGTCTGCATGGTTCATTTACCAGCTCAGCAGCCTTCCTGGTGGCAGGCGCATTTCCCCCAGCCCTTTGCTCCACATCCTCAGAAGAGCTACAGCAAGCCTTCTTTCCAGACTGACGGTCATTCTAGTTATCCCTTAGAGCACGTTGCAGAACACACTGGAAAGAAGTCTGCTGACTATGCACATGCAAAAGAGCAGCCATACCTGTGTTATTCTGGAACTTCAGGGCTACCCTTGAAGAACCTCCCTCCAAAGTTCCCATCAGAAACAAGCAGTAAATCCACAGAAACTCCCACTGAGCAGCTTCTTCAAGAAGATTTTGCCTCAGAAAACGCTGGGCCTTTGCAATCCCTACCGGGAACGGTGGTTCCTGTTCGAATCCAGACCCACGTCCCATCCTATGGAAGTGTCATGTACACAAGCATTTCCCAGATACTGGGGCAGAATAGCCCAGCAATTGTCATATGCAAGGTCGATGAGAATATGACCCAAAGGACACTGGTAACCAATGCGGCCATGCAAGGGATAGGCTTTAACATAGCCCAAGTGCTTGGACAGCATGCAGGGTTGGAAAAATACCCACTTTGGAAAGTACCTCAGACCTTACCTTTGGGCTTGGAATCTTCCATCCCTTTGTGTTTACCTTCCACCTCGGACAGCGCTGCCTCCCTTGGAGGTAGCAAACGGATGCTTTCTCCAGCCAGCAGCTTGGAGCTCTTCATGGAAACCAAGCAGCAGAAACGGGTGAAAGAAGAGAAGATGTATGGGCAGATAGTGGAGGAGCTCAGCGCGGTGGAGCTCACCAACTCGGACATCAAGAAGGGCCTCTCCCGCCCCCACAAGCCCCAGCTGGTGCGCCAAGGGTGCGCCTCAGAGCCCAAGGACGGCTCGCAGTCAAGTTCATCTTCCTTCTCCTCCCTGTCGCCTTCCTCATCTCAAGACCATCCATCTACCAGTGGGGCCTCGAGGGAGCCTTTTCCTCCAGGCCGGGAGATGCTTCCTGGCTCCAGGGCGCTCCCTCCAGGGCGGAAGTCCAGTGGGCTTTCGGAAAGCAGGGAATCCTCAGATGAACTGGACATTGATGAGACTGCATCAGACATGAGTATGAGCCCTCAGAGTTCTTCACTGCCCGGAGGAGACAGTCAGCAGGAAGAGGAAGGGAAGGCCCGCAAGCTGCCCCTTAGCATGCTGGTCCACATGGCCTCTGGCCCTGGCGGGAATGTGGCAAACTCCACTCTGCTTTTCACAGACGTGGCAGATTTCCAGCAGATTCTTCAGTTCCCTAGTCTGCGGACAACAACTACCGTGAGTTGGTGCTTCTTGAATTATACAAAACCCAATTTTGTGCAACAGGCCACCTTCAAATCCTCAGTTTATGCTTCATGGTGCATTAGTTCCTGTAACCCAAACCCATCAGGATTGAACACCAAGACTACACTGGCTCTTCTGAGATCCAAACAAAAAATCACGGCAGAAATTTACACTCTGGCTGCTATGCACAGGCCCGGAACTGGCAAGCTCACGTCATCCAGTGCCTGGAAGCAGTTTGTACAGGTAACAGACCCTGGTTTGGAAAGCACAACATGTTGTGGGTCGCTAAACAGGCCTGGCCGGATAGAAGGTCCAAACTCTAAAACATACTAAGGAATACTCAGGAACATGGCCTTCCCGAGCGGTGGGGAATGCCCTTAGCTCTTAGGACTCTTAGGAAGTCTCAAAGAATAAGGGTGTCTGATTCACCACAGAGACAGGACATTCTCCCACCGGGACTGATGTCAGTCAGGCATCCTCCCTTCTGCTGAGTGAGAGTGATAGTATAGACCTGAGAAATTCAGGGCGTTATGAAATGAGGGAATAAAACAGGGAGTGGGGACTGAGAGGAAAGATTGGGAAGGAAACCTTAGAGGTGTTAGAACTCAAATTGGCAAGTGTCAGTAACGTCAATGGCACTTTTCACTAAAATTTATTTTCTGGCTTTTTTAAAACAGACTTTCCTGTTATTGGATGGTTTGTTCCTAAATGAACAGTTAATACCTTACATGTAAATGTAAAATATGAATAAGGAGCATTTTAGTTTAGCTTAGTTTTTGAAACAGGGTCTCCCCATAGCTCCAGCTAACCTGGAGCTCACTGTGTAGACCAGGCTGAGCTCCTTCTCACAGAGATCTGTCTGCCTCAGCCTCCCAGCTGTTGGGATTAAAGGTGCATGTTGCCACACCCAGCAGAGTAAGGGGTGTTTTAGAACAAATAATAAATGATATTAATGATGAAGAAAATAAAGATCTCAAAAACATTTTTTCATGTATATGAATTATTAGTTTATTATTAGTTTTCCCTTCAATGAGTTTTGAGGCAACTTTTTAAATATAGATTGGCTAGCTACTTCAAAGAATAGAATGTATCTTTGAAATATCTGTCAAAGTGCACAGTGTAAATGCGAACTGGGTAGCTAAGTTCTTTAACAAATACTGAATTTACTGAATCGAAACTGTCATTTTTGCCCCGATTTTATTCCCAGTGTTCTTTATTCCCAATGTTCTTTATAGTATACATAGCCTTTTAGTATGGATTTAAGGAAAGCAAGGAGTGTACAGGCTGGTGTCTCTTGGAGAAAGCATATGAAATAATTCTCGATTTTTCTCCTACAGGTGAAACCTGATGCACCCTTCCTATTTGGCAGCAAACTAGAAAGGAAATTAGTGGGAAATATCTTAAAGGAAAGAGGGAAAGGAGATATTCATGGAGATAAAGATCTTGGGTCCAAACAAGCTGAGCCAATCAGAATTAAAATCTTTGAAGGAGGGTAAGGAAAACATAAGTCCAAATGTAAACTATTTGTTTCTAAGTCAGGGTAAATGGTCCTGAATTCTTTCCTGGGAAAAACAGTGTGTTGTGCTTTCAGTGGAAGCTTAAAGTAAATTCCTTTTCCAGTCACATTTTTTGAATTCTGGCTGGCAAAAGATAACAGCTACACACATTTCTTCTAGAACTTTGTCTCAATAAAAATGGACGTAATATTCATGGTTCTAGCCTCTGTCTTAAATGTTCACTCCTGTAATTTAGTATGAAGTCTACTGAATTGGCGGGCTGTTGATGTCACTGAAGGCCTTTATTGTTTAATATTTTATGGGCATTTGGGTTATTACATGGCATATTTGTATGCAATGTTTGCATAAGTGAAACCATGGATACTCAGACACATCTCTAGGAAATTCGGAATTTCTTTAAACTGTTAGCTTTCATGGGATGCTCAGCTTTATCAACATCCTTTTCTTCTCTTGATCCAAGTCAAGGTGTCGCACCACATTTAGGTATCATGTCTCTACTGAAGCTAGGAATTTATTTTCAAATGTTCTGAGTCATTGGAAATCAAGTAACAAGGTCCAGTGATTTTGTTATATGTATAATTAAGAAAATTTACCTATGTGTAATGGCTAATTTTAGATTTTGATAGAAATACATTATTCAGTGTAACCCATGGAACAGAAGTTCTAGATCTAGGATTTCAATTAAAAAAATTTTTAAGTACATTAATTAAATTTTGGGGGATTATAATGTCATTAGCCTTATCTTGCTAGCACACCAATAAACTACATAGTTTCATGAATATGCTTTTATTCTATTGATACTTGAAGGATGAAATAATGCTACTTTTTTACAATCAAATGTTGAATGTTTAGTAAGATAAAATATCAGTTTCTCACACAGTTCTAACAATTGGGAGTTAGATTATTATAGTTGAGTCATCCTTAGATTTTTTTTTTTTTTTACCACATTTGGATATCTAGTGTAAAACATACCCGAGAACCTTTCATTGCTGTGTTTTGAAGATCCAGAAACATCATGCACATATTTCATTTTCTTTTCTGTTCCTTGCCCCATGTTATGGCTCTGCCCCAATCATTTTTTAATCTTTGCACTAATTTCTACCTAGCAACCAGGCACCCCTCTAAATAGTGGATTCTCACCTCTTATATTCTTGATTAAAAAGTGGTAGTAATAGCAAGAAAGACTTACTGAGCTGATTATACAGGTTATCTAAGAGGGTTAATGACTTAGTTACATGTTTCTTTTAATTACTCTTTTTCCAAATCCATTAAATATCAAGTAAATTTGTAGGTCTGCAGAACTGTTGTAGGGTAAATATTTATTTGAACGGATTTTCCGAATACATAGTTTTATATAGAATTACACTTTCTTTCAAGAAATGATTTAATCAGCTAACAGATTGAAAACAAGTTCTATTATTTGAAGATAAAATGTGTTTCTCATCAACTATGAACGCAGGCTACAAATAGGCTGGAATATCTTTTCCTGAAGAAAATTGGCTTTCTGTAAAACAGTTTTATTCTGTATCCCATAAGCAATTTTGCTTAGTTGCGAACAGGAAATGAAATTGAAAGGAGAAGGGTGTTTTTGTATTTTTAGGCTGTGTTCTAACTTATTATAAAGTTCAAATGTAAGATAAAAATAATTTTGAAGAAGTTGAAGTTGAAATGTTTTATAAAAAGAGAGAATAGAAGCAAAAGTCATGGAAAATTGAATTATTCCTATTTTTCACTTTTTCACTCTATTTAACACTCACCTAGATTAGTGCTAACCAAAACATAGATCATGTTAAGATTAAATATTGTCCATAGCCAAGTTGATATTTCAATATATGGATGGATTTTTTTGTTAAATGCCTGGCTGTAAGAAGTTGGACAATCAAATTTGAATTTGATTTTTTTTTCACCTGTTTGGGGTATTAGTTAGAACAAGATAGAGGTAATCATAATCCTTTTAGAATAGAAAAAAGCAAAAAAAATATATCTAGTACCATTAAGTCGATCCATAATGAACAAGGAATTTTGCATTTTGGCTTAGCTTTGGAAGCTGTACAAAGAATCCTCAGAAAGGAAAATCTTCCTACAATGATACTGGATCCTTAATGCTAGCCTCACTGTGATATAAGGGACCCTACTTTCATTGAATTTTGCAGTAGAATTCTACTATATTCAGATTCCTCCTGTGTGATTGGATTCCAAACAAAATGGGAGTGTAGAACATTGTAGGTTTATTCTCTTCATAATTAAAGGAAATATGTAAGGTTTTATTCATCCACATAATTTGGTTTAACTTGATGACCTCAGGTATCCTTTCAAGCAGCTCTATGAAATCTTTCTGGAATGCTAATTTTATACAGAAGTCTTTAGTTTTCATTATGCAACAGTACGTTCAAGAAGCCAGGCGAAATTCAGACTCCACTTTAGTACAGATTCATGATCCCCAGGAAGAACAGATCAAATCTGTAGACAACAGTTGGTGAGCTGAGCTCAGCCTGTGTAAACTTGAAATTTCTGAGCCGTTCACGTGCCAGGAGTGTAAAAATAGAGCAGAAACTTGCAATGAAGAATCCTATTCTCAGTTATACTTATTTTAGCAAATGTGGAAGAGTGTGCGCACTTGTACATTTTAGATGATGTAATGGTAACAGATTATACATGAAGCGTGATATTCTGATATGTTGGTGTGTTCCTTGATTGGAGGTATAATAAAATCCTAAAGGAGGAGGCTCATGTCTGCAACTCTTTCAGGCTTATGCAAACCTATTGGAACATCTCTACAACAAATTTGTAATTCCACATAGAGTGACATTTTATTTGCAGTGCTAGGTCTGTTATCTGTCTCTTTCAGGTATTTGACATAATAATTTTCCCAGGATTCATAGAAGTAAAGGTGAATAATTGAAAAAGTCCCTCATAGAAATCGAGGCCAGACAATGACTAGCTTTTGACTTGATATGTCACATGCTAAGCGTATTTAAAATCACAGTGGGCTGCCCCTTCTTTAAACAGGTATAAATCAAATGAAGATTATGTGTATGTCAGAGGACGTGGACGTGGAAAGTATATTTGTGAAGAGTGTGGAATTCGTTGTAAGAAGCCAAGCATGCTCAAGAAACACATACGCACTCACACTGATGTTCGGCCTTATGTATGCAAGTTATGTAATTTTGCCTTCAAAACAAAAGGTATGAGTCTGGTTGTGTTTTGTTATTTTTATGTGTATGTGTAAGTGCACCCCTGTCATGCAATGCCTATGGAGGTCAGAAGAAAGTACCAAATTTCCCTGGAACTGGGGTGACAGATGGTTGTTAGCCACTATGTGGGGTGCTGGGGATTGACCCGGGTCCTCTGCAAGAGCAGTCAATGCTCTTAACCACTGAGCCATCTCTCCAGCCCTTGGTTTGTTTTTTTGAGAGGAAAGAGTTGTGGGATAACTTATGGTTACTTAGGATTCTATTTTGTAACTCACTTTCACCAACCGTAAGATGGTTTTGTTTGTCAAACTCTGACAGCCTGAGATATATTTCCTCCCTCATGTCAAGGATCAAAGGATGTATGTGAGACTGTAAGGCTCCATTTATGACTAATTAAGAGCTACAGACTTAGGGCTAGGCTGCTTGTCTCTGAAGGAAGTGGCTAAAAAGTGCCTGGATAGATATTACTTCATGTTGAAAATGTTATGTGGTCTAGATAATATTTGCACCAGTATTGAAATTCTGCAGGGAGACAGTACATGCACTTGCTGTGGAAAAGCAAGGCAGCAGCTGGGCAGAAAATACGTGCCCATGGTCAGTTTCAAGAGTATAAATAATGTAAAGACCCACAGATTCCCAGGTGGGCCCCCTCCATCCACAGCTGCATTAATTATGCACAGAAATTTGATAGCTTCTGCTTTGTGTATTTATCAGCACAGAGATGATTCTTACTCTCAGGCCACAATGGTTAATCTCATCCAACTAAAACCTGCCTTGAAATAATATTCTATCAGTTAAAAAATGCTTTTAACAGACTGATTTATTTAAAAAATGTTTCACTCAAGGTTGCTTCAGTTAATATTTCTATTATTCTATAAACCGTGAAATAGTCATGTTGCATGTTAGATCTAAGGTATTCTATAGACAACCCCTCATTAACCCTACTTCATTTCCAGTGTCTTAAATTTAAATTTTAATATCAAGTAATTTGCTCCAATATCCACAATGAAAAACAAATAAGATAAGCTAGTGGAGACATATACCTATTTCACTTATAGCCCCTAATCTTATTTTGTATTGTTTTGACAGAAGTATAAATGTTTAGTTTCTCTAAATATTTCTTGCTTATTAGAGAGGTATTTATACAGGAATGCCTCACTTGAAGCCCAAAAAAGGAGAGGGACTATGTTCATGTGTACTTCAAAAGTAATAAACATAAGGTTCCTTAAATGCCATCTTCCTTTGCATAATCAAGTCTTTTATATAGAAGCTTACTGAGAGAAATTCCTTAGGAGAAAAGAAAATTAAAAGTTTGGTTTTAAGACACACTGCAAGTTTAGCATTCATTACAAAGGTTATCTATTCGCTGTTCATACAGGTTTGCTGTGGGTAGGGTTGCATGCAAACTAGATGGAGAAATAGTATGTTTCTAGATAGTCGATTGCATCTGGTTTTGAACCATTATCTGGTCTCCTAGCAGGAAATAATGTACTGTTAGTCATTAATGAAATTTCTTTGTCAGTCTTTGGGACTGTGCAGGAAGACGTCTTAGAATTTCGGAGTGAGCATTTTGGGAAGCATCCTGGGAAGCCTTACCAGTGTTTATCTCCTGCTGAAATGCCCATTTTCCAAGCCCACTCTCCTAGTTTGCTTCTCTAATGCTATGATAGAAGAATGCTGACCAAAAGCACTGGAGAGGAAAAGGGTTTATTTGACTTACAGCTATCAGCCCATCATCAGGGGAAGGCAAGAAAGGCACTTAGGGCAGCAACCTGGAGGCAGGAACTGAAGCACAGAACAGATACTGCTTACTGGCTTGCTCCTCTGGCTGTGATCAGCCTGCTTTCTTATACAACTGAGGAGCATCTGCCCAGGAGTGACACCATCCACATTTAGCTGGGCCTTCCCTCATCACTCAACAATCAAGAAAATGTATCATAGACATGCCCACAGGCCATTCTGATACAGGAAATTCTCCAATTGAGTTTCCTCCCTTTCAGGTGTATGGAGTTGACAACGGAAGCTATCTAGTACACCCGTGTTCTCATCTGAGGCAGCTGTAGTGCTGTAGAGGACCAGTCCCTTCTCCAAGCCCCATTACTCTCCTTTGTGCTCCTTGCCCTAGTCTGATAACTCAGATGCTCATAACTTCTTCAAACCAAAGCCAGGATGGGATTGTTTCCAATCCCAATTTCTAAGAGTCCAGAACCCAACTGACTTGGAATAGAGAGAAAAGTTTAGGAAAAGAAACATGCTCAAGTCTGAAAACAGCTTCTTCTGTGTCAATGAGGAAATGATTCCAGGACCCTCACAGATACAAAAATCCAGGATGCTCAGTCACCTGTTAAAAAATAGTGTATTGCTGACATAAATCTCACATCCTCCTGTATACCTTAAATAATTTCTAGGTTAGTTGCAATACCTAGTGCAATGTAATTGCTATATCAATTATTGGTTTTGATCATTTTTATGGAATAGTCATAAGACGTTCATATTTGTTCAATATGGATGTGATTTTTTTTTCAAATATTTTGTATCATATTGAATCCATAGGTGCAAAAGCCATGGATTCAGAGGGCTGACTATAAATTATCTTGCACACTTAACATCTGTACCCATAAACATACTAGGCACATCCTCACCCTAGCAGATGATTTTAATGAATTCATGGAAATTTAATTAGTTTAATTCATTTGCATATTTAAGAATTAATATATC
>NW_008335281.1:2240973-2273180 GCF_000622305.1 Nannospalax galili
AATTATTAGATATATAAGCAATAAATTAATAATAAAGTAAATAAAATAATAAATTGTGACATTTATTGAACTAATATTAAGCTACACAGACAGCCCTAGAAGAAGGGACAAAGAAACTTTCAACAGGCTGAGTTTCTACCTAGACTTCTGGAAGCCTGTGCTTAATGATAAGGCATGTGTTGATATACTGTTAATACATTGTCAAGACAGTAACATTGAAACAGACATGTACATTTCATCAAAGTGAATGTATAGGCTCCATACACCTGAATCCCTGACTCTCTTTTGATAAGTTTTATGGTAAAGAAATATATATGTATATATTCATATATTTATCTCCTTTTCCTTCCATAGATTCTAGATCAGGGGTGATTGGATCTATATTTAAAATTTTTCCTCATATGCATATAGTAATTATATATGTCTACAGAAATGTAAATTTAGCCATAGCTATGGATAGTTATATGTGCACATATATGTGTGTATATATATAAATATATTTATCATCATTATTAAAATGTATGGGTGGTTCAGAATTTGAGAAATTGCTCTTAGAAAATGTGCTACCATTGTCTAACAGAGAGATACTAAACAGTAGGAATGGTTTCTGTGGGTGGCTTTTTCTTCTGACCGGGGAGGATTCTTGGATCCTGATCTGTTTCTGATCAATACAAAAAGGTCTCTGGGGCCCTTGGATTATAGTGAGAATATTTCATTTTGAAATTTCTCCCAGGTGTGTTGCCTTGTTAATGTGGGATTCTGAATGATTGGCCATTTCCATAGATACTAGATCACTTTTTGGGCAGGAAAGCCTAGAATTCCAAGTCTGTCTACTCATAAAAACACCTGGCCCTGGACTTCCACATGACTTCTAGGCTAAAGAAAACCTGAGTTTTCTGAGTTTTCTGAGCCAAAGCTCTCAGGGACTGATGTTTAGAAATTGGATTGTTCATCTTAAGGTTGGAGTGAGGGATGATAAAAACAAGTATATGCTGCTCCAGATTAGCCATTCCACACAACCCGCAGCAATCAATAGAGTTTGACATCCTGTTCATTTCTCTTCTTTTATTGGTTGTATTTTCTAGGAAACCTAACAAAACACATGAAATCTAAAGCACACATGAAAAAATGTCTGGAGCTGGGCGTCTCAATGACATCAGTGGATGACACAGAGACTGAGGAAACAGGTGTGTACCTTGACTGACTTCTTCAGTATGTATACTGGAGCTTTATGGCCCAGCAATTACTTTTCATCTCATTAAATACTCACTGCAGAAAATAAAAGTGACACATTGAATTGTCTGAAATCTACTGAGAGAAAATAAAGGCATTTTGGGTGTAACTTTTGGCAGGGGAGAGAAGGCTTAATAGAAAAAATATTTTTATCTAAAAATATTTTATCTAAAACTGTGAAGTTTGATACATGATTGTGAAGCTTTTGGGGAAATTTAAAAAGCATCTTCATATGTTAGTGTTCCTATTAAGAGGAACCCTAGTAGAAAATATCCATTGTTAACCTCAGCAGAGAATCTAGGTGTCAGTCAAACCACCTGTAATAGACCACTTATGAATGTTTGCACTTGAACTCGGAGAGACAGGTTGTTGCTTTTCTTTTCTCTCTGGTGTCAATCATTAGTAACATTATCCACATCCATTTGTTTAGTGTTTTCAAATAAGACATCTCTGAAGTCTGAAATATAGATCCTATTCTGGAGTTCTCAAGGATGAAACCCAGTAGATACATAAAAAGATTAGAACCAATGTAGGGTCAGGTAAGTGCCTGGGGAAAGCTATAAGAGTTCAGATGCATGATTGTCTTCAGGGGTCCTGTGGGTGAAGGAAGGATTGTGGAAAGAGATGGAGCCCATATTAGCTCTTAGCCTCAATGTTTAGGTTTTTATCACTGTCATTATTGTTGGATTATTTCAGAAAATATGGAAGATCTGCACAAAACGTCAGAGAAGCATAGCATGTCCAGCATTTCAACTGATCACCAGTTCTCAGATGCTGAGGAATCAGATGGTGAAGATGGAGATGATAATGATGATGATGATGAAGATGATGATGACTTTGATGACCAGGGAGATTTGACACCCAAAACAAGATCACGAAGCACTAGTCCTCAGCCTCCTAGATTCTCCTCCTTGCCTGTCAATGTTGGCGCTGTACCCCATGGAGTTCCTTCAGAAAGCTCCCTGGGACATTCTTCGTTGATTAGCTATTTGGTTACTTTGCCAAGTATTCAGGTTACTCAGCTCATGACACCCAGTGAGTCTTGTGAAGATACCCAGATGACAGAATATCAAAGGCTGTTCCAGAGCAAAAGTACAGACTCAGAACCAGACAAAGACAGGTTGGACATCCCCAGTTGCATGGATGAGGAGGCCATGCTGTCTTCAGAGCAGAGCTCCTCCCCGAGGGACTTTTCCCCCTCAAGCCACCACTCCTCACCAGGATATGATTCTTCACCTTGTCGAGAAAATTCGCCAAAGAGGTATCTGATACCCAAAGGAGATTTGTCACCCAGAAGACATTTATCACCTAGGAGAGATCTGTCACCCATGAGGCATCTGTCACCAAGAAAGGAAGCTGCATTGAGGAGAGAGATGTCCCAAGGAGATGCTTCACCAAGAAGGCATTTGTCCCCAAGGAGGCCATTGTCTCCTGGAAAAGACATTTCGGCCAGAAGAGACCTCTCTCCCAGAAGAGAGAGAAGATACATGACCTCCATCAGAGCACCATCTCCTAGAAGGGCTTTATATCATAACCCACCATTGTCCATGGGGCAGTATCTGCACACAGAGCCAATTGTATTGGGGCCTCCTGTAAGTATAACTCGTGTTCTCTTTCCACATAAGCTGCAGTACATTGGCACCTCCTGATAACACAATTGAGGCATTTATTATAAAATGGGTATCTCTCAATCTGGAGAGAACCTGGTTACTGAACATAGCAGGAAGACTTTTTCAATTAATGAATCAATTTCTATTTTATATGTATGAGTGTTTTACCTGCATGTATGTAAGCACACCCATATGTACAGTGCCCACAGGGGCCAGAAGTGGATGTCAGACTTCCTGGAACTGGATTTATGAATGGTTGTTAGCAGCTATGTGGGTGTTAAGAACTGAACCTGAGTTCTCTTTGAGAGCAGCCAGTGCTCTTAATGGTTGAGCCATCTCTCTAGCCCCAGGAAGACATTTTTATCATAGGCTGTGTTAGTAACACAGCTGTGGCATTACTTTAAGTGTAACATTGCATCAGAGCAGGAATATACTTCCAGCTGGGAACAGGGGAAGCCTTCTGAAGGTTTTCTAAGGTTGACCATTATAAACATGAGTCAAAACTTTTAGGTGAAGTCCTTGGGAATGTCATGCCTGCATAGACAAACAATCAAGGACCTTTGGGTATTGGTGAAATATACTCTAAACCAGGTAAGGACTCAGCCCGTCATACTCCTTGACTTCCAAAATGTTTTTAAAACATACTCATTACATTGCCCAATGTCGGCAGACATGTGAAACTGCTCGGAACTGGAAAAGGAATGTGACACTCTAGTATTTAGAAACCGAAGACTTAAATTGTCCGCATTTCTTGCTGTTACCACCTGGTATATGCTGAGTGAGAATGCAGGCCCAGAGAATAAGCAGTCAGGGAGCTCAGGGAGAATGTTCTGCGGTTTCTAGTGTAGCCTTTACTATAAACTAAGATGTGGCAGTAGTGATTATGGAACCACAGGTTTAATAGAAAGCCATAGGTGTCTTTCCATTGGGTAAGATTTTCAAAAGTGAGTAAGGCAGGCAGAGAGCACAGACAGGCATGCTACTTTTTGAGTTAGTTTGCTTTAAATGTGGCTTTGTTGTCTCTTAGCTCTGGAGTCTGCTTGACAGCAGCACAGTGTTCCCCAGGCCTAGGAAGCCCCGCCTCCTCCCAGCTCTGTCTATCCCTGCTTTCAGGGCCAGTTCCCTCCTCTCGTCACCTACCGACTGCCACCTTGAATCATAAGCCCAGGTTGTCAATTTCAGACTTCAGGAAAGCTCCCCAGTTCCCCCATACATCCTCTTGCTTTGTTTCATAAGCCGGGTACCAAGTTCATCTTAATGGTGCAGTCCTGCAGAGACATACCCAGCAATCTGGATATAACTTATTTGCCAAGCTAATAAATTAACAAGCTAAGAAAAAGAGCTACGTGTCCGTAGATTTTGTTCTTGGCAATAGTCAAAAAGAGGAGTCTTGTACAGCCAGGGTAAGCCATTGTAGCATGAATAGGAAGCTGGAAATCCCTCCAGTTGTCTGATAGTAGGTCTGGACTAAGTATCAACTGCCTCCTCTAATAAAGATGTGGTGATACTGGCAGAGAGCACTAGACCAGCCATGCCCCACCATCCTTGGAGCTTTTATTTAGGTATTGGTCAGGTGGGTGGCAGCTGACCCGTGTGAGGCTGGCGGAGCCCATTCAAGCCAGTGCATCATGAAAACAGAGTCACTGAGTTAGCATACTGTTAAACATGTGCTGTTGTTGCTTAAAAAATTATGACAGCTCAAGCAGAGGAATAAGGTAGTAAAAGAATTAATCTCCTTTTGAATCTGTGATTGACTAGAAAGCTGTTGGGAAAAAATAGTTTTGTTATTGAATTTGCACCAATTTTTGGGGGTTCCGCTTGTTTGTTTTATTTTGCTGCTGTTTCTTTTTTAAATGCCAGCTCAACTGGATGTTTAACATAGCTGTTAAACTTCCCCACTGGAAGCCTTTGGCCTACTACCCAGTCCAATTCTCTTTAGAAAATGTGTCACCTGCTGTTTGTTCTCATGATACTAGAGAGCACAGCCAGGGCCCAAGCAAGAGCAGTGGTTTTGAGTCATCATTTACGCTGACTCATCCCACTTTAATGTCTGTGATATGTGAATGAGATTCTCTTCTCCTACTCAGAACAAAATAGACCTACCCATGCTCTGAGAGGTGTTTCTCCTGATCTTTCAGATGAAGGCTTCAGCCTCTCCAATAATCATGAAAACTTCAACTGGATATTGCTAAGCATAGTCCTTTTTCACAGAAATTCTGTTCACAATACATTGTCATTTTGCAAACACTGATGAAGGCTTCACAGGGCAGTGATTTGTGGTGTGGCGGTACCCTGGAGCTCAGTGTGATATACTAATTATCTGGTTTAGTCTGGACTTAGGGCCAGGAAGACTTAGAGGGGGCAGCATGTACCACTAGGATTCTTAGCACCCTATTATTTCTGCCCTTCGTTTTAAGATAGATAATAAAATCTAGTAGTCCCTGGCATTCATTCTTAGGATAAATACTCTTACGTTCTATGTATGGCTCAGTGAAGGGAAAATAGTATTACAGTTCTCGCCTTAATCATCTAAAAAAATATATATACATGTCTGTTTCCATCTTCAAATCTTTGTAGATAAAAAGAAAATGACAGAGGAGTCCAGATCCTCAGTGTGTAGTGTAGATTACGATTTTCTTTAGTGAAACAGTCAGGCTTCAATCACTCCTCGTTTGTCTGGTCTTAGACAGGTTGCTTTGCCTCTTGGCCTCTGTTCTTAAGTCTGCGGTAGTCACGGAGGTGGGCCATAGATATGTCTGTCCTAAAAGGAAACACACCAAGCCCCCCCGTCCCCCGTGTTTGCACATTTAGGACAGGGTCTTTACAAGGAAGGACTTGTGCTTGGTAGCCCCCTTTCTTTTGTCCCGCCTGCCATTTCCTCCTGCTCCCAGCTGTCCCTATGAAGCTTGGATCTCCCACACGAGTAGGGTGATAGATCTGGTACCTAGAATGTATATGTGTATAAGGATGTGTAATAGTATGATTGTGAGATTTTATATATATATATATATTCCTCCCATGATGCACAGTGAAGCTCAGCATTTGAGCATTTGCTGTTTTCTTACAGAGATTTAAATGAGATGGAGTGTGTCCACCGTATTATAAGGCCCAAGTAGCCAAAAAACAAAACGAAACAAAAACACATTTGTGTATTTACTTCCACGTTGTAGTCACTGAAGTTCACATCAATGAAGTCTGAACCCAAAACTTATATGGCCAACACAAAATTTTATTGGATTTAGGATGGGATAGGTGTGCTAGTTTTAGAGACTGATTCATCACTTTCGTGTCATCCTGGAGTCAGAGATCTCAAGAGGCTTTGTGTGTTAGCACGTGCCTCCCAGGGCCTTCTGCCAGCTCCTTCCTCAGCACACCAGTACAGTGTGCGTTCTCATGAGCTGTACACAGAGGCTATCATGAAATAACAGACAAAAGTAAAATAGAAAAATAACCAAGTTATATTTTATTTTAAATTTTAAAATCTATAACAACTATGATTTTAAAATGATTCATTTTCTTCAAAGATGATTATCGTGGGCATGTGAGTTCTTCGACCTTACCTGGTGTCTGATGAACACTTGCCCTTTTCTAAACCAGAGTGAAAACAAGAACGATTTATGTGTGCATAGCATTTAAGAAGTTCTTCCTTGAGCCCTAAGATTCCTACCTTTCCCAGCTTAGGAAGTCCTGGTGATTCTGGGGTTGGAGATTATACCATTTCATTTGCACTTCCACAATAAATCATTTGTTGTAGCTTGAATAAGGTATAGCCCAGAGGAGGGTAAGTGCCAAGCATGACAGATAAATCAGGTGTAATGCACGATTTCTCTGGAGCAAGGCTCCAACCTAAACAGAACTGGGTAAATCGTTAGTGGTAGGAGTCAGGACTTGAATTTTAGAACTGAAGTATCATAGAGATGAATTGGAACTTTAAAGAAAAAGATCTCATAAATTACTGCCATACTTGATAAGTTTTTAATCTATTTTAATATCTCAAAAAAACATACAAAAACCAGTGGAGCCCCTTATTAATGAGTCACATTAATTAAAACTCTGATAATCTCATTAAAGTCTGATAATCTGGCAGCCTTAAGTTGTGTTCTGCCACAGAAACAAGTGGAGAAAATAAATTCATTCTCAATACTAAAATCCTGGAATTCTTGCCCCAAATTTTAAGTATCCTTTACTTCATTGATTTCCAAGAAGACATTTATATCATAAGTAATATCATCTAAGGAATTAAGGCATGATCATCTTTGATTCCCAGCTATGAAATTTAATAAATCGTTAACTCTTAAACAAATATGATGGTTAACAACTCTAGGTGAATAGATTCATTCCAACACTGCTATCGCTGTAAGGTTTAAACAGCCTTGAACCAGGACTTGAAGAATCTTGTGTTCTTTGTTAGACCTCTCCAACAAAGGAAACAGTTTGTGAATTCTCATAATCATCCTTTTTGTGGAAAAAAAAATTTTCTTAAAAGCCTGTTGTCAACTTGTCACTCCTACCAACTCTTAGAAAAATCTTTCAACTCAGACTAATACATAAACAGATGGCATCCTATTTCCCTTTTATTTAAAAATCTCATCAGTGTTTACTAGTGGTTTTTGCTTAATAAAGTTTTCCTGGTGCTAATCCGTTCTTTTCATTTGCTTTTATGAAGAAAACAACCAAAATGTGTGTCTGTATCTAGCAGGAAAGACACTGAATGCTTTAGCACTTTGCCCTTGAAAAACAAAAGTCACTGTTCACACACCCACACCTCCATTCAAGGCTTGGAAAAGACAACTGAGAAATTTCTTGTTTTGAGAAATGGAAAGTTGTAATGGGTTAGGTAGTGAATCCTGCCTAGGTCCTGAGTCTGGGGAAGGGGGCAGGGAGGAATCTTGACGTGAGAAGAATAGTGCTGGGTTGTGAACTTGGTGCTCTGTTTCTCTGTACAGAATTTAAGAAGAGGATTACCTCAGGTTCCTTACTTCAGTCTCTACGGAGATCAAGAAGGTGCTTATGAACATCACGGCTCCAGCCTTTTCCCTGAGGGTCCTACAGACTCGGTCTTCAGTCATCTTCCACTCCACTCTCAGCAGCAAGTGCGAGCTCCTATCCCCATGGTGCCAGTGGGTGGGATCCAAATGGTTCACTCCATACCGCCGGCCCTTTCTGGTTTACATCCTCCACCCACATTGCCTCTGCCCATGGAGGGATCTGAAGAGAAGAAAGGAGCACCGAGGGAGGCCTTCACCAAGGATCCCTACCCTCTCGCCAGGCAGCATGAGAAGCGAGCCCCTCACGTGTTGCAGTCATCTGGTCTACCTAGCTCTCCCTCCTCCCCACGGCTGCTGATGAAACAGAGCACTTCAGAAGACAGCCTAAATGCTACAGAGAGGGAACAGGAGGAAAATATACAGACCTGTACAAAAGCCATCGCCTCTCTCCGGATTGCCACAGAAGAGGCAGCACTGCTTGGAGCCGATCAGCCCTCGTGGGTGCCGGAGCCCCACCAGAAACCCTTGGAAAGTGCACATGTCAGCATTAGACACTTTAGCGGGCCTGAGCCAGGTCAACCCTGTACCTCAGCTGCCCACCCTGACTTGCACAGTAGTGAGAAGGACAGTTTGGGTACATCACAGACTGCGGGAGCTCACTCCACGTTTTACAGCAAGAGTCGTGTGGATGAGAAGCAGGCAGAATTTCACAGCAGCAAGGAGCTATCGTCAAGCACAGAAGAAGGCACCGAACCTTCGGAAAAGAATCAACTACACTGATCTGAGATGCATGGACACTTTCATTTACACATTTCCCCCTTTTTTGTTGTTTTTCTAGGAATAGAGGTAATCGAGTTTATAGCATGCCTGTCCTAAGTTACAGTAGTTGGCTATTATATATACTTTTGTTATTTTGAAAGAATTAGGTAAATTAACGAGTCATCTTGAGCCTGACCAAAACAAAATTTGAAATTAACCTATTGGGTCTGGTACTTTTAAAAATTGTACAGATGTTTGTGCCTTTTCTTTACTTTGCTTATATTCTTATAAGCATTTTTTAGCAGTAATTTGTACATATTTTAGAATTTGTGTATCTGCTTTGTAATAAATGTAATTTCTTTCCCCTTTTGGACACTTGGATCTAAATGATGTAAAGGAAAACAGCATCAATATATATGTGAGGTTGCACTAAAACATATTTTTATATGATAAAAACTGAACAGCTTTTATGTACAGCTCTGATTCTGTAATACTAATATTTATTTACTTTGTTTCATAAATTGTACATTTTTTCTTAATGTTGTGGATTGCTTTTCTATGTGAAGCATGGGGTTTACTGTTGCATAACTAGAACAAAAAATGTACATTGTAAGCAAGATATTTAAGCTAGAGTATCTTATTCTGCACTTATGCATTAGTTACAAAAAAGGTAAAGGATGTATCAGTCAGTTCTTAACTTGTAAATTCTTTTTGTCTCTTGTTCGCTGGATTGACAGTAACTTAAGTGCTGATTGTGATTTTAAACGGATAGTACCGTAAAGCATTAAAGTAAACAATGTGCTATTGTGAGTTTTTTCAAAGCTTTATAAATCAGTTATAAATAATATTAAAAGTATTTGGTCTTACGTGAACATGTTGATCTATATACTCATCTAAAAATATGGGAAAAACATTCCGCCCCCTGTAAATATGTACAAGCGCACCACTGGTACAGTTTTATGTAACTCAGTTGGACACTAGGTTGCCACAGACCTATGGTAGAGTGTCTTTAAATATTAAAGTGACAAAGCACATGGGACTATGTAGAGCTTGGTTATCGGCCGGCCCGGTGGCTTGGTAGGTAGTGCTGTGCACTGCCTGTGGAGAAGACCTGGGCTTAAAATAATCTTGGTTCTTGCTGCACAGAATAGTGACTGGAACTAGGGCTACACAGAGGGGTCGCACTTGGACTTGAGGGTTGGGTGTGGAAGTGGGAAATGGTGTTGGAGACCTGCTCCCCAGCTCTTCCCATCAGCCTGTCCACAAGGTAACAGGGTTAACATCAGCACTAGGGGAAATCACCTTACCTTTTTGTACAGGGAAAGTGTCACTCCTGGCTGTCTCAGGGGGAATGAAGAGAAGCCTTCGAGGGAAAGGAACTCTTGGGAAGATGATGTCTTTTGTATATAACCTTCAGAATGACTTTGATAAGTGTTGAAGGTGGAAAGAGCCTTTGTAGGTCCAGAAGAATGGAGCAGAGGGAGGGGTATAGCAACATGTGCACACACACGCACAAGGGTGTGCATGCACACACATAATCTGGGTTATCTTTGTGCTATATAGTGGATTATAATTCTGTGAAACCAAGTTTGTATATTGAATTACGTTAAGGAGTGTTCTTTAAAAAGAGAAATAAATATACAATTACATGCTTGAGGTGTCTAGTTCTTATGTGTTCTTTTACACTGTAATTTCCTAATTTTGTTTCTTTTTTAAAAATATTTTTATTATTTTTATTTTATGTGTATGTGTGTATTGCCTGCATGTAGGTAAGTGCACCTGTGTCATGCAATGCCCGCAGAGGAAAAAGGAGGCCGTCGGATCCCCTAGAACTGGAGTTACGGACAATTGTTAGCTGTCATGTGGGTACTGGGATTTGAACGAGGTCTTCTGCAAGAATAACCAGTGTTCTTAACTGCTGAGCCATCTCTCCAGCCCCCATAATTTTATTTCTTAAAGGAATTTTGATGCTGTCAACTTACTATCTGTGCTTTTGTTAGCTCTGCCCATCCTGAGGCATGCCAACCACAAATAGTTTTTAACAACTGACAAGACAGTTATTGGCTTCCCTGGGCCATCTGATCAATACAAATAGCAGTCAATGTCTTAAATGTGGGCCTGAGAAATGGGTTCATCCAAACTGAAACCTGGGCCTGGGCATCATGTACCATATCTGAAAAGAGTCACAGATAAACAAAGGAGCTATTGTTTTCTCCCTTCCTCTCTTCTGCACAGACACATATGAAAATGAAATTGCACTTGGAGAAACCTCTTTATATTTGTTGATGTTCCTGAAGCCAAAAAACATCTGAAATATACCATAAAATATCCACAAATCCCTAGGATCTTATTTTATTCTTATAGAATATAACCCCTTTAGTAATAAAGGCAGAAGTTCATAAAAGGTTGAAATCTCTCAGTATTTTCATCATAAAAATCTCAAGTTGGTAGATTAACAGCTTATCTATTTGATTTTATGAGTCAAACTATCTTGTTAAACTGTTTTACAAAGGTCAATCTAATGTCAATACCACCTACCAGCATAAGAATCCCCAAAAGAAGGACAGGCATGATGGAGCATGCCTTTAATCAGAGCACCAGGCAGGCAGAGGCAGGTGTGTCTCTGAGATTGAGGCCAGCCTGATCTACATAGCAAGTTCCAGGCCAACTGGGGTTACAGAGAAACCTTTCACAAACAAAGAGACCATTTTGATTATGTAGGGTAGATTTTTGTGTATATTCTTCTGATGCATGGAGAGAGAGAGAGAGAGAGAGAGAGAGAGAGAGAGAGAGATTGATTCCAGGCCTTTGCTTCTCTTTCCTAATTTATCACGTGTTCACTCACTCATTGCTGAACACTTTTTGAGGGTCTACTATAAACTGATAAGATGACAGACATCTAGGATAGGAGTATTTCTGCCGTCTAGCAGCTCATATAAGCCAGAGAGATTTATATGTGAATAAATGTGTGAATTAAGATGTTAGCATTAAAAACTACATTGAATGTGTTTTCTAATCGAAAAGATTTGTTATCACAATCCCACTACTAAGAGCAGGAAGAGGGAATCTTCATCGCAGAGGTAGCCTTGGAACACAACCTGGAAACAATATGTTGGCAAAGTCAACATGATTTTTCATCACCTACAATGGAGCACTGTTTTGTGTGCTGAGTGTACTCTAAGGAGCAAAACAAAGTCCTTGTTTTCTGTGGCTTATATTTTAATGGGGGGGTACAGAAAACAAAGCAGGAAAGCACAGGTTTGATGATCCAGGATGTGTGAAGCAGTAAATGAATAAAAAGCAAGCAAAGTAGAGCTGACTCCCTAGGAATCTGGCAGGGTGCTGCGTGGCTAGGACAGAAGACACAACAGTCTTGTTTCCTAGTCTACCTTACAGGTCTAGCTCTGTAATCAACTGGGAGCCAAGGAAGAAAGATTGAAGCAAAAAAGTGACTTTGTGCGGTGTTTGAGTGTGGAGGACAACTCCTGATGGTAGCACACAGTGAAGAAAACGGATGGGGGGGTGCAAATTCAGGAGGCAGGGAGACATAGGAGAATTGTAAGGCTATTTCCATGGAAATAGAGGCAGCAGTGGTCCAAGCATGCTTCAGAGGGTATTGGGAAAGGGCTGTTTTTCTCAATAAGGAGAAATTCAAAGACTGATTTTATGTTGAGGATGGAAAAGATGACCAGTTTTTAACTGAGGCAATGGCATGAGAATGATGTTATTAAACAGCAGAGGAGAGGATCTGTGGGAAATAATTATACAGGAGACCCCCCCCACCCCAAAGCAGGTCTTGAAGGGAGCTTGGCCTCACACAAGAAAGACTGTCAGCTCTGTTCACTTAGCTGTAGCCAAGAGTGCTGAACTGGATGAAAGCATTCAAGATGAACCAAGTCAAAGGAAGTCCAAGGACCTGCAAAAGTGGACAAAGAATGTGGAAGCTAGTAAAGATGAGCTTGAGATGACACCACATCCTGGGCACTGGGTGTTTGGGATGCATATTACTGTGTTACTTTCCAAAACTTGATTTTCATCAATTCTCAGATAATTTCTAGAAAACTGAACCTTAAGGATATAATTGGGGGTCAGGGTGAGGCTAAGCAGACAGCTGAGTCTGTAAAGTGCTTGCCACACAAGCTTGAGGATCTGAGTTCAATCCTTTGAACCCACTTAGACAAGCTGGGAATCACAAGGTTCCACCCTTCCATGAAGAGGTACAGGCAGCCAAAGCCTGCTGAAAGAGGTATAGTCAGTCTTCTTCACGTACAAGACCCCAGATAGCTGCCCAAGCCTGCTTAAGTCAGCCCTAAACCTATACACATATGAGCAATAGTAATTGGACTCAGTATGTTATAAACATTTGCATAGGTATAACAATAATTATAGAAGAAGAGTTATGAATTTGAGAAGGAAACGTGGGTGATGGGAGATAAGAATAGTTGAAGGGGAAAAGGAGGGTCAGAAATGATGTAAATACCATGTATTCATGTATGACATTCTCAAAAATTTGAAATAAAAAAAGCTGAGCATGATAACACGTCTGTAATCCTAGTGCTGGAGAGTTGGAGACAGAAGGATCCCTGAGACTCACTAGCCCACCAGCCTAGCCCACTTGTGAGTTCTAGGCCAAATGAGGGACTCTGTCTACAAAACATGATGAACCGTACCTGAAAAATGACAGCCAAGGTTGAACTCTGGACTCTACATGTATAGGCACACATGTGCATACACACACACACACACACATACACACACACACACACACATGCATACATAATTTTAAGGAGAAAGGTAACATTATAACATTATAAAGAGTTAATAGTATTTACCTAGAAGCATTCTAGCAGATTTGTTATGAAACCTCCACATGGTGAAGCCCTCGAGAGGGAACTGACACTGATTCTAACCACTCCAACAGCTATCAAAAACCTGAAAGCAAATCCTGAATCCATCACTCTTGAGTCCAGCCTTGGCAGACAAAATAAAAATGAGGAGGAACCCAATAGAGGGATGCTTTTGGAAACCGTTGTCAAGAAATTCCAATGGGCCCTCATATAAACATTTGAAATTTGCCCTGTTCTGACTTTTTTCTAGTTCCCTGTCTAGAACTTGTAATGCTAATTACTCTTGCTTTTACTTCTCCTTCACATCTCCTATTCACCAGTCAAGAACTCTCTTTCGCCCCTGTAGATAAGAGTTATGCAACCTGGGAGTCTTTTTGATAGACCCACTGAAGGGGTACCCCAATTGCCTCATCCTGTGTCCCTGTTCAGCATGAAAGATGCCAGTGTGGTCTGTGTCCTTATTCCCTATTGGCAATTTGGGTAACCTCTTCAGAGGATGGTGTGATAAGAATAGGAGATAGGAATTGGCTAGGCAGTTAGGGTAAAATGACCCCAAAGAAAAGTAACCAGTTTCTTGGCTAAAAGTCAAAATGTCCTTGGGCCTGTTAGCAACATACTTCTTTCCAAAGGCCAAAAATGTCAAAAGCATTTGGGAGCTTTTAGCTAATCCTTAAAAGATTTTAGGGTTACCTCTTCAGAGGGGGGAATTTTAGAGTAGCAAAAAGCCCCATAAAGAAAAAAAAGAGGAAGAAGGAGTACATGAAGTTATCAGAAAAAAGTGATTGGGTGACATGGGAGGAGTTGGAGGGGAGGGAGTGGGCATGGATTTGATCAAAACACCTTATATGCATGTATGAAATTCTCAATAAATTATTTTAAAAAAAGAATAGCTAGAAATCATTAAACTAACTAGTCACCTATAGTACAAATATCTTTTTTATAGTCTATGGACTAGTGAAGATAGATGAAGTTTTAAAAGAGAAACAAAAGACTCATTGCACAACTAAGGCTCAAACTGCAGCCTTCCAACTCTGCCCAGCTCTGCTTTTAAATTAACAGCTGACTTATTATTTTTGCTTCCCTCTCAATTTCCAGTGAAAGTTGTTACAGTCAAATAAGCTCAGAACAACACAAGAAACGCAAAGCCCACCTCTACATAGAATGGATGACTAAGGTTATTATTAGTTTGGAAATGTTACTAAATATGTTGCGTCACCTTTGCTATGGGATAGCTTTGCTTCTCTGGAGCTGTTTGTCATCATACAAGGCATGGAATGCCCACTGATTTTTGAATGCAGAGAAATGTGTTTGCCATGCTCCATATTCAGGGAGAACCGGGCTTGGCTTTCTATTAGTACTAAAGAACACGACAATACCATTTTATTTGCCATTAAGATGTATCTAAATTTCACAAGCAGCAGAAGCTATCAATTTTCTAAAATCTCTGTGGCTCATCTTACCTGTAACGTGCTCAAAACCTCACTTACCCCAAAGCAAGGTCCCCTTCAGGAGCAAGTGCTGCTTATCAAAATGAATCAACTAAGGGGTATTTACTAAGTGCCTACAATGTATTTCAGAGTCAGCAGTAGATCCTGGCATGGCTTATATGTCAAATGAATTTCAAACTTTGCTGTCTTGGGAAGAACATATTGAAAAAAATATGGTTTGATGTGTATAAAATTTCATCTCAACAAAACAAAAATAGAATGATTAAGAATAATGCTTTTTTTACATTTACTTATTTATTTATTTATTTATTCATTCATTCATTTACTTATTTTGGCACAGGGGACATGGCATATATAGAGGAGCAGGAATTGCATTTCTCTTTTCCACCTAATGCATTCAGGGGATTGAACTCGGGTCTTCAGACTTGGTGGCAAGCACCGTTGCCTGCTGAACCATCTTGCCAGCCCCAAACCCACAATTGTAAAATGATAGTTTTTTAAATTACTTCATTAAAAATCATGTTAAGGAATAAAATATTTTGAAATTAAAAACTTATGTATGAAAATGCTCAAGGATTCATGCAATGGTACCTGTCAGGTTCTACCCTCCAAGGAAACCTGAAAACGTCAAGCAGCTTTGTGAATAATTAAGAGAGGAAACAACACAGAAGGTCAAATCTGACTTCTCCAATGGGAAAAGACTTTGGATTACCTGAATAGCTGGGCTGGCTTTTTGAGCTTGTCCACAGAAGGCATGGCAGCAGGGGGTTGGGGCCCTTTGCTCTGGACGGCCCATCTGCCAAGGAATGCTGATAGAAACTTTATCATCATAACACCTCTTAGTTACAGACGAGTGCCCAGTTCTTTTTACCTGTAAGTAGACATCCAGAAAGAGAACTAAATACTGCTTTGCAAACATTTCCCAGGATAAACTTAAATTACAAAGGGAAAGGGCCATGGGCTTCATCTAGTCAGTCCTAGACATCTCTCCTCTTACTGAGTGCCTCTGCCTGAAGTTCTGTTCTGACTGTAAGACGTCAAGGGTATCAAGGTTCAGTTCTATGAATATTCTTTGTCAGGATTTGGGGGAGATGGTAGCGCCAGGTACTGAGACTCAAAATTATTACCCCAAGGCAGTTTCTTGAACCTACAAATACAGTGTATATGTTTCAAGGATCCTGCTGCTTTGATTACAAACATCCCTCTACAAAAGCATTTTCAGCAATAATTATAAATAGTGCGACCTGGTCTTGCTTTAAGTGTTTTCATCCATTCACTCGTTTAACAGTCACCACCCTGAGGGAAGCAGTCTGATTGAGTTGGTGTGCCTAGTGTGTAGAAGAGCAGGTAGCTATTTTAGACAGTTAACTGTTTTTTTTTTTTTTTTTTACTGTGTGAATGTGTGCAGGGTGTGTGTACATGAGTGCACATGCTGTGGCATGTGTGTAGAGGTCAGAGGACAATTATGTGGAGTATGTTCTCACCTTTCATTTTCATTTGGGATCTGGGGTTTGAACTTACATCATCAGACTTGAACAGGAAGCAACTTAATCTACTGAGCCATCTCTCACCTCGACAATTAATTTATAAAGCATTACAGACCAATAAAACTTTCAGCAGTGATGAATTTGTTCCATATTTGTACTTTTCAAATAAAAAAAGACATGGCTATACATGGATATACATGGCTATTGAATGCTTGACACTTAGTGCGTACAACTGAGAAACTGGAGTTTCCATTTTTCCCAATTATATTAAGCTTAAACTTCACATGTAGCTAGTGATTCCTGAACTGGACAGCCATCCATGGAAGCTACACATCACCCTTTTCCAATGCTGACCCACACGTCTCTAGGTACATTCATTCGCCTGACAAATACCTAACATCTATCATGCATCAACTTTATTCTTGGTTCTAGGCACATAACGCTGAACCACACCACACCACACCACACCACACCACACCACACCAAACCAAACCAAACCAAACCAAACCATCTTCAATTATAGAACTCATGCTCAGGGCTTATGTCCAACAATCCATTTAGGGATTCCAGTGATGCGATCCTGTTGACGACCCCTCTCTCAGCTGAGTTGTGGGCCTTTGGAATCATAGTAACGTCAAAGCATGCTTTTTTGAAGAGATGAAGAGAGGTGACTGATGAAGTTAGGATGGAAAACGTTCTCCAGACCTACGTAGGCTCTCCCAGTCTGCCTCAGTGTAAACATGCACATTCCTCCATAGGTGTAAGGGGAGAGAACTGGGACTAGGCTCTAATAAGGGCACTGACTCAGCCTACTGCTTTTTCACATGAAAAACAGCTCTGTGAAGACACTGGCCTAGAAATCCTGCCTTGCTTTTTGCTGACATGTCGAAAAAGAATGAAATACTGCTTTATCAACATTTCCCAGGATAAATTTAAATTCCCTAAAGCTAACTCTTTCTGCCTTTTATATTAAAGATCAAATAAAGCTTCCAAAATTTGTCCCCTTAATTTCTTACCATGGGAATAACCTTTGCCCATGTGCCTGGAGAGGTTACAATTTAAACATGGTAAGGATTTCCGGTAGGGCTTCAGTTTTTCTGACACACGGTACTCTGTTACCTCATCGGGTTAAACTTGCCATCACTATCCCACCAATAATGTGCTACAAACCTTTTAGATTAACAAGGGATTAGAGACTATCTTGATCTCCATTCTGAAATAAACTCAGTTTATTTCACCTAAATCTTAGAGGATGTACATCTCAGCATTCCTATGACAAAGGGGCTCGATTTTTCTGCATTCTTTGTGGACATGCTTCACTTTAGGGATACACATATATTCTTTTCTTCTGAGAGTCCTTGTCAGATAAGTATGATAGTTCCCAGTTTCCTGACTACTAAAAACTGGAAGAAAAAAAAGCACGCACACATTGTAGAGTAAGACAAGGCTGAATTTGAAACCCAGCTTGGTCTGACTCCAGAATTATTTTTTCTTTGTTTATTTCTTTGATGTTAATTTCTAGTTACTAGCTTTCAAAACAAGTTCTTCCTTCATTAGTTCCCTCTTCCATTCAAAAATATGTATTGACTTTGTGTTCTGTCCTTTCCCGCTCAGTAGGCAAGACACAGGAGATGGCAAAGGCAGCATTTCAAGTGAGGAAATCGTGGTTGCAAAGTGAACACAGGTCTGATCTGATCTGAGACAATTCAGTCTGAGCTGAAAGTGTTGGAGAGGAGTCAGAGGCTGGGGAAGGTGGGTGCTGGATGAGTGCAGAACATAAAAAGGGTAACAAGCCCAGGGAACTCCCGGAAAGATCCCTCAGCAAGAGGGAGCAAGTCATGTGGGGAGACTAAGATAAATGCTTCCAGGAGTAAAGCCAGAAGAGGAATGCTGCAAGATGAAGTGCGTGATGAGCAAAAACCAGATCTTAAAATAATGTTTAGGAATTTTGAACTTAGCCTAACAGCTATTTGGGAAAGAGAAGATGCTGTACTGAAAAGTGATATGAGAGGATTTGTGGTTTAGTAAGTCAAATGACTTAAATGGAAAGTGTATTAAATAAAAGAGCTATAGCTATACAGGGTTACCAAGCACTTGAAATGTGGCCAGCCTGAATTTACATACACCATTAATATAAAATAAATGCCTAGTTTTAAGGATGTGGTACATGTCAAATATCTTCTTTGTGATTTTTACAGCCATAACATGTTGAAACCATGTTATTTGGGATGTATTAGGTTAAATAAAAAGATGTTAAAATTAGTTTCCCATGCTTCTTTCTTATGTTGGTACCAGTGAATTTATAATTGATTGCACTATGTTCCTTTCAAGTGGTGCTGGTGAGAGAACAGTTCTGAGGGGACCACAGGGGACACTGAGTTTAAATAACTGGTATTGAATGGTGTATACTGGTGGAGATGGAGGACAGTGTATAGATTTGGTACACATGGAAAAGTGGAATAGACAGGGAGGTGGCTCATTAGGTAAAGGGATCTCAGAAGGGAGAAGAGTTCTGGGTATACGTAGAAGATGCCTTTCCACAACAGAGTTAAGCGATGGAAAGAGGCAGGCTTGAGGGACTGCAGGATGTTCAAAAAGAGAAAGCCAGAAAACACCTGGATCTACAGCTCTTCTGATTTTGTGCCAATAATACTAGCCATAACTTAAAGCCTATCATATACTAGATATATTATCTCTTCGTGTATCCACTATCCATGTGAAATGCTTTCACATTTTTCTCTTTTTATTTTATATCAATAACTCACAGTCTTATCAAACCAAATGTCCTCCTTTCTTAATAGTTTATAGTGTCCCTTTGATATAGTACAATTAATCTATGCTTGTAATTCCAAAAATGGCAATAAACTATCTGTATATAAAAAGGAAATGACAGGAAAGAAATTTATAATGAAATCTTGCATACTTATTCAATAGTTAAATGCTTTGTATCACAGCAGAGGATCATAGTATAAAATGTAACAAAGTAGTTATATTTTTACAAAGTAGTTACATCTTTACATGGATCTTAAAGAATGTGGCAGTTACATATCCACATGCCAGTGCATCCTACTGGAAACTCCCTTGCCATTAGGGCCTGACTTTGTGATGTGGTAAAAATTCATGTAAAATTCCAAACAAAACAAAATACAAGTTTTTCTTAATTTGCAAAGTACATGTCTTTCTAGAAAAGTGTAGTCTATAGCCAGTTCTGCTGTAAAGTTGATTTTAAATTTTATCCCAATGTAAATGATACTTTGGAAACTAATTTGAATATACCACATTTACTTGTGTTTGAATTTTTAATTCTAGTTTAAACTTTAGGTGAAAGTCAAACACAGCACTTACAAGAAAGCACGCAGTAAAAAGACCCAAATGCACATGCTAGCATGTGTCAGTTATTGACTGGTTACCTCATTTCATGATGGGTGCTATGAGCCACACCCACATGTAGTGTTCTAACTTTGTATAACTCCCCACCACCACTTTCCAACAGCTCACAAGCTGCAAAGTTCTGATCCCCACAGTCACTAGCAAACTTCAGGTCTATTAAGTCTGAATTTATTGTAGTACTCTGTGTTTCTTTACCATTTGATTTGTATAAAACTATGATGTCTTTTTTTAAACTGATTTCTTTTTCCATATGTGTCACTGATAAAATGTTTGAGTGCTATAACCCTACCTTGTTTTCATAGTAAGTGATTTTGCATAGCACAGTGATATTTTTGGAATGTGCTTGCCTTTTTATAGTAGAAATAACTTCTTTAAAATATGTGTACCCAAATTTGCCTTCATGATCAAATGGAGCTAGGTACTAGGTTCACATGAACCTAAAGGGACTTTTGCCTTCACATGTCTTGTCTACAGAGATACCAACTTACCCAGAACTGTCCCATACATTTCTGGAATTTCGACACTGTAGAAAGTTGTTGAATGGTATAGTATTTATCCTGAAAAGCTATTTTCAACATGATAGAATCAAATATTCTGAATTTTGTCTGAGGAAATTTAAAGTTTTTAATAACTGTTACTTTACATGTGTATTCAAAGATCTTCAAACTGACCTGGACCTACTCACCTCACCATGGTTGTGCTTCCTTCTCGTCCTAACCAAGCTGAGTATAATTATGAGTTTTCCTACCAGTAGCTGTACAGGTGAACAAATCCCCATACCAATTTATAGAAGTTGTGTAGATAGTTTTAGCTATAATATTAAATCCTACTTCAACGATGGACTCTGAATGCAAAAAAAAAGAATGCTTATCCCTATGTCTACTAAGTTAATGTGCCAGAAAGATGTATTAAGAATAGTTTATTAGAAAACTGCCATTGAGTTATGTGCATACAATTAAATTCTTCCCTCCAATTTGTTCTCTAATATCTTTAAATTCTCATTCCTCTTTTTAAAAAGTGAAACTGGAATTTAGAGTTTGGGAAAACTGTATTTATGTGCCCTGATTGCCTGATTTTGTCTCTAGTGACAGGCAATTGTTTAAAGGAGAGATGGTATGTGTTTTTGCATTGAAAATGTTGAAATTAATAGAGTATAAGTTATTAAAGTATTCTCTTATAATCTGGATCTTTAAAATTTTATTTTTATTCAATTTTTGTATATTTCATACAGAACATCTCAAACAATCTTAATCACCTTTATACCCCAGTTTCCCTCTTAGGACTGCTTTTTAAAAAAATATTTTATTTATTATTTTCATTTTATGTGTATGCGTGTATTGCCTGCATGTAGGTAAGTGCACCCGTGTCGTGCAATGCCCACAGAGGAGAGAAGAGGCTGTCAGATCCCCTGAAACTGGAGTTACGAACAGTTGTTAGCTGCCATATGGGTGCTGGGATTCGAACCCAGGTCCTCTGCAAGAACAACCAGTGTTCTTAACTGCTAAGCCATCTCTCCAGCCTCTTAGGGCTGCTTTTAAATTGTCCCAGAGGTTTTGTTGTGTTGTGTTATCCTTTACGTTTAGTTCCAGAAATGCTTTTATTTCTTTCTTAATTTCTTCTTTGACCCAGTTATCACTCAGGAGTGTGTTGTTTAATCTCTATGAGTTTGTATAGTTACTGGAGCTTTTTGGTGTTTAAGCTTTATTGCATTGTAGTCTGATAGAATGTATGGAATTATTTCAATTTTTTGTATTTGTTGTGGTTTGTTTTGTGCCTCAGCATATGGTCAGTTTTAGAGAAGCTTCCATGGGCTACTGAGTAGAAAGTACATTCTTTGGTGCTTGAGTCATATATTTAGTAGATGTCTATGAATTCCATTTGATGTATGATATCATTTAATTCTGATGTCTATTTTTGTCCTGTTGACCTGTCTATTGGGGATAGTGGGGTATTGAAGTCCCGTACTACTTCTGAGTTGGAGTTAATCTGTGTCTTAAAGTCTTATAGTACTGATTAACCCTCCCAGCTCCCCTACCCTGTCTCTGCTCCTAGCCTGGGCACTGGCCCATTTTTTTTCTTGGCACCTCAGACCTCTGGACTACCCTCTTGGCAGACTCCCCACTGCTTCCTGATCCTTTGCACCCAGACCAACCCAGTTCCTCAGTCTAGTCCCCTGGATTCCTCAAAACCTGTTCCCTACCCCACCTCACCTTTGCATACCTGAGACCAGACTTCATCCCTAGTTGACCCACTCCCAACCTGGATTCCTAAGACCAGCCTCCTTCTCTGACTGCCTGAAAGTCCTGAATCCTACCCCTACCTAACAAGCTTCCCAAATTGCACTGTGCATGCTGACTAGAGGGATCCAGACCTTAGGAGAAAGCCTGAGAACATCTGATCCTCACATGACTTGGGCCTCTGTCAGAACTCCTGAGGAGAAGGACTAAAGACCTGGCCCCTCCAATATAAAAATCAAAAGACAGAACCTGGACCAACCAGTGTTTCATGCCCAACAAGGAAACCACAAAGGCACATAAAGGTTACAAACAGAAGCAGACTTAAACTCAACAAAAGAAGGCTTGAGTCTCGCACAAGAATAGGAAACTATAAAAGAAATCCACATGTCAAAGTCACAGCAAAAAAATAACATGAAAAATCCAAATAATATAACCCCATCACACTCCTCTAACCCTAGTCCTGTAGAGGAGTACAATGACAACCCCCTAGGGATAACGCAGGACATGGAATTCAAAAGAACAATTATAAACATGATAAAAGAATTCAGTGAATTTAAAGAACACACAAAAAAAGGAATCAAAGAACTGAAAGAAGATAAGGATAAACTTCTGAATGAATGTTAGAAATATTGAAGAATACTCAGGATGAAATGAAGAAGGAAGTGAAACACTCAGTAAGCCAATTAGAAACGACAGGAGAAAGCCTCACCAATAGGATGAATGAAATGGAAGACAGAATATCAAGACTGGAAGATAAAATTGATGAATTAGACCACTCAAGCAAAGATTATGAAAAATTTAAGAAAACACAAGAATGGAGTATGCAGGAATTGTGTGATATCGTAAAAAGATCAAACTTACACATCATAGGCATAGCAGAAGGAGAAGAATCTCAGGATAATGATATGGACCAGATCTTCATCAGGACTGTAGAAGAAAATTTCCCAAAGTTAAAGAAAGACATGCCCATATAAATACAAGAAGCAGATAGAACACCAAACAGACAGGACCAGAAAAGAAACTCTCCATGGCACATCATAGTAAAATCACTAAATGCACAGAACAAAGACAGAATACTGAAAGCTGCAAAAGAAAAATAACAAGTCACATATAAAGGAAAACCCATTAGGATTACAGCTGTCTTTTCAGTGCAAACTATGAAGGCTAGAAGAGCCTGGACCAAAGTATTCCCAGTTTTAAATGACCACAGATGCCAACCCAGATTACTATACCCAGTGAAAATGTCTATTATAGTCAAAGGGGAAAGAAATCTTCCATGACATAATCAGACTGAAAGAATTCATGTCCACAAAACCAGCCCTTCAGAGAGTTCTTGAAGCAAAACAAAGAGCTGAAGAAAGGAATGGCTATACCCAAGGGGTAACAGAAAGAAACATAATGAAGATATAACTGTGGAAACACACAGTTACAACAAGAATCCAAACTGAAATAAAAAATAATAGGAATAAATACACATCTTTCATTAGTAACTTTAAATATCAATGGACTGAGCTCCCAGTCAAAAGACAGAGTCCAGTTGAATGAATTAAGAAAGAAAACCCATCTTTTTGTTCTCTGCAAGAAATCTATCTCACTTTCAAGGACAGGCATTACCTTAAGGTAAAAGGATGGAAAAGAGTGTTCCAAGAAAATGGTACTAAGAAAAAAGCAGGCATTGCAATTCTAATATCTGACAAAATAGACTTCTAACTAAAATTAATCAGAAGAGTTAAAAAGGGTCACTTCATTCTAATCGAAGGAATAATTGAGCAAGAAGATATTACAGTCATGAACAAATATTTACCAAGCTGGTGTACCCAACTTCGTAAAAACAGTACTACAGGACTTTAAGACACAGATTAATCCCAACTCATTAACAGTAGGGGACTTCGGTACCCCATTGTCTCCATTAGGTAGGTCAACAGGACAGAGGATTAACAGAAAGACATCTGAATTAAATAATACCATACATCAAATGGCCCTAACAGACATCTACTGAATATTCCACCCAAGCTCAAAGAATATAATTTCTATTCAGTGCCCCATGAAACTTTCCCCAAAATCGACCACATACTGGAGCACGAAACAAGCCTCAACAAATACAAAAAGATTGAAATAATTCCTTACATTCTATCTGACTACAATGCAATAAAGCTTAAAATCAACACCGGAAGAAACCCTAGTAACTACATGAACACATGGAGATTAAACAACATACTCATGAATGATGAATGGGTCAAAGGAGAAATTAAGAAAGAAATAAAAGTATTCCTGGAACTAAATGAAAAGGACAATACAACACCACAGAACCTCTTGGACATGTTGAAAACAGCCCTTCAAGGAAAGTTTATACCTCTAAGTGCATACATTAAAAAATCAGAAAGAGAACACAAATAAACAACTTAACATTACAACTCAAGGCACTTGAAAAGCAACAACCAGTGAAACCCAAACCCAGCAAACAAGAAGAAATAACAAAAATCAGAGCAGAATTTAATGAAATAGAAACAAAGAAAAACAATACAAAGAATCAACGAATCCAAGAGCTAGTTCTTTGAAAAGATAAAAAGAATTGACAGTCCCTTGGCCCAGTTAACCAAAAGAAAGAAAAAGCACCTCCAAATCAGCAAAATCAGAGATGAAAGGGGAAACATCACAACAGATGCAAAAAAGATCCAGAAAATCATAAGGGAATACTTTAAAACCCTATAAGCTACTAAATTTGAAAACCTAAAAGAAATGGATGGGTGTCTAAAAGCATGGGAATAACCAAAACTCAACCAAGAAGAGTTCAACAGCTTAAACAGACAAATAAAACATAAGGAAATTGAAACAGTAATACAAAACCTCCCAACTAAAAATGCCCTCCCAACTAAAAAAGAATTTACAGCAGAATTCTACCAGACATTTAAAGAAGATCTATATCCAATACTTACATAATTTATTTAAAAAGATAGAAATGGAGGTAGAACTTCCAAATTCCTTCTATGAAGCCAGCATCACTCTCATACCAAAGCCTGGTAAAGATACAACCAAAAAAGAAAACTATAGACCCATATCCTTAATGAACATAGATGCAAAAATTCTCAACAAAATACAAATAAACTGCATACAGACACACATCAAAAAGATCATCCACCATGATCAAGTCAGTTTTATTCCACAGATGCAGGGATGGTTCAATATACATAGATCAATAAACATCATAAATCATATACATGGGCTCAAAGACAAGAACCACATTGTCATCTTAATAGATGCAGAGAAGGCCTTTGACAAAATTCAACATGGATCTATGTTCAAATTCCTAGAGGGAATTGGACTGGAGGGAACATACCTCAACATATTCCCATGGTCATCTCAAAGGATGCAGAGAAGCCCTTTGAAAAAATGAAACATGCATTTATGTTCAAAGTCCTAGATGGAATTAGGCTGCAGAGAACATACTTCAACATAATTAGAGCCAACATCATTCTAAATGAAGAAAAACTGAATGTATTCCCACTGAAATCATGAACCAGACAAGGCTGTCCACTAGAAAACTCCTAGAAATGATTAACATTTTCAGTCAAGTGGCAGGTTACAAAATTAGTCTACAAAAGTCTGTAACCTTTCTATATACTAATAAGAAGCAATCAGAGAAAGAGTACATGGGAACACTCCCTTTTGCAATAGCCTCAGGAAAAAAAAAATCTCAGAGTAAACCTGACCAAAGACAATAAATTTTAAATCTTTAAAGAAAAAGATTGCAGAAGACACTGGAAGATGTAAAGACCTCCCATGCTTGTGGATTATAAGAAATAATATTGTGAAAATGACCATCCTACCAAAAGCCATTTATAGATTCAATGCAATGCCAATCAAAATCCCCATGACATTTGTCACAGAATTGGGAAAAACCATCCTAAGATTCATATGGAAGCACAAAAGACCTCAGATAGCCAAAGCAACCCTGAGCACTAAGAGCAATGCTGGGGGGATTACTATACCACATTTTAGACAGTATTACAGAACTATAGTCATAAAAACAACATGGTACTGGCACAAAAATAGACCTGTAGATCAATGCAACAAAACTGAAGACCCAAATATTAGTATGGGCAATTTCAACCACCTAATATTTGACAAAGGAGCCAAGAACATTCACTGGAGGAAAGACAGCATTTTCAGCAAATGGTGTTGGCCAAAACTGGATCTCCACCTGTAGAAGAATGAAACTAATTTATCTTTCACCTTGTACAAAAGTCAACTCCAAATGGATCAAAGACCTCAATGTGAAGCCTGAAACTCTGAAACAGTTAGAAGAAAACATTGGCAATAACCTACAAGATACAGGTGTAGGAAAGGATTTTCTAAACTGGATCTCTATTGCTCAGGAAACAAGGTCAAGAATCAACAAATGGGACCTCATTTAAACTAAAAAGTTTCTGTACATCCAAAAAAGCAACCGAAGAAATGAAGAGAAAAGCCACAGAATGGGAGAAAATCTTCACCAGCAACACATCTGACAGAGGTTTAAAATCTAGAATATATAAAGAACTAAAAAAAAGTCAAGAAAGGAAGTAATCCAATTAAAAGATGCCCTAAGGAGCTGAATAGAGAGTTCTCAAAAGAAGAAATAAAGATGGCTAAGAAACATCTTAAAGGTGTTCAGCATCATTAGTAATCAGGGAAATGCAAATTAAAACCACTTTAAGATTGCATCTTACCTTAGACTGGCTAAGATCAAGAGAACAAATGATATCAAATGCTCATCCACGGCTGGTGGGATTGAAAACTTGTTCAACCCCTATGGAATGCAGTGTGGAGAACCCTTAAAAACTAAACTCATCGTATTGCAGAGACACTTGGACATCCATGTTTGTTGCTGCTTTTTTTTTTTTTTTTTTTTTTTTAACAATAGCTAAGAGATGGAAGCAACCTAAGTGCCCCTCAACTGATGAGTGGATAATGAAAATGTTGTTTTATTTATACAATGGAGTTCTACTCATCAGTAAAGAAAGATGAAATCATGAAATTTGTGGGTAAATGGATGGAACTAGAAACTCTTAGACTCAGACTCAGAAAAATAAACGACATATGTTCTCCCTCATGTGTGGATTCTTGCACCAAATCATTATAAGTAGATATGTATCCAGACATAACTATAGGAGCCAGAATAACGGAAAGGAGCCAAGGAGGTAAAGGAAATGAAGGAACCCGAGAGAGAACAGTAGGAAACAAGTGTTATTAAGGGAGATTTGGATAAAAATGGGGCTATTTAAATGGAAAGGGGGAAGGAGTGTTATACAAGGAACCTTGCAGATAGAGGGAATGAAGGAGCCCAAGAGACCATAGGAGAAAAGTATTATTAAGGGAGAAATGGGGAATGGGAGCACTTTAAATGGGGAAATCATGGTGGAAGGGTTAGACAGTGAGAGAGAGATAAATAATACCTAGTTAGTTTTAAAAAAATCAGAGGGAACCATATTAGTCCAACAACCTACTGACAAATTATACTTACAACTAGTACAAGACACAAAATATATGTCTAGTCAGGGTTTATCTGAGAACCTTTTGTCTTTGCCCAAGCTTTATCTACATAGCACATGGTAATTAAAAGTACCAGACTGGTGGAACTAACCTTCTTGGGTGTTTAACAGCCATACTTTGAGGCCTATACTAATCTGGTCAGAGGGACCTAAAGGACAGTTTTTGCTCCTTGTCCTCCAAGGTCGACTAAGTTTCAGGGGACTATGGAGCATCTCTCAAAATGTCCTGTAACTATGGTGCTATGGTGAGTCATCTGTCCTCTTGTTCAGGGAGGCCATAGAGACTCCACCAGACGGACTTGAACCAGTGTCCAGTCTACAATGAGGAGGGTCAACACAGAGGAAACATTTCCTCTGTGATTCCAAGTGAAACTAGCCACGGTCAAGCAGGACCTTTTACTTATGTTCACACAGATGGAACTGGTAAAAGAAAGGAGCCAGGGGATCCTCCCAAGCCCATGTGATCCCTGATGAACAGGTCCTCAAACAACCTTAAGAGTAAAAATAAACTGGTTTATATTTGGGCCAACTGTATGGCCTTAAAGACCCAAAAGATGATCAGTATATTTCTTTAAGAGTTCATGTGTATAGCTAAAGGCTACATAACAAGAAACAATGCCAGGCCAGGGTGGCCCAAGAGACTCCCAGACAGTAATCCAGCATAGAACTGGGAAAATGAACAGTAGACCCCAATCTTATCTAAAGGAATTTTGGCAACTGATTGCTGCTAGATGAGGAAGAGCTAATCTTCCTAAAACAAGGGACTCTAGATATGTTGACTAGACTCAGCAGATGGACTAGCACTAGGGAATGGCTGGGGGTCACTGACAACATAGTGGACTGTAACAGGGATGACAGAGTATATGGGCTCCAGTGGCAAGGGCAAGGGGAAGCTATAGGAGGGTGCTATATGGGATGAAGGTATAAAGATGGATAAGATTTTTGGGGATGTTCTGTATGAAATACACAATAAGAAAAAATTTTTGAAAAATAAAGTTTTGCTTCTCCGTTTCTGGAAAAAAAAAGAATATGCCCACTTAAACCTAAATCAATATGTATTTTAATAGAATTAACTCCCCATGATATAAGTTGAGCATTAAATGTAAAATTGAAGGAATACATTTTTTAAAAAATCGACTAAAAACAGTCTTATAATACTGTTTTTATGAAATTAGATGCACCAGAGTTTGGTGCATATATGTTCGTGATTGCAATATCTTCTTGGTCAATTGTTCCTTTGATCAGAGTGAAGTGACCCTCTTTATCTCTTCTGGTTAGTTTTAGTTTGAAGTCTGTTTTGTCAGATATTAGAATTACAGCCCCTACTTTCTTAGTGCTATTTGCTTGGAATATTTTTTCCCATCCTTTCACCTTCAAAACCTATGCTCTATTATTTTTGAAAACCTAAAAGAAATGGATGAATATTTAAATTCATGGAACCATCAAAGGTAAACCAAGAGGAGACGAAAAGCTTAAACAGACCCATACATATAAGGAAATTGAAACGGTAATACAAAACCTCTTGACTAAAAAAGTCCAGGCCCATTTGGATTCACCTCAGAATTCTACCAGACATTTAAAGAAGATATACAACTAATACTACATAAATTATTCAAAAAGATAGAAGTAGAGGTAGAATTCCTACACTAAGATCATGAGAACAAATAATACCAAATGCTGGAGAGGATGTGGAGAAAGGAGAATGGTCATTCACTGCTGGGGGGATTGCAAGCTTGTACAACCCCTGTAGAAAGCAGTGTGGAGAACCCTTAGAAAACTAAAAATGGACCTACCATATGATCTGGTTATACCACTCCTTGGCATATACCCAAAGGACTCATCCTACTGCCAGAGATATTTGTACATCCATGTTTGTTGCTGTTCTTTTGAAAATAGCTAAGAAATGGAAGCAACCTAAGTGTCTCTCAACTGACGAGTGGATAATGAAAATGTGGTACATTTACACAATGGAGTTCTACTCAGCAGTAAGAAAGACAAAATTATGAAATTTGCAGTTAAATGGATGGATTAGAAACCATTATAATATGTCAAGTAGCACAGACTCAGAAAAGTAACCAATGTGTGTTTTCCCTCATTTGTGGATCTTAGCATCAAATCCTTATATGTGACTATATATCCTGATTTAACTGCAAGAGCCATGAAAATGGAAAGGAATCAGGGAGGTAAAGGGAAAAAAGGAGCCTGAGAGAGAGTAACAGTAAGAGACAGGTGCTAACGGGTAAAATGATTTTTTAATGGGAGGGAGAAGGGAGGGCTGTACCAGAAACCATGAGGGTAAAAGGGAAAAAGGAGCTCAAGAGAAGGGGGCCATAAGAGAAAGGTATTATCAGGGGTGATATGGAGAAAATGGGTTACTTTACTGGGGAGGAAGGAAGGAGGGTTAGACAGGGAAAGAGGAGAGATAAATAATGTTTACCTGGTGTGAAAAACCAGAGGGAAATATATTAGTTAAAAAAAACCTACTGAAAAATTACATATACAATATCTGTCCATGTGTCCATGTGTATAGCTAAAGGCTATATATCAAGAAACAACGCCAATAACTTCCCTTCGAGTTATTGGATCTGGTAGTCTAAGAGACTCCCAAAACTGCACAGGCTATTGCCACAGCCCTTGATTGCATCCCAGAACTTGAAGGTAAGACCATATTGCTGAAGACAAGATATACTTTGGACACAGGACTTGGAGCAATGGAGGTGGAACTGACCTGGAATCCATCTCCCTGAAGACTAGTTTTGGAGGATGCTATGCAAGCTGCTAAGGGGGGACATCAATTGGTGGTCCAAGCACAGCTTTAAATCCTAATAACCATAACACTCATAGGCACAGAAAACTACATTGGGGTAGTAAAGGCACTTTTATCTTGGGGATAATTAACAGCTACCTAATTGGATTTAAAATCTGCTCAGTGGGAGGGAACTCATGTGTGGTACTGTAAACAGCCCAATACATGTGGCTGGAAAGATCATAAATCTTAGTAAGTCTGTCACATCTCTAGACAAATGTAATTTCTTACACTATGCCAAATATAGATCCTTGTATTTACAGACAAGTATGCCAGTCAAAGCTTCTTTTGTAATAGAAAGAGACTATTACAGAGTTCCACAACTGGTCGCACACAGAGAATAAGTGTCTGTGAGATGCCTAACCCTAAGTGACATATCTACAATGGAACCTTTACACCTAAGGCTCATGAAACATAGTGGAACAAGTGGTAGAGGGAACACTAACACATCTCTCAACTCTCATCAATGAAGCTCCTTCATGGAACAGAGGGTAATGAACACAAAAGGACACACATGGCCAAAGCTTAGAGAATAAATCTGCAGAGTATGGGTCTCTGGACAGGACTCCCATATTAAACTTCACCCACCTAGGGTTGGGCAGAAAGATTGTAAGAGCCAGGGGAGGTGGTGCATGAACATATGGAAACAGAGTCTTACAGGCTCCTGGAACCTTGCTCATATGAACTTAAGGCAATGGTATCTGCATGCATAGGACCCATGCAAACTCAACATTCAAAAACTCAGCATAGAACTGGGGAGATGGGCAGCAGGCCCCAATCTTAGCCAAAGAATTATTGGGCAGCTGATTACTATGAGGTGGGGAAGACCTGATCTTCTTAAAGGGAATGACTCTAGATTGGCTGACTTGATCCTAGTAGATGAACTTGCACTGAGGGACTTCTGGTACACTAACTTGACTCGATAGGCCTTAATACAAATGACAGAATGCATTAAATCTGGTAGGGGTGCTACAGGAGGGTGGGGGTGTGGGAGGAGATGGAAAGATGATTAAGTTTTTTTTATGAAATGCACTAAAATTCAATAAAAAGTAAATTAAAATGCTGGCATGGAGGCTATGAACTGTCCTTAACTCCAGTTCCAGGGGAATCCAACACCTTCTTCTGACCTCTGCAGCATTGCATGACTTGAGTGCACTCACATACATGTAGGAAATACACTCATACACATAAAATAACAATGAATAAAATATTTAAAAATGTTGAAATTAGAATAAAATATTTTAAATTTCATGCATCATTTTTTGATTGTTCTGCTTTTTAAAATTGATCAGCCATTACATCTGATTCCAATGGTAAGAGTTCCATGGCTTCATGATTTTCTAGAATTCACAAGGACAGAAGCAAGGCACAACTAATAATTGCGTTTTCACAAAGCAAAGGCAAACTGTATAGTTATATGTAACTGTTTCTCTTTAAAGCTTTGAGTTTAGGCTAAATGAATTTATAAATAAAAATAACCTCTCTGTCTTACTTTCATGAACAACAAAACCAAAATGAAGACAAAATTCTAAAGAAAATTTAGAAATGAATGCTTATTAACAGTTTTATCCTTTAACAACCACTATTTCCACATTAACAATCTTCCTGTACATGAGATGGGGAGGAGAGATTAATCAGCTGCACCTTAATTTTAAAATGAAAACATCACCACAGAAACCTTCTTTTCACATTCTTTAACCATGAGTGAGGTCTCAGAATTAAAATAACTATTTTGAAGCCAGCTGGTAACTATAAACACCAATATAAACAATCCCCTGTGTGGGTAAAGATGGCAAGACTGAGCAGGAAAGATATTTTGGAATGCTAATTTATTTCTTTCCAAATTTATACCAGGAGGTCTCTCCTCCTCC